>NW_027210600.1:3762500-4275000 GCF_029030835.1 Brachyistius frenatus
AGATCGCAGATGTGATCGTAACGACAATATATGATCTGTGTGACGTGGGTATTTTGACAAGTCAGTTATGTACAGTTATTAGATTGACATCAGAGTCCACCTGCAGGTACTTAAGAATAATGTCCTTCGCTGCTCTGTGAAGGGTATCAGTGGACCAAAAGATATTGTTGTACATAAAACAACATGGAGGTGGTGGGTTGTTAGTAAATGAGGGATATAGAAGTGACAGCCTCACAGAAGAAGTGAGAAGAAAACGAGATTACCGGTAGGTGCCCGTAGAAAGGTGAGTGTTCCCCTCGGAGACAGAAGACAGCAGGGAAGATAAAGAATGAGATGAAGACGAGCGCTGAGGGAGCCAGGTGAGGACAGCATCTCTCAAGAGACAAAACGTGAGGAGAGTGTGTGTGTGTGTGTGTGTGTGTGTGTGTGTGTGTGTGTGTGTGTGTGTGTGTGTGTGTGTGTGTGTGTGTGTGTGTGTGTGTGTGTGTGTGTGTGTGTGTGTGTGTGTGTGTGTGTGTGTGTGTGTGTGAGGGGTTGAAAGGGGTGAAAGGGGTGGTGGTGGTGGTAGGTAAATGAGTGAATGAGCTAAAAAACATGCACTGGAGGTGGAGGGGGGGGTGTTGCTGCTGCAGCCTGTCTGGATCTGATAGACATGAGAAGTTGATTGTGCGGGTGACAGGGCTGTCTTGAGGTCTCCCCCAGGGAGAGAACCTGATGTTCCAGGGACAAGAATGATGTCTTCTAAAGAGGATAACCTAAGCTCTCCTTGAAAGTGCCTCATCTTTCTTGTAGGAGATTGCACAGTCATAAATCATTCCAAATACAAAAAAGAAAGAAAGAAAGGAATAACAACATGGGAACAAACTACCCAGTGTCCCTTTAAACATAAGGGGAATTGAAAGTGTTCACCCTTCATGCTAGCTAGTCATGCTTAGTGTTATTACGTAACACACAATTTTACTTTACAGTTTGGTTTCAGTTCCCCAAGTATTTAAAATTATCTATAGATAGATAGATAGATAGATAGATAGATAGATAGATAGATAGATAGATAGATAGATAGATAGATAGATAGATAGATAGATAGATAGATAGATAGATAGATAGATAGATAGATAGATAGATAGATAGATAGATAGATAGATAGATAGATAGATAGATAGATAGATAGATATATATATATATATTATATATATATATATATATATATATATTACTTTCTACGATATGCGAGATCGGTTTTGGGTGTTTGCAGCTTAAAGCAGTTGAAGTTGCCCTGAATGGACTGACATTGCTGTAGATATGCAAGAGACAAAAATTATGCATTTTCTGAAGGCATTTAAAAAGTTAGTTTTCGGTTTGTGCCTCATAAGAATCCCCCCCCCCCCCTGAAAGCAGTGAAAAAAGTTCAAGTGTAACTGCTCAAGTCAGATGAACTGTCAGCTGAAGAGTGAGATATGAAAGCAGCTGAAATGTCAGTGAGTGGCAATTCTATAAAAGCAGTTGAACTGTCATTTAAAGAGCGATAGCTGAAAACATTTTGTTTGTTTGGACTGTCCCTTTTCTACCTCATGGAACTCAAGCCATAAATGTTGTGAAATTTGTGACTACTTTTTTAATGAATCATTAATTCTTGTCATTTATGAAAAGTGCCACAAGGCTTACTCCGTAGCAGCCTTGTGGGTAGATAGGCCTGGTTGTTGTATCCTGTTGTCCATTTGAAATGGAGCACAAAATTGTACATAAGAAAAATAGCATGCTGTTTTTCCCAGCTGTAAACAAAATTCATGATATTTTCTTTTTTGGAAAATATTTTGTCTGAACCGCAGACTGTAAAAAGAACTAAACCTCAAGAGTCACATGAAACGACTTTAGTTAATCATTCTGTCACTTGAATAGGAATCAGTCGCTTGCCTTCTTTTCATCAGAATCAAAACATACACCTACAACTCAATACGCTTTACATAATGAGTTATTTAGGTCCCCATCAGATTGTTAGTCACATAAACTCTGTCCTTGCTCCAATCTTCTGAAAGGAGCTGAATGTAGTTTCCTTATCACTCCGAGCAGAAAACAATGAGTTGAGAGGAAGAAAAGACCCGAATGAATAGAGGATAGAGTGGGGGAAAAAACATAAGAGATAGTAGTGGAAATTGATTTTGAACAAGTGCTTTTATTCGACAAAAGCTTGGCATCTGGAGAGAAAATGGTCCCCCTGAATAAGAACTTGGGTGGAAATGTGGTTTAGACCTGATAAAAGGATGCCAGAGGGAAGGTAGATGGAGACAATGGGTTGAGAAAGGAAGATAAAGGGTGATTAAAGAAAATGAGAAAAGAGGCAAAGGAGAGGCAAGAAAAACAATGTGAAAAACAAGATTGAGAAATTTTTAGGAAATGTGGGTGGGGCATGACAAAGAACAATAGCTCTATGCCCTCTGGGTTTAAATCGCCAAACCTACAGATAAGTCTGAGACGTCTCTCTTCTATTCTTAACGTCTTATTCATCAAAGCAGCATCATTAACTGAAGGTGAGTCAGCCAGACGTTCTGAAGCATGTCCTCATTCCCCACTCTTTTATTGAAAAAGAAACACTGATTTAGCATACAAGCATTTTGAAAATTAAAAGCTGAGAGACTAGCATTCTCACTGCTCTCTGTCTTGTATTCAGGGTGTTAAGTCGTTCATTAGTTGTTTATTAATGCAGTGCACAATAATTTATCAACAATTTGTGTTATTTAAGCTGAAGAAGTGGTGCCCCACAGAGCATTACAGTTTCAGTGAGTAACTGTAAACTACATTAGAGCAGGAAAATTAATACCATCTCACTCTACATTAAATTAAAAAAAAAAAAAAAAAAAAAACGACTCTACTTCCAGCATATTTTTGGTATCCCATGGTATCGATGATTTAAATTAAAGTTGGCATTACATGCTGGGAATTCCCAGACTGAAATTTAAATATGATGAGTGAGAAGAACGGTATGATGGTGTCCGTCAACCATAATTATTGACTATTTTCTCATTTCGGGACAGCAGACACAAGCTGTAAAGGCAACACCAACATGTTACCCCCTATTGATATCACGGAAAAGTTGTTCACAAACAGGATCCCTTGTACACATATGTGAAGGAACATCAGCATTCAGTGGAGTTCACCTGGCAAATTTCTGTCCTTTCTTAACTTTTGGCTCTCTTCTTAGCCTTTACTGTTTCTTTGGGGAAAATCTATAAATGCTAAAAGGTCCAATATTCCTTACCAACTAGCCACCAACCTTGTCTGCTGATTGATGCTGGGCAGCAGTAGAGTTTCAGGGCTTTTTACCTGGAAAAAAAAACCCTGTTTCCTCTGGAAATGATGCTGAGAACAGTAAGAGTGAACCAAAACTTTTTAAAGGACAGGAAATCAAAACAACAAGCTGAAAGGGGCTACATTGTTCATAAGAACTGAGGGAAACTGCTGAGTCAGGATATTTTCTGTGGTTTTAAGCAATGACCCTTTCACATACATGGAGTCATCCATTGCTGTATAACAGATAAAATTAATCATAGTAGCTTTAACTAATTAATTAAGCCATTTAATTTGGTTACAGAAATGTTGTTATCACCTTATCCTCCTGTCTTTTTGAGTGGGTTCAGCTTGAACTAGTCAGTCAGCAAAACAATGTGTAAGGCAAAGCATTGTGGGGAGGTCTAAAATTGTCTACAGATGTTTGTGTAATATAGCTCATTCATCTCATCTCATCTTGTCTCATCTCATGAGTCCATCTCTCTTCCACTGCCAACTTCATTTTGGTACACGCTACCTTTTATATGCTGAGCTGACAATGACAGACTGACTGGGCTAAGTATAGCCTACTGCAAACTGTGACTGAGTCCTATTAAAGTAATGAGTTTTTTTTTTTTCCATAGTCTTTTCCTGCACCTTGCTGTGAATTTACAGGAGACCTTATACTTACTGGCACTTGAGGCCTCGCAGCCGTCATCATATGTGACACACGGACTGACAAGATTTGCATCCAATTATTATTTTTTACTGTCACCACATTACCACGTTTTAGGGGTTTCCCAGGCAGCTGGATTATAAGTAAGTGACTCATGCCACGTTAAATCTTTGTTCTGTTTCTGCATCGCTTTGTGTGCCTCCACACCGCTGGCGTGTCACCTGCAATGCTAATACTGCCTTTCTACATTGGGTTTCCCTTGCATAATGACCATCAATGATAGTAAAATGTTTGACTTCATTTCATTATACATTCAATTTATACATACTTTTGACAGAAAAAAGGTTACAAAGCATGTTCTTAAATACATAAAAAAAATGTTTTACATCAAAGGTAATACATATACAATTATATAGTACACATATAAACTTCCACCTGAGCCAACAGCTGAGGAAACTTCATCCTGTGGGTTTTCCTCGGTTATATTATTATTTTTATTTATGTATTTATTATTATTCATTGTATGCATTATATGGGTTATAGAGCTTTCTTATTTGCTATCTAGAAAGTGACAAAGAGAGTCAATGTGACTAGATAGTAAACATGTGGCCTCCACTGTCTCCACATTCAATTGATAAAAAGGTATATATTTCTAAATGCCTGTGATTATTTAGATACAGCCGAGAAATTAAAAAGACTGTGTTGGTTTTATGTGATGGGATGTGATGTATTGCTGGTATAGTGTTAGTATCACTGTCAACAGATATTTTTCCTGTCTGTTTTTCCTGGGAATATTTCACGTCACACTTCTAAAATTGGCTAGATGCCGATGGTCGGGATGTTGTGGTACACGTCATGCAGGCTGTGTAGCGGCTCTAACCTGTTAATATGGGGCCACAATGAAAACCAAGCTGTATCGCAGCCGCCAATGCAGGCAGTATGTCCTGGCACTTTGAAATTTAGCCCAATGTTAACAGGTGACTAGAGATATAACATCTCTTCCTCTCGTTTCTTATTTCCTTTCTGGTGTTTTAAATTTGTCGGCAAATCACCTATCAATCACTATCTGCATGGGGGAGGGCGGATCTGTGACATTGTGGTTGTGTTATTAAATGAAGGTGGAGAGTGATGGAGAAGGGATCCATGCATCAGGTTATTGTCTTTCTCTGAACAAAGAGGAGACTCTCTGCAGTATGGCCACATAAAAGCCTTTTTACCCATGCCTCTTCTGCTTTACTTGTCATTTTCCATTTGGCTTTCACCTTGGAAGACTGACATTTTTTTTCAGTCTGCCAACAATGTCTACATTGGTTCACGAAAGAAGCCGTACTTGAATATAAATGTTCAGCGTCCTTTCTTGTTCTCGCCGTTTCTCTTCTTCCTGGTCAAGGAGGTAATGATGTCAGCAATTACTCCTCTCATTGCAGTTCATTAAAACAGCTGTAAATCAAAGGAGCATGTTATGTGTCCCTGTTGTTCACATGATTTGTCGTGCCACTTAGAGTATCTTTCAGAAGAGAATGCGCATTATGTATGGTTATGCACTTCACCTAATGTGCTTGTGTGCATTCTTTATGTGAAGGTATGCTGATGTAAAAACATCATCCTTGAATTGTTTTTTGACTTCTATTTTTTTTTTTTTTTTTACTGACTAAATGATATATAGTAAATAATACTTGAATTAACTCATCTACAAAGAGACATACAGTGCATCCGGAAAGTATTCACAGCACTTCACTTTTTACACATTTTGTTATGTTACAGCTTTATTCCAAAATGGATTAAATTCATTTTTTTCCTCAAAATTCTACACGCAACATCCCATAATGACAAAGTGAAAATAGCTTGTTGAAAATTTTTGCAAATCTATTAAAAATAAATAACGAAAATATAACACGTACATAAGTATTCACAGCCTTTGCTCAATACTTTGTTGAAGCACATTTGGCAGAAATTACAGCCTCAAGTCTTTTTGAGTATGATGCTATAAGCTTGGCACACCTATTCTTGAGCCGTTTCTCCAGTTCTTCTTTGCAGGACCTCTCAAGCTCCATCAGGTTGGATGGGGAGCGTCGGTGCACAGACATTTTCAGATCTCTCCAGAGATGTTCAATCGGGTTCAAGTGTGGGCTCTGGCTGGGACACTCAAGGACATTCACAGAATTGTCCCGAAGCCATTCCTTTGTTATCTTGGCTGTGTGCTTCGGGTCGTTGTCCTGTTGGAAGATGAACCTTCGCCCCAGTCTGAGGGCCAGAGCGCTCTGGAGAAGGTTTTCATCAAGGATGTCTCTGTACATTGCTGCATTCATCTTTCCCTCCATCCTGACTAGTCTCCCAGTTCCTGCTGCTTAAAAACATCCCCACAACATGATGCTGCCACCACCATGCTTCACCGTAGAGATGGTATTGGCCAGGTGATGAGCGGTGTCTGGTTTCCTCCAGACATGACGCTTGGCATTCAGGCCACAGAGTTCAATATTTGTTTCATCAGACCAGAAAATTTAGTTTATCATGGTCTGACAATCCTTCAGGTGCCTTTTGGTAAACTCCAGGTGGGCTGTCATGTGCCTTTTACTGAGGAGTGGCTTCCGTCTGGCCACTCTACCATACAGGCCTGCTTGGTGGAGTGTTGCAGAGATGGTTGTCCTTCTGGAAGGTTCTCCTCTCTTCACAGAGCAACGTTGGAGCTCTGTCAGAGTGACCATCGGGTTCTTGGTCACCTCCCTGACTAAGGCCCTTCTCCCCCGATCGCTCAGTTTGGCCGGGCGGCCAACTCTAGGAAGAGTCCTGGTGGTTCCAAACTTCTTCTATTTATGGATGATGGAGGCCACTGTGCTCATTGGGACCTTCGACACTGCAGAAATATTTCTGTACCCTTCCCCAGATCTGTGCCTTGATACAATCCTGTCTCGGAGGTCTACAGACAATTCTTTGGACTTCATGGCTTGGTTTGTGCTCTGACATGCACTGTCAACTGTGGGACCTTATATAGACGGTGTGTGTCTTTCCAAATCATGTCCCATCAACTGAATTTACCACAGGTGGACTCCAATCAAGTTGTAGAAACATCTCAAGGATGATCAGTGGAAACAGGATGCACCTGAGCTCAATTTTGAGAGTAATGGCAAAGGCTGTGAATACTTATGTACATGTGATTGTTTCCGTTTTTGATTTTTAGTAGATTTGCAAAAATTTCAAAATTTTGTATTTCACATTGTCATTATGGGGTATTGTGTGTAGAATTTTTCGGTAAAAAAAAAATATTAATCCATTTTGGAATAAGGGTGTAATATAACAAAATGTGGAAAAAGTGAAGCGCTGTGAATACTTTCTGGATGCACTGTATGTAAGAAAACAAGTGTTCTTTTAACAATATCTGGTTGCAAGCTACAAATGTCATCACTAAGTGTACAGATATAAAATGTCTTTGTTGGAGGATATTTAATTTTAAACAGCAGTGATATTGGAAATATTTGAGAAGTTACAGTCACAATTAGAAAGAAAGGTTCAGTTATAGACTGCAATGTTGACTACTTGTGGAATTGGTGCTCTAATAAATGAAGTGGAGTTATTCAAAAGCATTTTAATATAAGAAAAATAATCCATATTTTAATGTCAAGGTCCTGAAATTGTCACTGTAGTTTTCCAATGGCTTAGAGCTCTGTGCCACAGTTAGTGTTAGATTAAGACAGTTAATCATTGAACACTTTATATGGGCACACAGATCATCACTAGTATGTAATAATATCCCTAAAATGACTGAAGGATGAGTTTGCTTTAATTTTTATAATCATTCAGATAACTTGAAGGCTACCAGCTATGAGTCCTCTGCAATACTGCTTTTTAAAGCTGTATGTGAACCATTCCATTTATACAAAAGAGCAATGTCTTCCTAAAGTATTGACTGGTCATTTGTATAATTACTGCATTCCTCTGCAAACATCTGCAGGTCACAGAAATATTTCTGTTCCCAATAGTGCCTTTATAATTATGTTAAATCTACGAATATGTACATAAAGAAATGTAACAGAAACATTGTGTACACACTGTTAGTGACTGGACTGTGTGAGGCTCTTTTAAATGCTTTTGATATAACCAGTGGTTATCGACAAAGTCACGTATTGTTTTGTTCTTTTGAAGGCAGTACAAATCAGGGTTAAAATCACACAAAGTGTATGCTTCTAATACACTAACATAAAGGGAAAAAAAGCCTGCACGTGATATTGTGATACAAAATGTGCGTGTTGAATACAAATGTGTTCTTGTTCACATAAAAGAAGCTAATTCAGCTGGTTTGGGTGGAACTCGGCTATGTGGATAATTGTTGCTAAACATGAGTAACCCTTGGACACTTTAATTTTGTCAAAGTAGCTGTCTGATGAAAATAGCTGGTTTTCTCGCTGCTGATCAAATGCAAAAGTATCTTAACTCCGAAAATGGAGCTCACAAAGAGACAACAGACATTTGAGGTTGAGTTGGCTGATTGTCAGTTTAGAGGTACACAAAATAATTTGTGGAATGTAAGGGCATCTTCTGTTGGAAGGAAGTTGCATCACTCATATGTCATCATTGTTTGGGATGCTTGCGGTTATTTGAGTTCGTAGCTAGGCCATACTCGGCGTGCGTATGATACTAGAACCAGCTCATATAAGGTGACGCGAGTTAATAATTCAATCACACCTTCTCCTGCATTGTGGTGTGCTGCTCAGAAACAATCTCCCATCAAATGTCAGACTGAATAAATCCAAAGAGATTTTTCAGGGTCAAGTTGAGTCAAAACTTGTGGGTGGTGAGGGGCTGTTAGCTATAAGCTTGTTACTGGAGTCACTAAATAATGCTAATTACAGTATCAGGCACTTGTTTAAAATGTGAAACTGAAACTTTCATACCTTATTTTTTGGGCTGTTTGATCATGTTTTATTGTCCGCTTTGATAATGGATAATGTACCCTTTTTGATTGAGTGGACCAAATACTTGAAACACCTTTTAGTGTAACGCAACACAATTCAGTATTACCACAAACCAAAGCCTCCAAAATGACCAGTGGTGCCAGATGCTGCAAATGAAATCATTGTGCTCTAAAATTAATAACATTTCAAGGGAAACGACAACATACATTAAAGATACAGACTTCACAAGGCAATAATTTGAGTTTCAGTGGATATAAATCCATGTGGTGTGATCTGTGGAAGCAGTGGACTACAAAAAGGCTCCGACCACATAGGTTATAGGAGGTAGTGAGCGGTGACGGTAGCATCTCTCTTTGTGACTGACTCATCAAAGGATGTTCCACAGTTAGTTTTTAATAATGCATTATTGACATAGTGACTTGTCATGCTCATTTCAATTCATGACATGTCAAAATGATCTTACACAGGTTCCTTCCTGAATGTCTGGTGATCACCAAAGATATTGCAACCCTAACTTTAATGCCAAAAATGTCAACCAGCTGTTGGTGTTAGAGGAAATCAATTAAACTAATTATAGTCAGCTATATTCAGCTAATAGGTACTGCAAATGATTTGTATAAAATGTCACAGCAGTCCGTCTAAAGGTTGTTGATATATTTGTGTGTGGACCTAAGCGATGCACTGACCAAACGACATGCCACGAGCATGGCTAAAAATCACATCAGCCATTACAAACCACACAGCCAATGTCAGCTTACTATCAAGTCTTTACCAATTTTAAGTCAATGGAAATTCCTTTTTTATCTACTTTAACCTTGTCTTGCAATTTCATGCTTCAGCTGAATCTAAATTAAAGTCCAGACTTTGGTTACTTTGTGAAGCTAATGTATTTTTTTGTAATTGTCAGTTAAAGGTTGGGATCGTGCCAAATTTAAAAGAAGCATGGATCTTTCTCGACAATAGTCTGCCCTGTTTTACCAAGACAAACTTCTGCTGCGTGATTATCTGCCATGACCCTCAACCTTTATCTCGACTCCCACCCTCTTTGGATGGCAACCTCTTTTCATTTTGACACGTTTAAAGCCCTCTACCTCGTTAATGATGTGTAATTATCTTGGAGTGTATGTGAGGTGAAAGCTGATTTCTCCATGTCAGGGCTGTTGACAGGGTTGACATGAGTTTAGTTGTTCTGGGCTGGCCGTCTTGTCATCCCAGTGGAATCTTCTGGGTTGACGTTCGTGCAGCGGTGGACACTCGGTGACAGAGTTCGCGAGGTAAAATGACTTTGTGGCTTTTTTTTTTCACTTCTTCCAGGAGGAAATCAGCCTCACCACTCTCTAAATGCAAATTGGAAGCTGGGCTTTTATGTGCTGCACTGACCGAACACTAGCACTCCACTGTGCTAGCTGGCTGGCTGGGTGGGTGGGTGGGGGACTATTGAAAGTGCAGGTTCAGGGTGAATGTCATCAAATTGTGTAGATACTCAATCTTCTTTGGCATTGAGCAGCTCTTGCAGCAGAATGGAGGTCCTTGTTCAAAGTGCAGGACTGAAGTCTTTATTTGTTAGGACATATTGTTTGACTGAAAATCTAGGAGAAATGTTCTGTCTGAAGTTTTATACAGAAACTAACTAATCGCCTGTTTGAGTTAATTAGGTGGTGCCAGTATTGGTCCGCTCCACATTAATAATGTCAAGCATTATATAAGGATAACATTTTCACCTATTTTTATTTTACGTCGGCTTGCTCTTTGAACTAATTTATTATTATTTATATATATATATATATACATTATACATTATATATACATTATACATTATATATATATATATATATATATGCACACACACATACATACATATTCTACTTTTGTGATAAACTGAATACAAAGTACATTGAATAATCAGACTTAATTAATGGCTCTGAAGTATTTTGGTGAGCAGATCAAAGTATCTCTACCAATCTAACAGCTCTGTCTGCATTCAATGAACCATTGCCTGAAAGAGATAAAATAATATATATCGTATGAGCTGTGAAATTAATGCTTTGTCTGATATTTTTCCTGTGCACTGGGCTAAAAAATGATAAAAAAAAAATATATATATATATATATTTATCAGGCTCTGCTCAGATTATTAAGATTCACCAACTTCCTCACTGTGCCATTGTCATTATGTGAACTTTGGTGGAGCTAAATTATGACCTTATCTTTCCTTTGCCTGCTCTTTTGATATAGATCAGCAGCCTTGATGAGATGTGTCCCCCTAAGGCTTTTCTTGCTTGTCTTTTAAGAGCCACTGCAGCTGTCACTTGCTTCAGGTGTCTGCAGAAGGATGGTCAAGCTGACTCATAAACACAGCGATTACTTTAGACTTCAATGGGATACATTATTACAGAGAGTTGGTTGTTCTAAAAGTCTCCAGCTGCAGTAATATTTCTGCGGGACTTCACAGAGAGAGTATTCAACTGACGTTTGTGATTAAAAATAGATATGTGCAATATGGGGAAGTAGTTCAAGATTACAACCTATAGTGACCTTTTGTTCCCGTCATAACGTATCAATAAAATATGAGAAATGTGATTATTAAACATGAGTGGAATGTGAAGCAGTAATGTTACCTCAAGCCTACATCTACTTACAGGTGGTTGCAGATCCACTGACCATTAGTCCACTTGCAGAATAACCCAACGTATCTGGTTGTTTAAAACTAGTTGTTTTTGCTTGAATGCAAACACGTAGCATTTTACATAGCTGCCTCACAATAAAAGCCTACCTATATATGCAAATGTTTGTCACTAACTCAATCACAGCAGTAGGCGACTGAATGACGCACGACTGGAATATGAAGTCAGTATTGGTCGGCCAAATGTGGTGGATGTATGTACCTGTTTCAAGTCAAAAGCCCTTGAGCATTTTTATACACAGTCCAGCCATGTAATAGGTTTTCACCAAATCTAATATGAAACAGCAGCCCTTGTGTCTAGTCGGCAAGGACCAATATGTGACTTTGGTGGTAAGTGCTTTTTCACAGATGAGTTTGACCAGCACTTCAGAACCAATACATTTGTTAATATTGTGTCAATATTTGTGAAAAGTCTGTGCCAAAAAGTTGTTTCAGTGCTTCAAATCTTTGACAAAAAGCTTACAGTATTTGATTTGAAATGGAGCTGTGACGATGTTTTAAAAGTTGTTATCTGTGTTTCCAATTTTCAAAGACCCATTTTTTTTAGACCCATACCTTTTGTCTAGTAGATACTGTGGTCTTCTACTTCCATTGACCTCTCCTGGTTTTCACAGCATACAAAGTTAAGGAAGTCCAGTCCAATCATTGGTTGACATGACATCTTTAAACTCCAAACAGACTTTACTGTGTAATGCAGTGCATTATAACTTTACTTTGATATTGACTGTTGAAGGGATCATATTACGTTAAAGATGTCATGGTTTTGAAGAAATATAGATAAATTGTAGCATCTACAGTAAATATGAATCAGAAGCATCATCTTGATCTTGTGTTCATTTTTTCGTTTCTTTTTTCTCTGTTACAGGTGAGTGCTGCCAGTGACCTCCACCAGAAGAGGGAGGAAGGGAAATGGAATGAATGAATATACAGCATCCACTGTCTTCATATCCCAAAGGGTTTCCTGCTCATTCTCCATATTCAGTGGGAATTATTAAAACACAAGGAGCAAGTGGCCAGGGCAAACAACCACTGAGAATCTTAACAACCCCTTCGAGTGAAAATCATGTCGTGGGTTTTTATATGCTGAAAGACATATAATGAGGGAAATAAGCAGGCCGTGCCATGCCTGGGTACTTCAACTTTGGACCCGCAGTGTGCGACTAGCAGTCTCAAAAACACTGATTTAGACAGCCAGGGTTTCACACGTCACATATCGTTAAGCCACTTTACAACATTGGGGGATTTTTTTTTTTTCTCAGAATTCTACAAAAGAAAACTTTGATATAGGGTTGTGAGTTTTTAGTGGTTTAATCAAAGCCAGGAGAGGAACTTCAACAGGATATAAATACACACAATTAATAAATTGCAATGTCTCTCAGATTCAGATTCAGCAATTCATATAATTTTCACCATTTCATTATATTATTTAACTTACTTCTCCACATTGGTGGCTGTTTCCTACTGCCATGTCTGGGTATAAGGCATATAAACATGCCCCAGCACCTGAATTATATTGGAAAAAAATGAATCGAGTGGTCAAATGAATAACGGTGTACGACCAGCAGACTGAAGCCATGCTGAGGAGGCTACAGTTTTCTCAAAACAGTGGTGCTGTCCTTCACTAGTGGTTTCCTCACTAGTACAGAATAGAGCTATAAATACAAAAACTTTGAGAATGAGTTCTCAAATTGGCACAGAGTTGGACTAAGATTACTAAAATCACTATTGAAGTCAAAGAATATTGATGTTGACATTCATCAGTGCTGCTGTGACATGCACAATGTTTATATTTCAGGCCAGTAATTCTCAAAGTGTAAAGCCTCATACATCGCCTCCTCTTTTTGCTATAATTATTATGTTTCATTGAACATAACATGTGAAATCATGTGAAAATACCATTTTATGGAACTTGGTGGTGCAAGGTTGCTGTGCAAGTTGAATAATGCAGTAAAGTGTAATAATTTTCACTCAAAAAGAGAGATAACATTTTTAGAGTGAAAAGAGAATTTGCAATGTGGGAGTGTAGGTGTGGGCACTGCATGTTCTAAGTTTTATGAAAGCCCATGAGTCTGTGATAGCATCAGGTACTGGCAGAAAAAATAAAACTGTCATGTCCCCATTTAATTAATTTGTACAAAGCAGATCTTTAAAAACCAGTGCAGAAGACTGAGGATCATGATTTATACAGAAGTACACACAAACACACACACACACACACACACACACACACACACACACACACACACACACACACACACACACACACACACACACACACACACACACACACACACACACACACACACACACACAAACTCACCAGTCTTTACATGTGTATTGTAAAAGAAAAGAAAAATGAATGAAACTCAAACTTTCAAGGCAACAAATCTATGATTTTTTTTTCCGATTTAGGTAATATAAATTTGTTGAACATGAGTTTGTGACATCACAAAGTCACTTTGACATAAACTCACTGAAATATGAACGGCACAGTTGCTGAATACAGGCTGTGTGCATTCCTCCGTAGACTGAGCTTTAAAATGAAAAACAGACTGGGAAATCCGAATCAATAAAATATACGACCTTCATAATTTACAGGAGTACCAGTGGCTCAGATGGTAAAGCAGGTTATCCACTAATTGCAGGGTTGATGGTTCAATCCTGTCCTTTCATTTCAAAGTGTTCTTAGTCGAGACACTGAACCCCAAGTTGCCCCCAATGGCAGGTGAGAGAATGGGAGGGAAAGGTTGTAAAGTGCTTTGCAGACCTCTCGGGTAAAACACGTGCAATGTAACTGCAGACCATGTAAATGTTGATAATTTAAGTTTAAGCCTAACAGCTTTTCTTTGTCATCAATGGCAAAAAAATGCAAGTTGCAGTTGTTAGAGATTGTTTTTAGGCTGTGCTTTGGAAAAGTGAATTCCCCAATACATGTTTGTAATGCCACAGGGTCCACTTAGATCGCACAAGGTAATTTCTTTTTCCTCAGAATTGTCCATTGCTGCAATTGAGTCCAAAGTGGGCTACATCTATTTTTCAGAGCGAAGTGGAGAGGCCTTGTGATGAGTGTTTGTCTGCTGGCTGCTGGTAGAAATGACTATTAAGTGTCTGCATTCCCGTCAGTCCGCAATGAGTCCTCTCACGTTCTCTAAAACCTCCAAATGGAACTTTTTGAAGGACACAGATTCAAGTGGAGCAGAGCTTCATCACTCAGCCCGCTGACTTATTTAGCTCTGAGATTTCGAGAATCAGTCTGACAACTCGCTGCTTTGCTCGGATTGTTGACACTTTTCATCATCTTTTGTACAGCTCATACCATCAGAGTCATAATGTGAACTATTAAAACCCCAGCTTCAGTAAATAGAACTCAACCTCCAACACATTCTTTATGAAGACTTGGTGACAGGCAAACAGCGAGGTGGAGTAGGTCATTCAGATGGTTGCTTTCACATTTGTGTCACCATGAATGTGTTATCTGACATTTTGGCCTGTCAGTAAGGTGATGAAAATGGGTGAAACTGATGATATTGAATTCTGTGAAGCACAGCAATGCTGCCATAAGAAGACCATTTTCTGCATGCCTGCTTCCTACACTTGTAACCTTGCATAAAAATGTGCCCATCTCTGCTTTCATTGTAATTGTAAAGCAAAATAAATATCTAAAGGAGCGAAAGAAGAACCATAAAATCAAACCTTTAATTTAAAAATACTGCCAACTGGAATTTTAATTTGTAAATATGGCACACTAAGACTGCATATAATATGCATATGAAACAAAACTTTCATGTCACATTATATCCATGCAACTTGGACAGACATGTCTGTTGTGTGACAAATTGAGTTCATTATTTCATCCTGAATTTCTGTCATATTTAAAATCTATTTTCAATGCTGTCAATTGGATGACAGGTAATATTCTAATACGCTCCTTAGATCTTGATATGCATATGAACAATCAGATATAATTATGAAAACTGACTTTCAAATGACATTTAATATGTTTTGATGAAATGGGGGCATTTCAAAACTCTGACAGCAGCAAATTAAGATTGAGTGATGAAAGCACAGACACTGTTTCCAAAGTTTCAGTGTCATGTGTTTTTGTTTTTTCCTGAGTTTATTAATACTGATACTGAGTTTCTGTTTTAATTCCAATGAAAGTTATTTATCTGACAAATTATGATGAGCAGCCACCATCAGCCCTGAATCTTAATACCCATCGAGACAGCATACAGTTGGTTGATTATTGACAGCAGCCTGTCAGTTAGTATGCACATCAGCCAGTCATATTAAATAGCAAACCAGTCAAATGTGGCAAATCACATTGTTAGAAGCTGAAATTCAATGGAATATTGTTGTTGTTGTTTTATATCAAGATTTAAGTCACTTATCATTTCCTTAAACTCCTCATTATTTCCCATGTCTAACAGGAGTTTGTATTGCAGTCTTTCCCAAATTCACCGCTAGTATTATTAAAACTGTGTATTGTTAAATCGCCCATTTGTTTTAGCTATATGTCCTCACTTTGTGTGTCTATTTGACCGTGTTACCTACAGTATCACTGAGTTGTATGGTCAGGTGTTTCCCTGTACTTTTCCACTGTATGGTAGATCAGGTAAAAAATTAAGGTTGAAAAGTAACTGTACTGACTGTAGGGTTACTGTTGATGTGAGGTACTAACAATAACTTTTTCAAATTGATCAACCAAAATAAAAAAAATAAAAAAATGTATGCATAGGTGGCAGGGTGTCTTGGTGCTGAAAAGGTCCTGGATTTGAACTCCCTGACCGTCTCGGGACATTTCTTTGTGGAGTTTGAATGTGCTTCTTTTCGGCTGGTGCTCCAGTTTCCTCCCACCATCAAAGGCATGTATGTCGTGGTCAATATTCCTGTCATACTTCTGAACACTGAACAATGAACTGAAGTTTCGCCAGGGTGTTGCAATGTGTGCTGTCCACTGCCCCTTGTCTGTGTGTGCATAGGATGGTTCAAGATGCAATTTTAGCCAGTGGGATTAACAGACATCCCCTAAAGAATTTGCATGCTATCAATAGATGTGAGCGAGGTGGCTGCACACACAGTATTAGTACTGAATGATGAGGCAATTTGGTTGGTGTCTTAAAAGTGTCAGAGTTTGGTTGCCAGCCCTGTATACGAGTCACGTTGTGTTAGTCCTTACTTTCAACATCAATTTAGTTATTTTTGGAATCCATACAGTACACTGACTGACAGTGTTGTGGGTGAGCTGAGACTTAATAGCCGGACATTGTGTTGCCCTCTTGTCCCCAATGTAAGCCACATAAAATGAATCTGAAACAAGGTATACAGAGTGCAGTTCAACTAAAGTCACACATTCGTATTATGTGAATTTTTGACTCTGTGAAATCAGTATCATTACGCTTCAGTTGCCAGAGGGATGATGTAGGATGTCCCCACTGTGTCCAGTCCTTGGTTATCTCTTCTCATGTCTCGTTGTCCTCTCATCACTGAAATATACCTGGACAACTGTCCTCCCCGCTAGCCCGTATTCTGTTCGAGCCAGAGGGCTGAAGCTGCTCACTTGTGGTGTTAGTGGTTGGACCTCATCTCTCTCTCTGTCCTCCACCAGACTCCCTAGACAGAGCAAACCACACACATTCTGACCTCCATCGTCTGCCTTTCAAACTGGGACAGAACTTCACGTCTCCTTCAGCCATGTCATTATCACCGCTCAGCTGTCTGCCTTTGCCGATCTCATTTCTTTTTGTTGTGATTTTGCAGAACAAGTATCCGTTTAAACATTCACTATATTCAAAGCTCACAGCTTATTATTTTTCCACATCCTGATTAAATTCATGCATCATTCATTATGACTTTTTCTCGAAATTGTGTGCGCAGATGGTTTATTATGTTTAGTGGAGTTTCTTAAATGAATGGATTTATCTATTTTTTGACATTGCTTGGCAATTTATCTTGAGGACAATTTATTTTCCTCATCTTCCCCTCATTTCTTCTACCATCTGGTCCTTCATTCTCTGATCATTATTTAATAAATAGTGATAGGCATGTTGTTGAGCCTTCAGAAGCGTACTCCTTTTAATCAGAATAATGTAGTAATGAACCAAGTGGCAACCCCAGTGACATCACCCATTGGCTTGTAAACTACCTCTGAAACATTGCGTCTGGTTTTGGCCGATGCCATCTTGATTTTTTGGAGCCAGGCGTGACCATATTTGGATGAGTTGGGGAGGAGCAAGGGGTGGATCTGACTGAGAACCCAAGGACACCACCCCTGCCCAACTATACTGAAAGCTTGACTGCACCCAAAGACTAAATATAAAAGCTCCCAGGTCTGAAAAGTAAAACCAAGGCAGAAGTGCCATGAAGTGCAATACCACCAAAGGCTGCTAGGGGTTAGCTCCAAAAAGCCTCTGGCTCCATAGAGTCTCATTGAAATGCTCTCATGAAATGCAAAGTCAATAATTTGTTTTTCCATGAGTCATTCTGATGTCATTAACTGAAGTCACTTCTTTTTATTCGTTTTCTGGCAGTCCGTCAGAAATAATGACATAACTGATGATATCAGGCCTTAAAAAGCAGTAGGGAGTGTGTCTGTTTCATTGGCAGGCCTGTGATGCAGTCTGGTATAGATAGCCAGAGGTTGTGTCCTCAACTTTCCAATCAGACTGAATCAGATTCATCACTCACTCATTCCCAGCTTGTCTCTTCTGGCTCTAAAATTGCAAGATGGCGAAGGCTGAAATGCCGAACTCAAGGCAGTTCACAAACCACTGGGTGACGTTACGGTGGGTTGCTGCTTGACCGCACCCAAGGCATGTCAAGTAAAACCAGACATCCCCCAAACATACCTCCCCTTGAGGCCTAATATCTAGTAAATTATGTAATTACTTCCTGAAGGACCACCAGAAGAGTGACTTGGGCTCATGACACCATAGAGATTTGTGGGAAACAAATATTGACTCTGGCTTTCATGAAATACGGTTGTTGTTTTTTTGTTGTTTTTTTAGCCTATTGGAGCCAGAGGTTCTTTGGAGCAGCCCCTAGTGGCCGTCAGTGGGGTTGCACTTCAAGGAGTTGCGCATTGGCTTAACTTTTCCGACCCGCAGGCGACATCCCTTTTTATATACAGGGTATCCCTGCAGCTGAGTAAAGCTCGCAGGTTGGAGGCTATAGTTAATCCTTGCTCCAATTGAAACCTAGAGATTATCACGTGTGACCTCTCCTCTTTCTGTAGAGCCAGGTGAGAGGGAAAGAGGACAAAGAGGGAAAAACTGAGGGGAGGAGAAGAGGAGAGGCTCTCAGTTACGTTTTTTTTTGTCTGCTATTGACTGGGTGTGAATTGGATTCAGTCTGGACGTTAAGTAGCTGCAGTCGGCCTGTTTACCAACAAAGAGCCAATCACAGCATTTGAATTGGGATGATTGTGAGCAGTATCTGAGATGTACGGAGTTTTAGGAGGATAAAACAATGAACTACATTGTGAGGAAATGTTGGACATCTACTTTCAGTGCAGCCTGGATTGTGAAACAGAAAAGAACAGAAGAGGGGGGGTTAAGGATGGCTAGAGGACGTGGCAGGGAGGCATGGGGGACAGGGACTTAAACTGAGGATAGACAGAGAAACGCAGCTCAGAGAGATACAAACAGATTAAAGACAAACAGCAGGAGGGATACCATGCTGTGCTGTCCCACCAGACAAAGGAGAGCACTGACTGTTAATCACATTTTGTAGTTTTCCTTTTTTCTTTTTCTTTCACCGGGACAGTGTCCACGTGGGTGTTTGTGTACGACTTCTGACCTGGCTTGTGGAGGACACATTTTTTTTTTTTTGTATCTGTGCCACTAAAAATGTTTTGCAATGCGTTTCATTTTCATCCAAAATCCCAAAAGACACTTATGCTCTGAAATCACATGCTACACACAAACGACCACCTGCCATGACACAAAGTAAAGAGGACGAATTAAAGGCTCTCCGGCGAGAGTAGTTCCTCCGCTCTTGACAGGTCTCAAAGTAGAGATGTTTGCTATTCACGCTGATCTGCCAGTGGGTGTTTGCAGTTGTGCTCTGTCTTCTCCTCTGCGCCATCTTTGCCTGACAAGTTCCAAAAACACTCCCTTTCTTTTCTTTTTTTCCCAAGCTCAATGAATGCAAAGCTACCAGTGGGTTTAATACTAGTGCTCTCCCCCTTTTTGTCTTTGTCCTCCTCCTCCCACATTCTCTCTTTCCCACTTCAACACAAAGTCATCCAGTCTCTAGAGTCTGTATTCACTTTGCCTCTGAAAAGAAGCATTTTGTGTGTTTTTCCTGTTGTTTTCCATCCCTCATGAGAGATGGAGGCGATCCAGTATACAGCCTGACTTTCATTACTCATCCTCCACACGCGACACGCGCACAAGCAAGCAGCTGTTGACGATAAACAAGTCATTGACGAAATTGGCGACAATTCAGTTCATCTTGCTGACCTTTTCGTGTTTTCATTCTTTCCTCAGATTTTGTTTTTGAAATAATTAGTTCTGTATCCCCCTAGTCATGGAGCATAAAGACGTTCATGCTCTTTATCTGCTAATAAAAACAAGCCCCTTTCGCCTCGTCACCGATGTCATGCCAGACCAAGCTGGCTCACACACTATCTCACCCTGGCATGGACCAGACCCTGTCAGCCTCCGTTCCTACAGGAGAAGTCAGCTAATTGGTCAGACAAAGAGACACCTTCAGCAGCTGCATTGACTGAACTGAAGGAGGAAAGGTGTCTCTGTCCCCATCCTTACCATCATCATATTTACACTTATTCAACTGTTTAAAAAAAAAAAAAAAAAAAGCCTTTTATCAGGTTTGCTGAAGTGATTTTAACCTGTTAATTGCTTGGTGGTTACATGCTAATGGTGTCTTTTTTGGGGGGATGCTGTCTCCTGATCCCCCCCACCCCCACCCTGGACCTGCTCTGTCTGTGGACCGCAAAATCCAGGTAAAACTCATAGGATTACTCCTGCTGTAATGCATACGGGTTGGTTTATACTGAGGAAATATCGTTTGAGCATATATTGTAAAAAAAAAAAAAAAAAAATGAAGTACACAGAGTGTGTGCATATAAAACAAAAGTATGGAATGCAATTACATCAATAGATCTTACTTATTTAGACACACCCCGTTTCTTATCAAACATAACTGCTACCAAGGGATGACCACTTTTGTCATCTTAAAGTTGTACTTGCGTACAAGAGAGGGCTGAAATCAGGCTTTTCACTCTGGTTTATTCGGTGCTTCCTTGTCTCACTGTGACTCCCTACAACATGCTCCATTCATGTAAGAATGTGTGTGGATGCTTTGTTACACATTAAACTATACCTCAGCTGTCGGTTGGTTTCATGGGTTGGTATCCTGGCGTATGTAGTGATGTAGCAGCCGTGTCGTCACACTGCATCTCAGACGTACACACAAGGTGCCGTAGGTTTAGGCATCAAAACCACGTGGTTAGCTTTTTGAAAAAGAACAAGCAAACTACCTCGCTCAGTCACTATCTAGTCAAATATTCCACATCATAAAATCAACCCCCTCCTCTTTTTTTAAATAACCATCAGAACATGTTTTGGCAATAGTCAGTAATTGTTGATATCTGGGCAGTTTAAGTAGAATTTAGATGGGGTCTGGAGTGTAAAATAAAGTCCCTGTGTAGTTCTGGGTTGTGTTTCTGAAACTGCAGTGATTGGCTGACTGCTGTGTGAAAGTGTATCAACATCATGCCTCATCAGTTTAAACCTTTTCTTTTCTTTTCTTATGATTTGACATTGTGCCTTGTGCATAATTTTAGGTACAGTGACGTGGGTAAAAATTCACACTATGGGATATTTCTCATAACTGAATTAATCGTATTGGACCACATTTGTCTGACAGTGAATTGTGCCTTGCTTTTTTCCTATTGATTTGGTTGCCAGTGTTTTTCTGCCCCATGCAGTGACACCCATATGGTTAGAGTGTTTGTGAGTTGAATAGTGTCCTCGTCATCCACACCAAGCTCCACTCTCAGATTTGTTATTTTGAAAAATGACCCACACTGTTTGAATGCATTCAAAACAGGTTGAGTCCAAATCCACACTATTATGGCTTAATAGGCTATTTACAAATATGGCACACAAACTAAATCCATATATAGACTGTATTTACCAATTCTTCAACACAAAATTATTCCATGTATATAATATTTTATTAGTTCATTAAACATTTCCTGTAATACAAACATAATACAATTCCAGTAACGTAATTTAAGGATTTTCACTTTTACTTTCTTGTCCTTCAGTTATATTTTCTCATGATTGTAAATCATCCTGAGGGGAGCATGAACGTCTGGACCAAATGTCATGCTTCAGTAGTTCCATTTGTGATTGAAAAATGTCTCTGAAAACCACAAATGGGAACCTTATAGTGTCAGTCAAGGAAAAGTCACAGAAGTTTTTTAAAAACAATTTTTTATAAAGCAATCCCTCAGGTACAGAAGACTTTGAGATATTTATCAAGAAGGAAACTCTGACCTGTTCTTCATCCTTTTCCACAACACTATCCTCAATGCAACATGCAACATTAAACATGCAATTAATTAAGCCTTCAAAGCAATAATATATACTATTGCAATTAATTTGACCTTAATTGTAGTTTTTTTTTTTTCTTATCTTAAAATAGAATACCTTCTCTACATCTGCAGCTTCTCACCGTATTATGGAGACCTCTGGTTTTTAATGTCACTAATTTATCCAGAATCATAGCTGGTAATAACTTTCAATTGTCCAGAGTTACCCTGCAAACCACGGTCACAAGTCATAGTTTTAGTACAGAGTACTAAAACTTTTTTTCTGGGTAATACCTGGATGAAATGTGAGTGCATCATTTGTAGTGCTGAAACACTGAGTAGTAATCCCCAGGTCTGAAGTTCTGTGCAGCTTTGACATTCACTGGCCACCTTCAATTCATTGTTTTGGCTTACTTGCAAATAGGATGGTTGAGTGTCACAGCAATTATAAGCTCCTTATGCAAAAGTCCTTTCCCACCACAAAAACAACAACGAGAAGGAGACAGAGAGATAATACCAGTGATTCAGCAAGAACTTCTAGAAACAGGCCAACATGCCTCCCAAATGATCCCATGTGACTGTCAGACAGAATGTTGTTTTTGCACCCTTTTTAATGTGTATTTAAATATTTCCCAGTTGTTATCTGTAATTGTTTGGCAGTAAAAAGATACCAATCGATGCCGACAGAGGACAGAAAAGGTCAAACTAATTGGAAGTTCAGCACTCAGAGGGCTGATGAAACCTCCAAACTGTCCACACGGCCCAATAATAGCTTCTCTTCAAATGCCAAACCAAGTCCCAGACAACTAAAGTCTTCTGGCAAGTGCTTGCTTGTTCATTAAACTGTTTGATGCTTTCAGATCACAAACTGTCCACAATGTTCACAATTTAATTTAAGTCTGACTATTCTCTATGTTTTAAAAAAATATATATATATTTCTTCGCTGTGATTACAAGAGCCGGTTTCGTTCCCTCCTGTGAAATCAATTTATTCCAACAGCAGTAACACGAGGGCAAAATGAAACAGTAGGATAAGGTGTCTTGTTTACTCCACAATAAGCAATCTCAATGAAGGTCTCTAACTTGCATTATATACTAAAAACGCAGCACTTTTTTTTGTTTAATCAATGGACCTGCTTTAAGGGCTTGGCACCATTATCAAGTTTACAGCTTTTGCTTTCCACTGAAGCTGTGGTTTTATCAGTCCATAGTATAGCTGCAATAATTAAAAAGAGGAAGACAAGCTTCCAACTGTACCACTGAGACTCAGAATGTCTAAGAAAGCAGCAAACTTTGCTTGGGTGATTATGTGCTGAAAGCGAGTCGACAGTCCTAAAATAGAAAGTATTTCAGAATTTAAAGATTGCCTTTGAGTAGGATGAAAGTGTATATATATATATATATATATATATATATATATATATATATATATATGATTTCCAAAAGGAAGATATATCTACTCAAGATGATTACTTGAAGAAAAGAATACTGAAAATACCTTTTGCTCTTTTGTGTTGCTGTGTTCTTGCTTTTCTTCTCCATCATATCAAAGAGTAGCCCCGATGATTTGATGAAAGACATCCTGCAAGTCTAAGTACTGCATATGAGCAGAAACAAGGGGAGTACAAACCTCAGTATTTGTCTCCAACTCTTCTTGGGTGTCCTGAAACAATAATGAATGAGACAAGCCAACTTTAAAAGTAGCTTAACACTTAATCCCTTTTTTGATCTTTAAATTAAATGTAGATACACATTATTATACCAGATTATATTATGAGTTCAGTTTCTCCTGTCTCTGGGCTATTTCTTCATTTACCATTATTATTTTGTTTTATTTTTGTGTCTTGAACATCAAGTTTCTACAGTAAATCTGCACAATGCTTGATCAGAAAGTTTTGAGACTGTTTCTGTTGCGCATACACAGACTGCACCACAGTGATGTGCACTAAGCAGGGTGAAGCAATGATCTTTGGAAGTATTCAAACTTATGTTGCTTGATCAACATCAACACCTATTACACCTTGTTTTTTTGTGAACACTGGTTTGTGCGTATTTGCGTTTTTACCATGGATTTAAGCAGAGGGCGCACAATACATTTTGTGTCAAACTGGAAATCAGCAACAGAGACCCTTGCTTCCCTCTAGTCCGTGCACGTTACTGTGTAGTGCTATGTTTGCCCCAACTTTCTGATAGCACCTCATAAACAAAATACTTGATTTAGCAATGCTGCGTCTCCCCAAAATGTCATTTCTGAGTTATTTTAGCTCTAGTTTATGCCAGCCTGAGTCTTTTCTTTGTGCGAGTGTGGTTTTTTTTTTTAGAGAATGACCAGCTGTGTCTGGTTTGTGTTCTTGCCAATGTTATTGCAGCTCGTTCAGTGACAGCCATATGGTCAGTGTGTTTGTCACATAGTCACCTTACTCACATAATAACCTTTCGGGTTGGGTTATTTTCAGAATTTCTGAGCAGTGAACAATGAGCATGTCAGCATGTGAGGGAAGAGGGCAAGACAGAGAACGTGAGTTTGCTCCCTTATCGGGAAGGTTACAGACATGCAGATCAGCTGCTGCATCTTGTTTCAGTCACATTCATTGCATATGTACACATTGTGGACATGTTGGACATAAGTCTGTCTGTCACCTGAATATACTTCTTGAAAGACAAAATCCTGTGTTTAGATACTTTCCACTGGACAAATGCTTTTCCTTTTGAGTATTTTGAAGATAAGATGTTGTAGCACATCTACAAACACACTCCCACACTGTGACATTTCAACCGTGAGAAGAAACTTTATCCCCCTAATTCTGTTTCCGTTTACGCACAATCTCGAAATGTTTACACTTCAGCATTCCCTAGGAAATGCCCACGTACGCTGAATTCGCACTGTTACTCTTCCCATTTAATCACCCTCCTGCGGTATTAAACCGGCTACTGCAAAAATCCCAAGTAGCATGCTTCACTCTGTCAATTTCCCTGTCATTGCAGTGCGTGCTGTAAGAATTCGGCCGGTGTTCAGCCATGACAGCAAACACAGTTTCCTCCCGCGGCACGTCAGCGAGGTGCTGATGCAACACAGTGGTTAGAACCCTCGTATTCAGACTGTCCTCTGCAGTGTGGCTTCTCTGGGCCGTGACAGAAGCTCCTAAGGAAGCTCATTCGCATTGCAAAAGTCGATCCTCGGGTGCTAAAATGTGCGTGTCAGCCAGCGTGTGTGTGGGGAGCGAGAGAAATCAAAATGTAGGCATATGTCTGGTGGGGGGGCACAGTGAGTGGCCTGGGTTTGTGCATTTACAATACAGTGTGCACGTGTTGTTGTTTTTTTTTCCCGTTTTTTTTTTTTTTTCCATAAAACCTTTAACGTGCCCGTACCAGCTCTCCTTTCACTGTATAGAAGAAGGGTCATGCAGCACCATATGTGTTACAGTATGTGTGTGGGTGTGTGTGGGAGGTTCAGCTTGATGACCACTCTCACCTTGGCAGCACCCTGCAGGGCTCAATTGAACTTGCCGCCTTCCCCTTCAGTACCATTAAACTGTTCGGGGTTTTCTGCTGAAACTAATGCATCTGATTGTTAATGTTGTCATTGATTGTGTGCCATATGTTTTAGCTGGCAGTCCCAGCTTTTAAAGCTGTAAGCATCGAGCCCAAACAGGCAGGAGAGATGCATATCTATCCACTGCATGTAGTTATCTATTCATCTATGCACAGTTTTCTGTCTGCCAAAACATTTGTCACACCAACATACACCTGCAAACCTGCACACCTGCTCATGCATATAATGTTCTCTCTGTACGCTAATAGAGATAGGTGTAAATTAAGTTGTTTACCATAAAATTAAAGAGGCCATCCATATGACAGTTCTCGCTGCATGGGGCAAAGGAGCGTGTCCTTGGACAGACAGAAGTCACTCATAAATATGCAAACAAAGCCATATATTGTTGCTCTTGCTTCATATTGGTTCATTTCTATTTTAATTTGTATACATGCCTGCAATATTTCTCATCTCAACTGGTTAAGGCAGATGGATGCCCGCCTCTGAGACGGTTTTCTTCCTGTTAAAAATATGTGTTTTTTCATCCCCACTGCTGCTCACCATCGGAATTGTTAAATTGTTGTTCCTCTCTATAATGCTGTAAGAATTTGTAAGATGTTGTGTTTTTAACGGACTAGAATTCACTGACTCACTTGCTCCGTGAACATATGTGTTTCAGAGTAGCATAATTGTGATTGGGAAACCCTAGAAAATGTCCCGTCCACCGATAGTGAAAACTTGACTGCAGCACAGGCCTGGCAATCAAACAGACCCCCAAAATATGGCTTTTTGAGGTATATATTTTTTTTTAATTAACAATGCAATTATTTTTAGAAAGACCACCAGTAAACCAATAGGCTAATAACACCACACGAACTTCTGTAGAAAATGTATTGATTTTGTATTTCATGAGAGAAATTGAATGGGAGTCTATGGAGCCGGAGGCTTTTTGGATCCAACCCGTAGTGGCACTAGGTAGTATTGCAATTAATGGCACTTCCACATTGGCCTAATCGTTCCAATGCGTAAATTAGGTCCACTTTTATATACAGTCTGTGGTTCCACTAAATGCGACATTGTGCACCACTGACTTAGTTGCATTCTGAACTTACAACATCGCATGATGGTTAAAAGTATTGTCCTACTGTAGCTGGCACTGCAAAACCACCTCTGTGACAACACAACTTTGTCCTGATGGTTTAAAGCTTCACATGACGTCTGTTTTTTTTTGTGTGTTTTTTTTCTCTGTGAACTTTAGATCCACTATCTCCGTTGTTATCTGCCTGTAAAGCTGCTGCGATTTATTTAATCTTGCCCTTCTGGCAGTTTTTATATATGGACCCCCATGTACACTGTCAACCAGAAACCTTAAAAAAAAAAATAGTTTAGGTCAAGAGTGTTTTTTGCTGTAAGCCTTTAGATTTATTTTATTTTCACCCTCCTGATGACATATGGTGGTCATTGTTGTGAGTTTACAATCACCACATGAATTAGACTGTGTTTGGTTTCACAGCAGAGCTTTGCTTTTCTCATCCCCTGCTGTCACTGACAGTTCTCACCGACCATCAAATCATTCAAATTCAGTAGCTGTTGAAGTCAAACTCACCTTTAATTGGTCTGAGCGTGACAAGTGTCTGCCTACAATCATGCTTGAGCTGCAGACGAGATGCATAAAGCAAAGTATAACTTTTTTTTTTTTTATAGAGTTTCTTGTCAGGATAAAGACGATGTTTTAGCAGAGGCAATTCATGAGCGAACACTGAAATGTGATCCTGCTAATGCCACTGTGCTGCACCACTTTGGTCCTCACTGGAAAATTAGACTGCTTTGACTTGCCATGGATTTTGTACATCTTTGCTGGCCAGAGGATGATGATGCCCACTTTTCCTCTCATACCTTCACGAAGCTGACACTTTTAGCCTAAACAACTCTTAAATGCATCATCAAATAGTTTTGTCTCCCCATCAGCTTTACTCAGTATTTACTCCTAATTAGCAGCTGTTCATTTGTAAAACTAACATGATGAGCTATTTTGCTTTTCAGATCAAGACCCACAACATTTTTAATTACTTTTAACAAAGTTTCTGGCTTGAAAAAATTATGGGAACATTATTTCCAAACGCTGGAGAGAGAATGCACAGGACGTGTATGGAATCAGGACTTGTATAAGAGGTCGTGGTTTGTTTGTTTGTTTGCTTGCTTGCTGGCTGCATTTGTGGCTAAAGTCAAGGAACACTTCCCCTCCCTCCCCCCAACCTTGAGCTCAAGGTTAAAATTGATCGCCACTCAGCTGCGAAGATACTCGGTTTGACTTGCATTCATGTGCATGCAGAGTGTGACAGCTCGCATACGAGGGCATCATTTCAGTCAGACTCACCTTCGCTATCAGCGGAGCTGAGAGGGGCACATTGTTTCATTTGCCCTTATCACAGCAGTATTGTAGACGAGGCTCTGGGCCATAGATTAAATGTCATTATTTAATGAGAGGAGAGCAGGATGGATGCAGCATGTGATTAGAACGACACATACACTGCTCTGATATATCCATCACTACAGACTAAGAATGTGTGTGTGTGTGTGTGTGTGTGTGTGTGTGTGTGTGTGTGTGTGTGTGTGTGTGTGTGTGTGTGTGTGTGTGTGTGTGTGTGTGTGTGTGTGTGTGTGTGTGTGTGTGTGTGTGCACCTTGTGCAGGCTTTTTTCATTCATCCCCCCAGATGAGTGTGTGAGTATGCAAACACTCAACACATTAGGTCGTGCTCATCAGTCTTATGTTAAATCGTTTTTTGTCACACACACACACACACACACACACACACACACACACACACACACACACACACACACACACACACACACACACACACACACACACACACACACACACACACACACACACACACACGTACTCTCAAATGATCTGAATTTTATATAGAACCCCACCTCCTCAAGGAAATAAGAACCTGGGAGGTAGAATTCATCCTCAAATTGGACATGTATGCCCTGGTGTGTTGCTGGTTGAATATGTTAATGATGTTGAGGTTTGCCAATAAGCATGTCTTCCATGACTAATGGAGGGAGTCACTATCTATTTATCTTTGTCTCTCTTTTTCCTTTTTTTTTTTTTTTTTGCTCTCTTATTTTATTTTTGTTAGTCTCAGACACAAACACAGTCAAGAAAAGAAGTTAGCATGGGTCTCATTTATCAAACTAAAATGTGACACATTAGGCACAAACATAAAAATACACCAGCACACACATTGACACACACACACACACACATACCTTATTAGAGTATGACTGCTTACAGTAACAATGCACCACAAGGCAAACACATTAATTATGAGTATCTGCTGACATCTAGTGGTCATAACATCTCACTGCATGGTCCAAAATTGGGACATCAGGTCATTTAAAGTCTACTGGATCGTTGTTAATAGTAACTGACCAGAACCTCCAAAACATTTAACGTCCTTTATGTTTTCATAGTATAAAAGTGTGCGTTATAAATATGCTATAGAACAGGTGGAAATGTTACTTTTGCATCAGGTGTCTGAAGTCACTTTATACACGTGAGTGTACATACCAGTACAGTAACAGCGAAATGTTAAAGAGCATTAAAGTAAGCAAGAGATATGAGACCAGATATTACTATGTGGGGCACTGTTTTGGAAATGACGTAAGGAATTACTCTTAATCTGTCTAATGCTGGTGCACAGTATCCAGATGTGCAAAGTTCAACTAAGGGTGCTCTCACATCTATCTCTTTTGGTTCAAACCTTGAGATTTTTCAGTTTGATCCGAACCAAAATAGCAGGTGTGAAAGGAACCTCGGACCACGGTCTGGAACAAAAGACGTAGCCTTGATCTGCATCAAACTGAACCATGGTTCAGGTCGTTTGGAGTGTAAAAACTATTTCTGGATAGTTTGGACTTACAGACTAAAACAATGTGTCATCACTCATTAAAAAAAGGTAAAAGAAAATAAACTAAAAACAAGTAAAAATGAGCCGCTGTTGCACTTGGGGCTAGGAGGAGAGTATTTTTAAACTCAAAACGAAGAAGAGCTCAGCTCACCTTAAAAAGGACACAAACTCCATCTTTCTTTTCTTTTTAAATCAGATTGACTTGCATGATGCGTAGTTGTGTTGTGAGCCCGCTGTCCATCTCACTAAAGCCGACTGGAGGAGATGACAGACAGACAGTCACTTAGTTCAGTTGCCTTCTTGTTTTAACAGTTTTAAACAGAACTTTAGGCCCTAATTTAAAAAGGGAAACGACAAGTAATTGAAGAGGCAACCAACAAGAGAGATAATACGTTTTTGGAGGAAGCCCTGCTATTGACTGCGTTGCCTACATGACATGTTTAGTAGCGTGACCGGAAACCTAAAAGCCACTGTAATTTGATCCCTGCGCATTCCCATCTACAAATCATTCAATGCCAAGTATAGGGACGTGAGTAGGTCATGCAAAGTGCTTTAGTGTGCTCTCAAATATGCAACGTGAGACCGAGACAAGCTAGATCAAATGTAGACGATGTAGCAAAAACCTTGGTCCTGGAACCTCTCATTACTCCCTGACTCATCATGACAATGAACATATTATGGTTCACTCTGATTGAGCTGACCCAATGTGTATTTTAACAAGCTGTGACTTTAAAGTCTGTGTTTGCTTTGTTTGTTCTTCCATGACATACTTTGGAGCACAAGCGAAGGCTTTCTTTTTACATCCTCCCACAGACACAGAGCCAGTGTTTATGTCAGTGGTCAGCTCATTGTTTACATCTTCAAATACATGTAGACACAAAGTGCCTTAACATATTTGATCAGTTCGCCATTGCCATTGCTGCTAATATGAGGTTGGCTTGTTATTTAGTGGAGATTTAAAAGAGGAAAAGCTGGAAAACCTTCAATGTATTTAAATGACGTAAAAATAATTTATAAATGAATTTGTTTGAAATTTTTCTGGGAAATAGAAGTTAGAAAATTTAACCAGAAAGAAGTCTCAGAGGCTTCAGATCAGGGAGTCAAAAGTTTCACTACTTTGAATAAATAATGGAAAGGAAAGGAAAGGAAAAAAAAAAATAATCATTTCTGTGTGACCTTGCAGCCTTCATTAAAAAGTAAACAGTAAACACTTCCGCAGCAGAGAAGTTCAAAGGTAGAGAAAATGGGTTCTGTATCACTGGCACACATTTTACAGGTTTACATCTTTAACTTTGCTGTACCCTTTGTCAGATCTTCTACTTTCTTGGGATGGACCAGAAGCAGTGAGCATGTTTTGGATTTTGGAATTAGCAATGAAAAAGGGCAACATTTTGGAGCATGTTGTGAGGCAAATATATGACTTTAAAGTGTCTGTGTGTCTGTGTGTCTGTGTGTCTGCGTGTCTGCGTGTGCGTGTGCGTGTGTATGTGCCCGTGTCCCTCACTTATGTCCTTGACAGTCAAACTGTAGCCTCGATGTTAAGTAGCTGCAACACGACAGCTCTGAGAGCACATGATTAGCACACCACTGTCATCAGTCCTAAACACACTGTGGGCTCACTTGTTATTTCTCCATTCTACAAAGAGCCGGCTGCTGCGGATTCTAATACAGTACAGGGGTGTGCTGGGATTTCAGACAAACTTACTTCTAAATCAGAAATGATTTGTCGGGGACAAAGACAGTGAACTGCAGATGCATGCTATATTCATTTGAATTAAAATATTGCCGCATGAATCTGGATATTACCGCCCTTTGTTAGGTCATAAACATTTTTTTTGTTTACAATAACAAATCAAAACAACCAGTCTGGTGTGTTGTTGGTAAAGAAATAAGTGCTGTATTTTTTCCAAAAAAACGCTCAAAGTTAAAAAAGAGGAACGTTGACACAACGTTCAGTGACTTCATACATTCAAAGGGAAGGTGAAGAATATAGCTTATGTTATTGTGTTGATTTTCTTAACCGAACTTTTAGCAGCTGCAGTTGAAGTTTGTTGTGACGGGTTTAAAATCCCATTGATGTGTTCGCTCCTGTTAGATAACTGGGTCCAAACTGACCCATCATTGCTGATTATAAATCCATAATAAAACATATATTATCTCCTAATGAAGCATTAGATATTTTGTTAATCAATGTAAGTACTTTTGAACAACACAACAACATCAGAACTTCTATTTGCTATTTATAGCTTTAGGCCGCATCGACCTCAGCTCATACAACTTGTTTTTGTGAGTTAAAAAAAGCCTATTAAATGAATTGTTTTGACAATCACAACTATTCACGAGCCAAATTGTGCTTTTTATAAGAGAGTACTTTGTTTTAATGATAATCAGGGACATTTTGCTTTGAAACCATTTAATTTTGTTTTTAATTAGTTGAACAAAATATAATCTGTTGTTTTCCCAATCAAAACAAACTGCTACGATCGTATTAATGAAAAAAATAACATTTGTTAAAAAAAAAAATACAGATCAAAAACGTACCATATTACATAATTAATGTCTAAACACATTAAATGACAACAGGAGCAATAATAACAATCACTAAAACATAAAAATGTCTACAATCTCTCAATCAGTCACTTCCCATCCTTTGAGCAGAGTGTAACATCAGTCTCAGCCGGGCTTCTTTCTCATCACTGGTTTGTTCTGTATCCGTTGTCTCTTGGTCTGTATCATATGCTGTGTTGCCTTCAACTTCTGACACTTCCTCCTCAAATGCATCTTCACCGTAAATGTCCTAGTTTCCTGATCAAGAGCCTACATATACAGTACATTGTCTTTTCATTGTGCTGCCACACACATTTTGAGAAAGGCTTTAAAAACGCTTTAAATACCAAAGCTGCAGGGAAAGTTGTACGACTCTATATTTGTTTGTGATTGTTTGTAGGAATTGCCAACAGGTATTCCATAGGTTTGCAACAGGTTTGCTTCCCGTGGGGGAAATATTCAATTGGTGAAAGGTTCCCCTTCTGGGGGAGTTGCCATGGAAGCCAAGTAGGGCAGTGAGGTGTGTGTGTGTGTGTGTGTGTGTGTGTGTGTGTGTGTGTGTGTGTGTGTGTGTGTGTGTGTGTGTGTGTGTGTGTGTGTGTGTGTGTGTGTGTGTGTGTGTGTGTGTGTGTGTTTGCTCAACCACACTTGGGAGTCTGAGAGAGGAAGTGTGTCTTACTGATGAATGGGCACGTTGCTGAAATCAGTGTGGGCTCACCCATTCGTTTCTACTGACCGGGAACACCACAGGTGTGCAAATAATAAAACATGTAAATCATCCAGATTTATTTAGTGGGTCCAGATGCCATGTGTGGACAAAATCATGGAACTGTCTGACAATCAGATTACATTAACTACATTGTTTGAGAGAAAAGTCGACAGCGGGAGGGTTAATGTTCTTTAAGCAGTGTGAATATTAAGAACTAACTCTTTTCTATTAAAGAGTGATTTGGCTTTGTTTTATATTTAGTTCTGCTGTCTGCACATTTGGCCATGTTCTGTCCAGTCACACCCTTTTTGAGCTTCAAACATGTCTGCTCCTCCTGATAAGACCGACAAAAAAAATCAAATAAATAAAAACATCTGATATCCCACAAGTCTTGAGGTGTTCTGGAAATGTCACGCTGTGTTTACTATGAGTGTTTGGACTTCCGTGCTTCCCTGGTGGCCAAATGTCAGAGAAAAGGGCGTGTGTGTGTGTGTGTGTGTGTGTGTGTGTGTGTGTGTGTGTGTGTGTGTGTGTGTGTGTGTGTGTGTGTGTGTGTGTGTGTGTGTGTGTGTGTGTATGCAGATAGTGACAGTGTTGACTCTCTGTTGGATGTGACCTGCTGCAGGCCTCCGCATTCAGAGCACAGATGAGAGTGAGTACACACTTTACTCATTAGACACAGCTCAACAGTCTTCTTTGAAATCTCACTCTGTCACAGCCACACTCGTGAACACACACACACACACACACACACACACACACACACACACACACACACACACACACACACACACACACACACACACACACACACACACACACACACACACACACACACACGACTCACACACCTCTATTGCAGTCTCTCTCTCTCGCTCCCTCTCTGATGTTTCTATAGCAACAGCAGGCAGGCCAAGCAGTGGGGAATGAGAAGTAGTTGTATCCAGAACTCACAGCCAATTAAATACCCAATCAGAATCTGCATACAATCCCCATCAGGAGTTTGACTGTGCTTTCATTTATACTTTATGTACCACTGCCAGTACATCTTGGAAAAACTGGTGACAGACATCAACTACAATTATATAATAAGAATTAAATTAAACATAAAGTCATTGGTCACGCTATTAGGTACACCAACTCATTAATGCAAACAGCTAGTTTATCTGCACAGCAAAGCTTGAGGCCAGACCTCCATATGTCCTATATGAAGTGGCAGCAATCCACACAAACTGACACTTTGGAAATGTAAATGATTTTGTTCTGTATTGGCTGAGAAGTCAGCTTAAGATAAATGATGCCCTACTTGTGAGGATAAGCTTTAGAGCCCAGCCACTGACCCTCTCAGGAAAAGTTCATATGCAGTTACCTTGGTGATTAGCACACAGGAAGATGACCTGAATAAGCTTGGCGCTTCATGATTTAGATGCTGTATAACGTCAAGCTCTGCCCACCCAAAAAAGTGCTGCAAACAGACTAATGGTATTGGTTTGGTTTGTATTTGGATGTGTAGTTTCCTAATTGGCTGGTGTAAAGTGTTGGACTAAGCTTTCAGTATGGACTGTTTTCTTTTTGCAGCCCCATAGAAACCTGGAAGATCTACACTGAAACACAGTTTTCCAACAGACTCACTTCAAGATCATATTTATCCAATTTACTTTCTAAATATAAAACATTGGTCATGGTGCAGATGGAATAGCATAGTGCTTTTAATTAATTCCACTTCATTTTAAACATGGACCTCTCCTGACAGTTAGGTTGGCAGCATATGGCTGTGGAATGGAGGCCGCTGCCCACATAACTGCAGCCTCAAAACAACGGAGAGCAGCTGGAGATAAGTATGGCTGTGTTGATTAAATTTGGATATGAGTTAAATTGATGAATAACGAGAGAAGTTTGTTTATACGTTTCAACGATCTGTCTGTGCAAATACTGCAAAAACAATGACGCACGCTTTCATGCGTGCAGACAAACACACTCCGGCGAGTGCAGTTGGGGTGTGCCAAAATATTTTGTGGCCCATTATTCGGTAATTGGCTAGTTTGCCCAATCTGTTGAAAACAGTTATCCCATGACATTTTCTTTCGGGGATCGTAAACAGGCGCTGCCCTTACCTTCTTGCCTGTCCGTTTAGACCTGCTAAGATCTTTTGCAAAAATGGTATTTCATAGCCATAGCCAAGAATAGGTGCCACCTCTGTCTTTTATCAAAATGAAAATCATTTTATTGAAATGGTGGACATGTCACCCTTGGCAACTTTTGGTCGTGATTCAAATCTGGGCTCCTCGCCACTCTACGATTATGATTCTTTTGCCAGGACATTTTGTGTAGCTGGAGAACATTGACATCTGGGATGTGCTGGCTGCCAAACATCACGGCATTTACATACTTTTTTTTTTTTTTTTGTCCAATAATAAAGCCGTGCTGGCAAACAAATGAATGATTTATGGAGACTGTATCTTTTGAAAATAACCATTTCTGTATGAACAGTTTTGTTTCATCATTAAAAAGAACACATTGTAACTATTGACTTTTTTGACTTAGTTTTCCACAGGAAGCCTTTCATAGTAGTAGGCCTACTTATATTCAGGAACATGACATGTGTTTACATTAATAAAACTGTATAATGACTGAACAAGTTTCACAAGTTAAAGATGTAAGACAGCAGGTAGCCAGCAGATGTCTCTCCTGTACTGAGGAATGCAACACTGTTCACTGAGGCTCTCATGTTTAATTTCAGCCTCTCTCCCTATGTTGTCAGAGCATATAGGCTTATCTGAAAGGCAGTGTGCTGATAAACATATAGGCTCACTTCTCCCATCACTCTGAATGAGGTAGTCAGGTTTGATGGATGGGGCTTATCACAGATCTTCGCATGAAGGAGGGTTGCAGTAGAATTACTAATCAGGTCCTCCTTGTCCCTATCTGATCCAGTATGATCCACAGAGTAAAGCTACTGAAGAAATCTCATTCTTTCTTGTCTTTACTTCTACTTTTAGGACCAGAGTGAAGTTAATTATGGAAGCACATTTGGGAGTTGACCCTCCTGACTCTCTGACTTGGAACTGTGTTCACTTTTAGATTGTACATCCTCTTTTTCTATATTTTACCAGTGTGTGTTTTGCTTCTTTTCAACTTTGAAAACAAATCCTCTTTTTTTTATTTGTTTTATTGAAGCATAACATGACATGTTTTCAATGACAGCTTCCCAAAATTGCTTTAGAGGTAGACACAATACATCCAGTAGCCTATCAGTGTTTTAACACAACAATGCAAGCACACGTTTGACACATTTACTTTATTGAAGGGTGGATGTCAGACCTGTGCAACTTTAGTTTATTTGCAGAATTTTGTATTTTATGACATTCCTAAATTATTTATTTCTACTAAAACTGCCAAAAACAAGTGTGCTGTAGAGAGGGTTAAACTGATTTCAAACAACACAAGAATTATTAAAAAGGATTTTAGCACAAGCTAAAATCTATATGGACATTATTGGAATATGTTTAGGAAAAGCTTTATTATTTCTCTTCATATCAAATTATTTAAGACTTGAAATCTCTAGGTTTAGGTTCAATATTTTTCCTTGAATGCAGTATGTGAGAAGATATTGTCACCTATTCGTGTTTGTGTTAAGTGATTGGCTATGTGATGAAGTTTGTAAGGTCAAATCAGAAAACTTGGTGTCCTATTTGACCAACACCAAGCAGTGCAAACCTTAACTTAAACATAGCCACATTTTATTTGGGATTTTTTTTCCAGTCGTAGAACTCGGGTTAATTTTGAAACTGTTGGAACAGCCTTTAACTAACCTCCACTGACCACCATATGACATATGATGCACACCGTAACTCACCAAGCTATTAACAACGTCTGCAACACCAATGTCAGTTAAAGAATGTTGCAGACTTTGCTGACTCCATCTTCAATTCCTCAATCGTTTCTAACATTGCAACAGCTGTCTATATCTCTCCTATTTCACTCTACCACTGCTTCAATTGTTGGAACTCCATTTAGAAACACATGGTTGACTTTAACGTCCTCTCAGTTAGCCATCACCATTGGTTGCTGATTGGTCCGCCCCTCAGAGTGGCTGAGCGAATCGTCATGCGAACAGACTATAATCGCAGAGAGGGTGAGGCTGTGAGCAACAGGTGGGCAGAACCAGGCAACCTCAATCCCAGCAAATGTCCCCAAAATATGGCCCCCTTTTCCAATAGAGTACTTAATGGAGTTCATGGTCTTCAAATTATGTTTACAATATAATCAGGTGAAATCAACTCCACAATCCACACCTTTCGTTAACATTACAGTCAATGTAAAAAAAAAAAAAAAGAAATGGTAACACCATCACTTCATAGCAAGGTGGTCTGTTGGCCAACATGCACTGTGTGGTGTGCGGCCACCTGTCCAGAACATGCCCTGCAATTTGCCCAGGGTAAGCAGTGCTAATAGATGATAGACGTTTACCATTTCTCTAATCTTATTAATGCCCTTATCATCCTCATTGCCGTCTATAACACAAGTTTTATGTTTAGTTTATACACATTTTTTGGAATGAACCTTTCAGGGTTTTTAAGATGTGTTTAAGTGAGACAGTCCTGTCCAGTCCTGTTCTTCGGTTCTGGTTTGCTCAGTTCCATTTCGTGTATGCAGGAATTCATAATTCATGTCTTACCTTCATATGTACTGCCCAGTGGCACCTAAGAGAGAATGATAATGGCTGATAGAATCAAATTAGTTTTTTTTTTAATTTTGTGGGTGCATTGTGGAAAGATGGAGACGCTAGTAAAATATGGGTATTGTAAATATTGCAAATTTTCCTTATTTTCCACCTTCTTATGTCAGTTTTTGTCCATTGGCTTTCCAGCCATTCACTTGCCAAAATGGCATGCACTTGTTATGTGCTGTTCTGCCCTGTAAAAACAATATCTAACATAAACTTCAAAAGTTTAGTTTGGTGACAAACTTTTCTGCATTTGTTTATGCTCCCATTTTCATTCCTTTGTAAATTTCAGAATGTGTCGGTTAACTATATTTTTTATCAGATGCTAAAGGGTGTTTTATTTTGGACCACATCTGGGACACATAGCAGGGGGTTGAGTACACAACAATTTTTTTTTTATCTTAAAATTAAAAAAAAATTAAAGAATTGCAACATTGACATGAAAGCCGTTAGAGCGTGGTAAACAAACTGTGGCAGCAGATCTCTAATTTGAGTTAGCTGTTGTTGTTTGGTTTTTTTCCCCTCCTTCATTATTATTATCAGGAATAACCAGAGTTAAGAAGGCTTGTGCTATGTTTGAAGTCATTTAGCTCATAATAAATTCTGCAGGGTGGAGGGCCTTATCTGTGGAAATTGTAATGACTGTAGTGAGCATGGATGCACAAACACACTACTACTTATGTTGGAGCAACCCCTTGTGGAAACCCCACCCAACCACAAAAAAAAAAAAAGGTTCTCATTACCAGACTTTGTTTTTGTCCATTTTTTTCTTGCAGATGAATTTGGAGCTGTTCTTTGATTCAATTAAAAGTTCTAAGGATAGCTCAACTTCAATATCGAACACATTTCAGTCTCTTCAAACTGAAGCTGTTTTGGCCAAAGATAGGCACATTGTTTTTGGCCCCCAGCATTTGTTTGAATCCTGCAATTTTGCATATCAGCGTAAAGAAGATTGGAGATGTAAGTCATACTGTACATTCTGGCTGGTTGCACAAAGTTTAAAAAATAGATATTTCCCACGTCTGTTTTTTTGGCTCTGGAATAAAGACTATACCCAATCCCATCAATAGAACAGCTAAAGACAATTTAAATGGAACCTAAAGTTGCTCTCTCCCATTTCTCTGGGTTTACTTTTTTATTTTTGGATAAAGTGTTTGAAGTAAAGCGAGATCATGAGTATTTTTATCCATGGGCTGAAGAGGTCAAACATTAAAAAGCCTCCTCAGGCATAACATATTCAACTGTTGTTTGCATCAGCTGAATTCATCTCATTTAAAGGCAGCTCGGAAAAATATGGCAAACAGACAAGTTCTTGACTTAACCTTACACTAACGCACTGAGACCCCTAATCCGTCCATCAGCCCGCTTTCTTTTTCTTTCTTTTTTTTACTTTCGTTGATCGTTTTCTTCACCTCGAACCAAATTAAGGATGGAAAACACTTCCTGTGGGTCAACGTCGTGGGACACAAGAAATCCGTCAGCATTTGAATTTGTGAAATATCCTCCGGCGATGACGTGACAAAAAGCCCAATTCGACCCCAGTCAAATAATTCAACGCTTTTATGAGTGTCCTTGTCAACCAGTGAAGTGATGATTAGGTGGAAACTGGAGGGACGGGAAGTGGTCATGCCTGAAAGGCTCTCTGTGAGGGAAAAACAAAGACTTGGCAGCTGACAGAGAGTGGGGTGAAACCCCGGCTGTGAAAGGCTGTGTTCCCGTCATTCAGAAATATAATTAAGGGAAAAAACAACAACACGTACAATAGATGTATACAGATAGATGCACAGATGGACTAGTTTTGCATGCCACTCGATGCCACATTTGAAAATTCCAACCATGTCTCCTCATGAAAACACCTCATTCAACTCATAAATGATACATTCAGATTACTGTAAATCTGAAAGCCCATAGTGCATTGTGAACCTCTTGTTTATCCACTGTAATGTAGGTGGTGAATAACAATGAGCTGTACAACTTTAAACACATAAATATTCCATCTGGAGCGATACTCCGTAACCTTAGACTTTTGCAACTGTAGAGGTCTTTCATGAGGAACGCAGGAGATGGTGGGCAAATTGACTGGGGGGATAATTTGCCTCCTCGCCTGGCTCAGTATAATTCAATAAGGCTCACTTCATTTTATCTCTCTATTTTTCCCTCACAAGCGCTGGTTAAATGTTTTATTAGGATTAAATTATTGAATGGATACAACACAATTAACTGTTGCATCTGTACCCACAGCTACAAGTCTCACTGTGTTTTCATTGCCCTTATTAGCATGATCATTCACTTGTTGAGCCAGTCTGTCTTATACAAACACTGGCAGCACTCATTAACTTTAATGTGATTTGTTTGACAGGCATTCCAATGATTACCAATACTGTATGCAGGAGGAAGAATTGAATATATTCACTTGCTGTATAATCGGTTATAAATCTATGTTCTGAATGCAGGGTGTCGTGCCTCTGATCCACTTAGATTCCCCCTCGAGAAGCCTTGTTCACGCTGCAGCTCATCCATCTCGGATCAACAAAAAAGGGCAGACTTTGAAAGTAAACCATCAAAACCACATTGTTGCAGTCTTTTGGGAGAGCGTTGCATTCCATTTGCATCACCACGTGTTTCTTTTTTTCTTCTCAGATTATATATTATATTATATTATATTATATATATTCATATTGTGACATTGCCGACACCTGCTGGCTCCTATAGGACCTCCCTCCCAGAAGAAGAGGTGTCACTCAGCTAGTTAAACACCGAAACAAGGAGGCTGTCTCTCAATTCTTACCATCATTTTGTTAATGATTCTTTACTGCTAAATATCTGAAAAAATACTTTGTTTCAACATTTGATAAATACTGACATATTTTTTGATGTTTAGACACCCTCTCAGTCACTGAGTAACAAATCAGTGACACACACCCCTCTCCTCCCCCGTGCCTCCCACACCCCCTTCAGAAAAATACAAAATATAAGCAATTGATTCTAGTGATTACAATGTCTCCTAAATGCTAATTTAGATCCATCATCCAAGTGTTGGATTTACTTTTGGGATATTAAACACTAACCTTGCGCTGGGGTTTTACATTAGGCTGACCCCTTGAACCTTATCAGTAACAGTGATTGATATCCTCTAAGTGGAGATGAACCATTGAATAATATGCCTGTGGTCTGTTTGATTTTTACCTGACGCAAGATATGACTGGTGGCCTGTGGAAGCGACTGCTGGGTTAAGCAGATGTCTTGGCTGCAACATCTAGAGCATACGTACGAGAAAACAGCAGAGACTAAAGAATCATTGTGATGTCATCAGTTAGCTTGTTTAAAGAGGGCGACGCCCTACTGCCAAAAAAGTGAAATACGATCACGTTACATATAAAATATAGGGGTAGATATCCAGTTTGATTGCAGTGTCATATCTTGCCTAAGGTAAAAAAAATAAAAATCAAACAAACCACAGTCATATTATGCTGTGGTTCACTGCCACTTTAAAGACGAAGCCAGCAGCAAGATATAAATCAATGTTTGATTAAAGCTGTTGACCTTATTTTATAGATGATTACCACCTGCCGATCCATGGGTTGATTTATAGGGTCGGTGACCCATAATGCTACAGCACCAATTGTCCTCTTTCTCTTGAGCAAAGCTAAATCTGTTCTTTCCACTTCCGCTGTGAACACCTGAACATCCCTAAAGCCAGACCTAGAGAAATAAGCTAATTATGTTTTAACTGCTTTACATAAAATGTACGAATGATGATGATGAAAACCCCAAAAAAGGAAAGAAAGGATGTGTTTGCTGGCTCTGTTTTCGTTGTTATTAAAGTAAAAATATCGGTTAAATGCATGAGGGCCTGAAGGTCTCTTGAGAGGATCTACTGCTTTGCTTTTGAAAAACTCTTCTGTCTCCTGCACTCTAAAAGGCTTGACAGATTTGTCTTTGACGCAGAATGCACAAACAACATGCCAGCAGGTTATGCACTTTTGTTCCTGATAAAAAGAATGGTGTGTATTTAAATCTTTTATGATCGAAATCTAAGAGTAGTTTTCCTTTTTGTTTGTCTTAATGCACGCCATCTTTAACAAAGTCTCTTCTTGTTGCGGGATTTAAAATAAATAGAAGAAAAGAAACCTCAGTAGCACGATCAACAAGGCTGGTACATGGCAATGTGGCGGTATTTCATCCATACACTAGAAGCGCACAGGTGTCTGATGTCTGCCTGTACTTCCTTTAAGGCACAAATCTTATATAGTGGCCTGTTATCCATCACAGCTTGCCGACGGAGCCTCGGAGGATGTGTTTTCAAAGTTGACAAGCAAAAGAAAGCGTTCTCACTGCTGCCTCAGCTCAACTCCAGGGGGTAAATGGAGCTTCCTAGAGAATGGGGTTTTGTTGTGTGTGCCTGTGTGTGAGTAGGTGTGAGTATATATATACAGCAAACTGAGGAGTGTATTGATAAATTGACCCATCCAAGGTACAATCAGTATCAGCAGTCTTTGCTCCAGGCAACGCCCTCCCACTGTTTATCCACTTTCCTCTGAAGCACCGTCTCCTCTCCTCTCCACCACTCCTCAGAAATCCGCTGGGGGCTTTAAACCGACTCTGTCCCGAGGTGCCCTTGTTGGTATTTGACGGAGGCTTGCCTCTGGCCATGGCTTTGGAGGAGAAAGTGGCTGCATGATGTTATCGGGTTGTCCTTAAAAGTAGCAAGTACAGAGGCAGGCATGGGGTTCTTATAGTTTCTGACACCAAGATGCTGACTGAAAAAAGTCAGAGAATTGTGAAGAACCAGCATTTCTGCAAGGCCCTGATCAGAGGAGATAATGGTGCAATGGAACTTCTACTGGGGCCACCACACACATTTTTACAAATATGCAGAAATGTGTCAGGGCTTTAGTTGTTTAGTTTCAGCCACATGAATGCACTTGGTTGGTTATCTCATTTCATTGTGTGTGGGATTGTTTTGTATCCAAGGTTAAATGCCACATTTTTAATGTACTGTATGTCAGAATGAGAGCTTTATTTCAACTGCAGATGTAGAGGACATGTCCTCTTGTTCTTGGCCCTCCCTCAATTTGTTTATCAGATTTGTTTTTTGTAGGTATTTCTCCAAGTATTTTTAAAGACTGTAATCTTACCATCAAGCTGCTGTAGTCCTGATTAGAGAAGTGTTGGCAAACCATTGACTTGTTGGTCTGAGTCGCCTTTAGTTATTATTGCGCACCAAAGTCAGAGCTCCTTACAAACAGTAGAGGACCGAGTGACTTTTTAGCCCCTTTGAAACTACTGAAAGGGTGATTTATTGGCAATGGCAACCAGGTAATGAGCTGTACCAACCCATTTCAGTCATACCAAGAACACTGCAACATGTTAGGCACAAACAAATTGCAAATTGTAAAATAATGGTAAAAATAAAAATGGTTTAGTCACACAATGCACAGGGGAACCATGTTAGCATTTATTCAAAATAGTTTTTAAGTTGTATATGAGTTATTTGTATGTGAATACTTGTACTTCCTGTGTGAGGGGTGCTGGCCAAATGAATGTCATGGAGGTTATTTACATTTTGGAAAGCAGATGATCTGAGGGTACTCTCTAATTGATTGCCTCATATTTGCCTATGTAGAGTTCTAATTTGTCTGACCTCTCTCTTGTCCAAAACCACCATTAACTCTGTGCTGACTCCTGCTTCACTCAGCAGCTCATAAGTTCAGCAGCACTGCAGTAGAGGCCAGTTCAGGAGGAACCACCGAGTTAAAAGTTGGCATAGAAGTGAAAGGAAAACCTGTTTAATCTTTATAAAATCAATATAATTGCTAATAAACACACATAAAAGTCTATTCACTAATTGGTGGTACCTTGCAGCCTTAACAGTATGAATTTGAGCTAAGCAGTGGCACGCCATCACTCTCTGCTGGTATAATGTGGTTACATTACTTGTGTAATTTTAAGTTTTGTTTGTTCCCTGCTCTTCCAAATCCACTGAACCGTCCAATATAAGTGTTAGCACCCTTAATGCTCCTTATTGATGCAAGTTAATGAGGCTGTACACATCATGCAGCATACCACCACTAATAAACACTATTCAAGACAAAAAAGGGTATTGTAAACTTCACTTTTCAGCATTAAAAGCTATTGAATTGCTATTTGTATTTACAGTTAATATTATAAAATTGAACATTAGACAGAAAAGCATAAAGCTCTTTTGTTGTTAAGACAGAAATGTCCAACCCTAACGACCACACTTACAATTATATCTGATAATACAATACATTTACTAATGCTCTAATTTCAAATAAAGTTAAATACATCACATAATCATCCTGTCTGATTTTTAAACTCTCATATTAATGATGGGAATTGACTCATTAGCATTTAAATGGCATTTAACGGTCAATCTGACTGGTTTTGGAAAGGGCTGACTGTGTGTGGGGAGAACTCAAATTGTACTTCTATAATGCAATTGCAAGTAATTGTATAGTTTGCAGCTATGTCTGTAAGTACCATTGCAGAGTGATGTCTTTGCAGCAAACATCCGTGACACGTGATTAACTGGCCGCAGCAGCCTCATACAAACAGGGTCAAATCGTGTTTTGAACGTGCGCATTAGTTTGATCTGCGTCATACACACATCTCCTATATGAAAGGGTAGCCAGCGCCTTACCTACAATTGGACTGATCCTGTTGACCTTAGATGTGACGAGAGGTGGAATGTGTAGCTGCTGGCAAACAACAGGAGCTAATTGAAGTCAAACAGCCAAGGCCTTCTTTCTCTCTTCTCTCTCTGCTTACTTATTTCCTGTTCCACTATACTCCGCTTTCACTGTAACGCCACACTCCATTCAGAGTTTGAAGTTGGAAATTCACTGCTCCTGTTTCTTGTTAAATTATCAGTGCAACCTCTTTGTGTTCCATTGGTCCTTTGAAACATTCAGTACAAAATGCACCTTTGCCTGAACTGTTGGTGGCTGAATTGCTTTGTGGATGCTGCCGTTGAACATAACCTACGCAGATGCTTCTGTACACAGGTCAGTGAATCATGATTGACTCAGGATTTGACTCCTATGCCTAGACTTGATATCAACCCAGCTGACTGACAATGGAGATTTTCTGAGTTACGTTAAGACACCTCAAGACATGCAAGATGGGTCCATCACAGCACTGGCCGTAATTTGTACCAGAGTGTACAATGTATGTTTTTTGGCATCTCATGATTAATGAATGTTTGTTAAATTGTCATGTTACAATCTAAGAACAACCAAAGTTGAATTTGGAAAGTGAGTTTGAGGTCATTACGCTTTTCGAATCAGCTCACCGAGGCCTTTTGTGTTATTCCTTGTCATATCCCAGTTGTTTGGTTTGTAATCAACCGCAGTTTCACTTTAAAATGTATTACAGCTACATTGTTCCACAGTGAAAAAAACATGTTAGATTCACGGTCACATATTGTGAGAGGGCTACATTTGAGACTAGGTTGTCAAAGAAGGAAGTCAGGTGACGAAATATTTAGAGAGTGAGAAAGTCTGCTTGGGGAAAAGGTTGGGGGTTAAAGGGGTGGCGGTTGGATGGGTCCAACATTGGACTTTTACCTAACGGGAACAGTGTTTGAGTCAGTAAGATAGCAAAAATCAGTGTGGATTAATTTTATGTAACATAAGTAAACTTACGCAATATATTTAACTTGCTTAAGGAAACTTACTTAAGTCAACGTATGTGTTTTGACCTAAGCCTTAATATCATCCCTAAAACTTAACCAAGTAATTTTTAGAAACCTAAACCAAACAAAGTATTTGTGAAGAATATATTTCTGAACAAGTAGTTTTAGAGCTTAAATATAGCCAAGTATTTTTTAGAAGCCTTAACCTAACCATATTAAACTAAATTTCTGCACTGTGGGACTAATAAAGTAAAATTGTATGCGATTTTTGGGCCTAAACCTAACCAAGTAGTTATGGTGCCTAGACTTAACTGAACTGTGATTGTGTCACCACAACCATGTGGTTTTGGAGCACATGACATGTACAAGGCTAATAGAGAAAAGAGGGGAAGGTTCTATTTTACAGCTATTATTGTGAAACTAATCTGCTTTGCGCTGTGCACCAATGTATATATTATACATTTTATACATTTTGATATGATACTGGGCCATTGTAAACATGAGTTGTGGCAGCGGTCACATTTTCATATTTTGTCCTGATTTTGACCGAGCTCGTCTATGGCAGATGAAGCTCATACTCAGCTGTCAGTAGGACTTTGAGGATTTTGAGAGCATTTAGACAGCCACCACCCCCATCAAATCACAATGGAATACAGTGTCTTTTCAAAGTACTGGTATTCATTCATCCAATAGATTTGCACAGACATGGAGGGTATGGATATTCAAACCATATCTTGCAAAGACATTTTGTTGCTGTGTTACTTTGTTCATCTGTTAAATGATGTATCCTTACTGGTCAGTGGATTGTGATGTATTGATAATTCAGTGTTTCTTGTCCACTATGTATGGAGCCTGTCTTTCTCTGCCTGTCTCTGCTTTGATGTTGTTCTGTCACACCATTAATTCCTTTGCCTCTTCTACTCAGGCTGCAATTTGACAGGAGCAGGAAAGAAATGCACTGTAACTCAGCCAGACCTCTCTGATGTGGCTGCAGCGCTCGCATGTCTGTCATCTGCCACTCAGATCACACACACCCCTACAACCAAAAGAAGAAGAAAAAAAAAAAAACTCCGCTCTCAAACAAGAAACAATCTCACTTTTTCTATGTGCAGCCAATCTCTTTTTCCTGAGCTCTCCTTTATTGCTATTTTTCTCTCCCTTTCCTGTCTCACCATCCTTGCCCCCTCTCCACCACCCCCACCCCTAACTTGCTTTTTTTTTTGTCATTTTGAATTGCAGCTCTGATGGGAGTGAAATAATCAGGCTGCCAAGTTGGCTGGACATGGGCAGCATGGGGCGCTTTGATCTGGACTTTCTTTTATAGGCATGCACACACATATGGTGTCACACACACACACACACACACACACACACACACACACACACACACACACACACACACACACACACACACACACACACACACACACACACACACACACACACACACACACACACACACGCATACAAGGCACTGAAGCAGTTTTGTTGGGTTAGACATTTGTGGCTCTTGCCAGCTACACAGGTGATGCGAGCGCACAGAACTAAGATGTATGCCAGTCACAGATCACACAATAATTGTGTGTGCTTATGCCACTTTACCACTTGGTTAAACTGCAATGTGCAATGCATTTACTCTCTTAGCTCTACTGATGAAAACCACCTTTTAGCTCTCACACCTACTTATAAGTATACAAGCTGCAATGATATGGTCAGATAATTGACTTAATGCTTGACCATGTGGGGCAATCATCAGCTGGAGGCTGGAAGAGGCACTTTTGTGTTGTGTGCATGCCTCTTCCTGTGTGAACGAGTGATTCCCTCCATTCATACTCTACTGTTTGAATAAAGGTGTGAAAAGTCAGCTGTTTGTAAATCCAATGCCTTTGTGAGGGAGTGCATCGAACTGATTAATTGCATAACCGATATGCAAATATAGGTAATCCGCAGAGCCAACTCAGTTAATATGGTCCTTGTTTGCCTTTTATGTAACCTGGTTATTGTTGTTTATGTAAGCGTAGCAGCTGCGTATGTGTGTAGTCATGAGTGAACCCAGCCTTGGTGCAGATGGTGTATTCAGTCGTTTTCAGGTGCTCGATGTTCCAGCTGTTCTTAGCCTAAACAACGACAAATTCCCATGGATCGCATGGCCTGATTTTGAGCACTGCCGGCCGGTCCTAGTTTGAAACAACTGTGGTGGAAGATCTTTTTGGATGCTTGTCTTTGGTCTATTCTTTCATTAATATTTCTGTTTTGTTTTGAATATCCCTCTAAAGACATCATTGTGAACACTGCTCAGTCTTATGTCATAGACACCGTTGTAAGCAGAAACTTACCCTTGTTCCAATAAATCCCACTGAATAAATCAATTAAATTAAAATCATTATAGATAAACATAAATGTGGTGGAACAGCTTATCGTAAACTACTCTTAAATGCCTGGCACGGATGCCGATTAACCTCTGATTTCTTGCCAAATAGCTTTAGCAGTAGCCAGCCATCACAGAGAACCATCCAAATGACAAATGTCCAGTGCTGAGTAATTGATATATGGAGGACAGCATCACCTGCCAGGCCAATTCCTCTGCATCAACCCTCAAATGCCCTGCTGGGGTCGTTTAGTATTTATTCGCCCGACCTGGTTCCTTTATGGCTCTGCTCTGTTTAATGGGCCAAAAGAGAACTGCAGCTCGCAGTTTACCTCCTCTCATAACGTGGTGCATTTTATGATTCTGCTCTGATACCGTAAAGTTCAGACTGAGGATTTCACAAACTGGAATTAACAAATTAACTAGATTTCTTAATTTAAAAGCCACACTGATTCGCGGTACACCGACACAGAAGTTTCTGTTTTGTTTTTTTTCCAGATTAGAGTTTTCTTGTAATTATTTTCATTACTGTGTGGGCTTATTTATCTCCCTGCATAATGTAAAACCCAGCTTCAACCTGATCAGAAGTCTAATCAAGTAGCTAAAAATCTATCAAATAGATTTTTATCAATCAATTAAATCTTCTTACCCAACTCCCAGCTGTCAGAATGCATGAATAGCCTACAGTATATAGGTAACTATATTATATTCATAATATACCAATTCTTATCACTGCTACCAAGATAAAGAATATTGTCTTTTAATTGTCAGTTGTCTAATTTTTGCTTATCCGATTTTGAAATACCTTCACAATCATCATAGTGTCTTAAACTCATTTAAAAGTGTAACAGCTTTTACTGTATTCTTATGTTGGTGAGGGGCCTAACATGAGTATATAATAAAACTACCATATGGCACAAAGATGCCAACATACTGGACATACTGTCAACTTATCAGTAATAGTCATCAGCTCGCAAACAGTTACCTTCTTACACATCCGGCTGACACAAAGCAACATGAGTGGGAAGCCTAAAATTAATTTTTGTCCCGCTTTTAACATGAGCCGGCAGCAACTATACTTATCTGTCTGTAGCTAATCTCTGTAAAAATAGTCAATAAGTATGTGGGTGGGTGATCATTGGTTGGCCAAATGATGGGACTTCCTGTATCCATTTCACATTAAAAGCCCATGTTTCAAATCAAAAGCATTTCTTGCCCGGTCCCGCCAAATAATAAGTTCTTGCTTCGTCTTGTTTTTGAGATGCAAAGATTTCAAATCAAAACATTTTAGAATTTCTGATTACTAAAAGCTTATGTCTGCTGTCTAAACATGTAGGTGTGTCATTAGAATTACTAGCACCAACCCACCCCACCACTATCCTCATCTTGACTCAGGGAAAGTGCTGCCATGAGTCCTCTTGTCACTGTGATGTATTTATCTCTGGCTCTCTACTCATGACTGATGCTTTTCCATTAGCATGGGTTGAGACGGGGGAGGATTTTAAATTTCCACTGCTGGCTTGCATGGCCCACACCTGAATAAATTCACCCTACCCATCCCGTCTCTCCCGCTCTCCACTTTCTCCATATCTCTCTGTTACTATGCGCTGATCATGTCTCGTCCATCCCTTCACTCTCACTACCAGCCTCTCTGCTATCTCTCTATCAACCCTGTTGCAGCCGTCGCCCTCCTCTCCTCTCCTCTCCTCTCCTCTCCTCTCCTCTCCTCTCCTCTCCTCTCCTCTCCTCTCCTCTCCTCTCCTCTCCTCTCCTCTCCTCTCCTCTCCTCTCCTCTCCTCTCCTCTTCATCCCTCTCTCTGTCTTGCCTAAACATGCGGCACAAGAATCCCCTAAGTTATTTTCTAAATGGCTGACTGGTCCAGCAGGGTCCCCTAAAAGACTTAGCATTATTGAATAAAACGTGGTAAATGCCGCCGCTGGGGAAAATTAATGCCACATCGCATCACTCTCACCCTTCATCGCCTCCCATGTGGTTGCCTCGACTGTTGTCTTTATTGAAGGATTGGAGCTGAAGACTGATATTCCCCATGTCTATTCACGTGCTGGTGGGGCTGGTCGAGTGTAGTCAAACGCAATACAGAGCTGTCACTTTTGATCAACATTATGGAGATGGTTCAGGGCTTTGCACATTCCCCTTCTTTAAATGGCGCTTTATGGAGAATCACTTCCATTCATTTTGTATTTGCCAGGTGGAGAATGAGACCTCAAGAGTGCTTAAAACAAACAGAAAGAAGAGGAACACCCATTTTGAAAAACGCTGGTGGAAGGATGTTAAATAAAAATGAATCATTGCCTCCTGCAAGGTGCAGCCATACAATGCTTTGATGATTCACCCTTAAATAATGCAATTCATGCACAATAAGCTTTTCTTTTTATGACACATCCTGCCTGCACACAGCGTTCACATTCATTTAATAGCTGTATTAGCTAGTCTGAGTTTTTATAATAATGAGTTTTCATGAAAAGAACACTCAGCCTGAAAAGGGTGCTTACTAAAACTTACTAAAACACAGGTAAGTGATACATGTTAAAATGATTTCAGCAAGGGTCTTTAGCTGCTTTCATGTTTGTATTCTGAAGTTGAAAGGTGAAATTGTACGGCACAGACCAAAACAGCACGAACAATAAAACAAAACAGTTTTCCTCAAGACCCATCTGTCTATCTTTTTTTTAATTATTCACTGGAACTGCAACCCACGAGTGAGCTTTCAATAAATATTCTTTGCATTCATTACCTCCTCCAAAGATGTTTTTCAGTGCGGTTTGTTTGTTTGTTTGTTTGTTTGTTTGTGTTTGTTTTGTCTTTTTGTCAGCAGTATAACAAAAATTACCAACCCAATTTTCACAAAACATGGTATGAGGGTGTAGCATGGGCCAAGAAAAAACCCATGAAATTTTGGACCTAATCTACAAATTATGTTTCACTTTTATTAACATTGGGAATTAGGAAATTTGGCCAACTAAATGCAAAACAAGACAATCCTAAATCCTGTGTGTTACGTTTGACGTGGCTGTAAGCATTGTATCGCTTCATTTTGCCATCATACTGTGCGGTGCTGCTGTTCACCGATTAATCTTGGCTCATGAATCTTTGCTCTCCGAGACTAAATTACAGGGACCAGTTTTAAATTGTAACATACGTTTGCTCTGCTCTAGAAGCTGCGTAGCAAGTTTACTGCCTAATTTTGATATTTAGTGTGCTATTTCATGGCTTAGCAGTTGGCAAGGCCTTATTTCTCTCTTTTTCTCGTGTCTCCTCCTTGACGTGTCAGACCTTTAGTTTTTTCTCTGCCTCCTTTAGTGGTAAAGCAAGAAATTCTACATTTGAAACACATTCAAGTCGAATTTTACTAAATTGCAAGCTCAGCTTCGTACCATAGAACAACAACCCATTATCTGCAGTAGCTATCCAGTGCAAGCCAACCTAACTTAGTCCCTGTTGGCCATGAACCCGGCTGGCAAAATACATTGCCCTAAATAGAAGCCTGTGGTAACCGGTCAAGGCAGATAGCCCCAACCTCTGAGTCTGGTTCTGTCTAAGGTTTCTTCCTGGGAAAAAACGTTTTTCCTTATCCTGGTTTTACCAGATACAAAGCCACTGTCTGAATACAGGTCTTGCCCAACCCCACTGATGGTCGTTTTCTAATCGTTGCCTCTTAACGGGCGTAAACCTCAGGGCTAATGGAAACAATTGGAATAGCCAGTACCTAATCGGCATTGACCACCATATACTGTAAGTTGTGCACCGAAACACCAAAGCACCTAACCACCCTCACTGGTTGCTGATTGGTCTGCCATCCAGAGTGTCTGGGCAAACCTCAATGAGACAGGGTTCCCAGTCGAAACACTGCAAAGAATGAAGCTATGAGAAATAACAGGTCAGAGTTAGGCTAGTTTTCTCTCTCCATTGTCGTTAATGCTGCTCATGTTGGAATTGTCGAATCAATACGTTTCTCTCCAGAATATTTGGATGGTCTTAACCTCACTATGTAAAGTGTCTTGAGATGGCTTATCTTGTTATTTAGCCCAATATAAATAAAACAAAAATTGTATTTAAAAAAACAAAAAATCCAGTAGATGGCTGTAAAGTTAAATCGTGACAAAACATAGCCATGGCCTAGAAATATGATGACTTTATATCACAATATACATTAACAGGAACCAGTAATACCATGGACACATACTCTTGCTCAAAACCTAATGCAGCAAGTAGTCTTTATAGGGGACAGTGGTTTTATAGCAGAGAACTGGAACCAGAACCGAAATGTAATGTTTTTGTTAAGGCACAAGTGTATTTTACCTCATTCTGATAGTTTTGAAAATATATCCAGAGATGTATAGTGGTTGTAGTTGAATAATTGCACATAGTGGTCATGGTTACAGATGTGCATAGCATAGAAGGGTTGAGTATTGGCCTTGGTTGAGGTGTGCGCTCCTTCAGGGCCCTTCTAGTTTATTATTTGCCAAATTATCAGGGACAGGTCAGAAACGACAGGACAAAATACAAAAGTAACAAAGATGAGCATTGAAACATCTCAGTTGTCCTTTGTTCAGGGAAGTTTCCTACCAGCCAATCACCTTAAGGTCAGAGCAGACAGCTGAAAATTTAACACCTTTCTCAATGGTACATAGCAACATCGCCAATTGAACGGAGAATGAAAAGATTTGAGCCCACCGTGTCTGCCTTCAATCTCTATGCTAATGTATCTCCTATTGAAGAATCCTGCAGAATTGCTCGGACGTAGTTAGGGTCTTGTTAGTGAAATAAATGAGACTCCTAACACCAGTAACTATGGGAACAGGCCCACATATTACGGCAGGCAATACAACTGCAGAGTCTAAGCAGCTCATCAATAAGGAGAGGAAATGATCTGTGAAAGGCCTGTAGATTGATTAAGTATCCAGATGTATCGCCTAGCTGAGATTAGCGTTTTCACTTTGTATTACCTTTGGTCAGAATCATTTATTAGTTATATTCAGTGCTGTCATTTTTTTATGTTAATCCAGCTATTAACAATTTACTCTATAGCAAGATTTGGACTGCCTGTATAATTGATCATGTGCACACTATTTATTGCCCGTCCATAAATGTAGGGGCCGGTGCATGTGTATTTTTTCTAAAACTTGCATTTACTGCGTCAATATTGATTTGTCATGTCTACATTGATCACGATTAATACTAATTTAAAAGGAAATCAGTATGAAAGCCAAGATAGCTGCACAACTTCTTACATTTAGGTTCTTTTGAACATCTTAGACTCCGACCTGTAATCAGTGTCAAAAAAACATGAGCAGGACTAACAAATTCCTTGATTTGCCCTGCTACTTAACCAGTGTTATAATTTCTGCCTTATAAAGCAGTGACATCACAACCTTTCATTTTGCTTTCAGATGGTTGCCTGCTGGGACCACACATTAGCCAGCTTGCGGTCTGTCTAGAAGTCAGGTTCATCAGAGCCAAATGGCATCGTATTGTTCTTAATCAATGCTTCATTAGCACATATATAAATAACAAAATACTGGAGGAGCTAATGACCTTTATCAGGAGGCACATCTTTAATGTATTTCACTCTTTATTTCTGCCTTTCTTTGTGACTACATAAAGACATTTGATAATTGCTTTTGTGTGTGTTCCCTCAAATCTTTTGTATTAGGAAGCGTACACTCTTGCAACTAAATCTGAACTCATCAGGGCATGCAGGCTGACTTCAATGGGGGCTTTCAGGTGGATGCCAAAGCTGTATATTGTTCCCTCAATTGTATGCCACTGTTAAATATGTCATCTACTCAGCTGGAAAACCATCCAAATTTGTAATTATCACAAGTTAAACAGTCGCCATTTATTTCTGTCTCGCAGCAGTGCCGCCTAATGTAATAAAAACAAGGTGAGAAAAAAATAAGATTTTCTTTCCAAAACAAAAGCTTACCTGACGCTATAATATTTTGAAAAAGCAAGCATCCTTTATTCATGTAGTGAAGTGGCTCAATTTCCTGAGGCTGCAGCATGGTGGACTTTACACTTCATCTGGGCACAATTTCTTTAAATAGATATTACAACGTAAAAGTGTTTTCCCCCCACTTGTTACAGACACTTTAATTGCAGGGTAAGTGATGCAAGATCTTGACAGATTACAGTGCATCCGGAAAGTATTCACAGCGCTTCACTTTTTCCACATTTTGTTATGTTACAGCCTTATTCCTAAATTGATTAAATTCATTTTTTTTCCCCAAAAATCCTACACACAATACCCCATAATGACAAAGTGAAAAAAGTTTGTTTAACATTTTTGCAAATGTATTAAAAATAAAGAATGGAAATACAGAGCGTACTGTGGCATCACAAGGGGCCAGGTAGTGGACGGGTGCTATATCCCCTTTGTAAATTGGCAGCCACACCACAAAATGGCCACCGATCAACAAACTGCAGCTCCCAGAATGCCTCACCACTCACCCAGGTGCGAGTGTTTAAGCCACCTGATTGAGGTAGGACTTAAGGGCCGCACGAAGCAGACGAGAGGAGGAACTAAAGGAAGAAGACCCGGTAGCCGGTGGAACCGAGGACACTTTAAGTTGACTCTTATTTTGAACATTATTCAGTTTAGCAACCCCTTATCTCCACTTGGATGCTTTTTGTTTGTTTTGCACTTTTGGTTTGGATAAAAGTGCTCAATACTTTGTTGAAGCAGCTTTGGCAGCAATTACAGCCTCAAGTCTTTTTGAGTATGATGCTACAAGCTTGGCACACCTATTTTTGGGCAGTTTCTCCCATTCTTCTTTGAGAACCTCTCGAGCTCCATCAGGTTGGATGGGGAGTGTCGGTGCACAGACATTTTCAGATCTCTCCAGAGATGTTCAAGTCTGGGCTCTGGCTCGGCCACTCGAGGACATTCACAGAGTTATCCCAAAGCCATTCCTTTGTTATCTTGGCTGTGTCCTTAGGGCCGTTGTCCTGTTGGAAGATGAACCTTCGCCCCAGTCTGAGGTCCAGAGCGCTCTGGAGAAGGTTTTCATCAAGGATGTCTCTGTACATTGCTGAATTCATCTTTCCCTCCATCCTGACTAGTCTCCCAGTTCCTGCCGCTGAAAAACCTCTCCACAGCATGATGCTGCCACCACCATGCTTCACCGTAGAGATGGTATTGGCCAGGTGATGAGCGGCGCCTGGTTTCCTCCAGATATGACACTTGGCATTCAGGCCAAAGACTTCAATCTTTGTTTCATCAGACCAGAGAATTTTGTTTCTCATGGTCTGAGAGTCATTCAGGTGCCTTTTGGCAAACTCCAGGTGGGCTGTCATGTGCCTTCCGTCTGACCACTCCACCATACAGGCCTCCTTGGTGGAGTGCTGTAGAGATGGTTGTCCTTCTAGAAGTTCTCCTCTCTTCACAGCAACACTGGAGCTGTCAGAGTGACCATCGGGTTCTTGGTCACCTCCCTGACTAAGGCCCTTCTCCCCCGATCGCTCAGTTTGGCCGGGCGGCCAACTCTAGGAAGAGTCCTGGTGGTTCCAAACTTCTTCCATTTATGGATGATGGAGGCCACTGTGCTCATTGGGACCTTCGACACTGCAGAAATATTTCTGTACCCTTCCCCAGATCTGTGCCTTGATACAATCCTGTCTCGGAGGTCTACAGACAATTCCTTAGACTTCATGGCTTGATTTGTGCTCTGACATGCACTGTCAACTGTGGGACCTTATATAGATGGTGTGTGCCTTTCCAATCATGTCCAATCAATTGAATTTGCCACAGGTGGACTCCAATCAAGTTGTAGAAACATCTCAAGGATGTTATTTATTTATTTTTTTGTGATAGATTTTCCAAATTTTCAAAACAACTTTTTTCATGTTATCATTATGGGGTATTGCGTGTAGAATTTTGAGGGGAAAAAAATGAATTTAATCCATATGGCTGTAACATAACAAAATGTGGAAAAAGTGAAGCGCTGTGAATACCTTCCGGATGCACTGTATAATGGCTCATGGTGCTGATGAGTGCTGCTTCTATATTTCCTCGGTCTCCATGCACAGAAGTGACGAGAAAAAAAAGGACAAAGGGATAGGAATCAGCCCCAACCAAGTTTCATATTAACTCAGACACTACATTCCAGATATATGCACTTTTTTGGCTCTATAACAAGGAATATGTTAGTCCCTACAATGAGGAAGACACTCTTTTGATTATTTTTAAGAGGTAAGTGTTTGAGGCATTTTTGCAGTGGAGAATGACAGGCGAGAATCAGAATAAAGAGAGCCTGCATTATATTTTATGGGTAAGAATAACACCCACCTGGGACAACCACTCACTCTTTTTTTTTGTCTAACTTGATATACATAAATACACTGTAGGTGCGGAATCCTGTTGGTTTCACATAGAATCACATGTTACTTTCTATTCATAAGTATTTTTGAGAAAGAAAAAAAAAAGCTGTGCATCTGTGACAACAAAGTCATTTTAAGTAGCATTTCTTCTCTGCAAGACAGTACAGTTAATTCCCCTTCAGCTGCACCCGGGAAACATTCATACGAGATGAGCCGAGGAAATGTTCCCATTTGAGCTGTATTCAGAAATCTCTTTGTTCCTCTCCATTGGGTTCCAGCCTAACCCAGCACTACTATGAATAGAATATCAGATGGTGACGAAAAGTACCATTGTTCATGTTTGTGTGGTTGAGTGTTTATGTGTGTGTATGCACATGTAGACATGTGGTAGAGTACATGCCTACCACATGGTCACATGATACAGTGTTCTACCGCCCGATGCTTTGATCATTTGTTTCTGATTCCAAACTTTGAAGATCAAAACTAAATCTATCCTATAAAAGGAAGGTTAAAAACAGAAACAAATGAACAGTTTTTCTGTCCGTATCATCCCGGTTAACTTATTCCTAAGATACCGAGTCATTTATTGTGAGAAAGGTTTTCATTATTTTGAGATGCTAAGTCAATATTTTGAGAAAGTTCATCATTATGATGGCTTACAGGATTTATTATTTTAATCACACTTGGGAAAAAAAAAAAAAAATTGGGCTTTCATACAAATCTTTTTTTGTTTTTTTAAGTTTCACCTACATTTTACCTGCATTTTAAAAATGTAAGTAAAGTGGTTACGTTTTGGGTTTTAAGGGCTGCCAATACACAATTGACCTGCAGCACACTGCTGTGCCCGAATACATCACATCATTGACAATTTAAATGATAATATAAAACTAATGTGTGCTGTTCTCTGCTGCCAAATAGACATCCATGAAAGGACCGGCAGTTAGCAATGCACACTATTGAAACCACATATTTCCTGAAAGGATTTCCCAAGTTGAATGTACAGAAAGGATGGATTTTATTATAATTGTCTCCATGGGTGGACACGGTGATTCACATACTATATTAATTGAGATAAGGGTGCTTGTTTTTGCTCTTATACTTGTTCTCTCTCTGCTGTTTTTTTTTCTATTATGGATTCCTTATGTGTTACCATGGTTCGACCTGGCTTGCAAGGATTGTAAGGTTCACTAATCTAATGACACTGAAGTACATGCTCCTGACTGCTGTGCCAATAGAGGTCATGTACTTACACAGATCAAGATAAGGAGGCTCTGATTGTTGGCATGGGTGTGTACACTTGTCTCTGTATTTGTGTGTATGTGTGAGTGTGTGTCTCTTTTTATGTAAGGAGAGTTGTGTGCATCTTTTATTGATGTGCCCTGATCTTTGTGCAGAGATGGAGGTATCGAGGCTACTGTTAAAGCGTGATGCTCCTGTAATTACTTTGTAAGATCATTGTTTTAATTGGAACTGGCAGATTGGGGCAGTTCATTTTTTTTCTATTCAAGCTTGGGGATTAAATTAGTAATAGACTACTTTAGCTTTTGGCTTTTCCACACAAGTAGTAATATAATAGTTAAAACTGGAGTGCAGGGCTTTTACAACTTCCAGTATATGAATGTCTCTTACATTCAAGCCCTCGGAAAGTTTGTTCCAACAGTGCTGATTAAGCCTATTGTCACCACCTGCAAAATCCTTACATTTAATTATATACAGAGTTTTTAAATCTGGTGTCTGGTGAGACATTCCCATGCTAGACCAGATTAAATGTATACTGGGCATGCTATTTAAGCAGAGCCAACGCAGCTAACTTACAGTTTAGCCAGATACTAACTTTAATGAAAATAAAATAACTCACTCAACTCTTCTAGACTTTCCAAAGATTATTTGGTCAAGTGATTCCAATTCTGAAAATAAAATGAACCATTTTGTGGGGGTTGTGATACTATGACCAGAACTGCCCTTAAGCATCTGGGATACTGTTTTAAGGCTCCCAGATGCTTTCTTGGCAACAATTATTGTGCATATTTTGCTTGGCAATGAAACATGTGTAGTGCAGGTGGTAGCATATCCCTCACCAATCTCAGTTGTACAAGGATTATCATTGTGTGGTTCATCAAACAATTCACTTTGTTTACCATTATTACCATTTGTTTGAGTAGAGGAGTTCTCTTTTCCATTGTTCTGATTAGCAGCATCTAATGAATTAGCCCCGTGTTTTGGCTGGCTTGTTGTGAGGGTGGTACGGTGGCAGTCGTCTGTTGGCCTTTTACACCTGGACCAAAAAAAAAGATAACTTTTGAGACACTAGACAATTGTTTTGTTTTCTAGTACTATATGTGAGTTCCACTTTCCTCCCAAGTAAGGTCAGTATTAACTAGCTGCTGTGCTGTGTATCGTCAGGTCAAGTTCAGTAACGATTGCTTAGATGTCTGTGTATCATATTTGAATAAAATAACCAGCGCAGCTCAAGGTTAAAAGTGGGTTGATTTATTTTTTAAATTTTGGCATGACAGTTGGAGGCCCCTGTGAACACAACGTCAACATGTGTCAACAGTTTTTTTTTAATTCCTCTCACTGGCAGAAGGGAGTGACGGAAGTTCCCCAAAGGAGGCTTGAATGAATGAGCTCATTTCTGTTCTTCCTATTAAGTCCCTGCCTGAAATCAATAGCAGGATCCACATTATGGTTTTGCAAGGGATGATCATGCAAAACTCACAAACGTTGTGTCCATACATCAGAACGAACTTAGCGCTGCGTCAAGCAAATACTTCCCCTCAAAGATCACAGAATCAATTGAGCCCTGTCCACAGTGCTTCTACACCCAGATTCAATTACTGCTTTTGGCGACACAACAGAAAAACCCTCTCACCAGATGATAAGGCCAAACCCAGTGTCTTTGAAAGGCCGTGATAAGACCTCAATAGAGATTAAGGGTGGCCAAGGTTAATATGAAGAGTCAAGATCTACTCATGCTAGGCAAGAGGATAATTGAGCTCTCGTGGACTGGCGATAAAGCAACTTTTAATCCCTCCCAACTCTTTTTCTTTAATACAATCGAAAAATCCCTGTGTATTGTCAAGAGTAGTCAAGCTCTTCCTGCAGCAGAAATAAAAAGAAAATTGATTTGGAATAACCTTCAACCTCAAACAACCTCTTGTAGCTCCCGCTTGTTCATGGTGACGGCTATAACAGTATTTTGAGGGGCAATAGGAGAAAATGTGGCTAGCAAAGTATGCCCAAATCGTTATTTAAAATATTAAAAAGCAATCTGGGAATCCTTGCACAGGACTTGCAACAGCCATTTGGGCAAGTCGACCCGTCTTAATTGGGAAGGAATTCATCCACTCTGACATTCACAGTGGACGTAGAGATTAAAGTTTAATGATAAACTAATGCTTCTATCAGATTAATCAAATGATAGGAGATTAAATTTGGATGCTTCCTGGTTTTGGTTTTCATGGCATAATGACTTCTTTTTTTTTTTTCCCCTGGCAGAGAACATCAAAGAAACAACACCCACTTTCTGGCACTTAAAGAAAATTAATTAAATAATGACGGTGATGCAGCCCAGATAGAGGTCACACTGTGTTTTAATTAATTCTGAGCATTTCTTATGAAAAAAAAAAAGTGTAGTAATAGCAAAGACGATGACCACAATGAAAATCACAGCTAAAATAAACATTACACTTTGCACATACATTGTACGTGTAATAATTAAGAGTTTTCCTCTCTAAAGGTCCAGACTATAATAACTTTACCACTTCAAGAAGCTGCCAAACACCAAGTCAATAAATCAGCTGCTGTTTAATTTTATAGTCTAATGTTTCTCTGCAAATCTTTGTAAGAATGCCATCTAGTTCATCATGTTGCCAGATCAAATGACAAAATATGTAAAAAAAAAAAAGTTATTTATGTTGTTAAAATATGGTTATAGTTACTGCAGTTATTAATAAAAGTTGTTAATAAAAAGACACACGCATGTGGTAGTCTAAGTAAAATCTGCCAGCAGAGTAGAAATTCTGTACTGTGAGACTTGGTTGGTACCTTTTCTGAATTACTGTTACTAGTATAAGTATATATATATATAAAGATTTTCAAAACAAATAATGCATGTAGAATTACTGATATTTTAGTGGGCTTGTTACTTGTTACTTTTATCTTGGCTATAGGTAGTAATGACCAACTGCAGACTGGAGCAGAAACATTTTCTATATTCTGCAGTTGTCCCTGTCACACCTCTCAGCCCCCGATAACTAACTGCATTGCTACATTTACAAGCTTTTAGTAACTTGCACAATACTGTTGTTAGCTCTCTCACAAGCTTCAAGTGGCAAGGCCAAAATATGGACACTTCTCAAACCCTTCAGGAAAGCTGCCAAAAATTGAATGTGAATACCTGTCATTAGAAACAATTAAAGACTAAGCCTCTGAACCAGTGTTACCTGGACAGTGTTTTCACAGGGAGTCTTTATTACCACTGAATATCACGTAACACAATGCAACCTGAATGCAATCCCATAACTTGCGCCGTGCCTGCTAAATGGATTCCTCCTCATATCTCGCCCACCAGCACTCATTATGGGCATCCCTTGCAACGAACTGCTGACTCAAGGCTCCTCCCGCTTTGAACTTTGCACACAGACTTCAGTAATTTAAATGTATAATGTGCAACAAAGAAACGGTGGCATTTTGTACTATTTTTCCACATCTCTCCTTTCCCCTCATTTATCTTAGCTCCTCTCTTGTAGCATGCGGACTCTGTCGTACTCCTTTACCACCTCCCCCACTGATGTTTTTTTTCTTTATCCCCCTCTGTCCCTGGCTGAGATACTCCTTCTTCGTCTTCCTTTTTGACTTTGTGATTAGTCCGTTTGAGAGCTTCTGTTTCCCCTACACATCCCCCCTCTGGAACAAACTAACTTAGCAAAAGAGCCGGAGCTGTGAATGGTTTGCAGCGCATATGTGTTTGATGTGTTTAGGTAAATGTATGCAAGCATGGATGACTTGTTTTTTGTGTATCAGAGTGTGTGTGTGTGTGTGTGTGTGTGCGTGCGTGTGTGCGTGCGTGTGTGTGTGTGTGTGTGTGTGCGCATGTTGCTATATTTCTTTAATGTACATGGGTGTATGTTATAGATAAGATCATATTAGGTGTCTCTAATTAAAGGGTGAAATAATATTATAATGAAATACAACAAGGACAGCTTGATAAAGTCAGTCAAGTATTTTTTTTATTAATAAGGACTAATTTTGTGTTCACACACACACACACACTAATTTTGTGTTCACACAAAATTAGTTTTATGTTCACTCAATAATTTTCAATATAATACTTTCAATACTGTTCAATACTTTTGCGTTACCCAGCAATACTTTCCTTCTTCCTCAAGTAGTCCTCAAAAATGACATATGTGTGAGGAATTAATAATATACTATTATATTAAATATCAAACATCACTGTGATGTTGCCAGTCAATTGGCACAGACTCCAGAAAGCCACTGTTTCTGGCATAAAAGTAGTCTAGTACAGCACCAGTATGTTTCTTTCATACATTATTTTCAAAATGTCCCTAATGTGGAATTAATAAAGTCTAAGTCTAACAACCAGACCAGCTATAACACTCTGTTCACAGTCTTAATGCTTATCTACAGTAAACTAACTTTCTCATGGCTACAGCACAGACAGGACACTGCTGTCAGTATTCCTCAGAGGCTTACAAAAGTACGCCAATCACTGAATGTTCTACTCATGCTGTTAATACAAATGTGTGTGTGTGTGTGTGTGTGTGTGTGTGTGTGTGTGTGTGTGTGTGTGTGTGTGTGTGTGTGTGTGTGTGTGTGTGTGTGTGTGTGTGTGTGTGTGTGCGTGCGCCTGTGTAAGTGTTAGCTCAGCAGCTAAACTGGAGGTGCTGCTAAAAGGGAAACTTTCCGCTTCGTCAGGCGTTGCATTGCTGATGGAAACAGGGAAAATAAAAGATTTACACCCACTAACACCGAAATGCTACCGCTGCATAGCACCACCGTCAGCATTAGCATTATCGCTCCCCCTCCTTGCTTCTTTCACTCAGTCTGTCTTTATTTTCGGGGACCTGTGAAGCGTTTGCGGGGGAATGGGTCTTAACGGCTGAGCAGGTGCTGTAACCTGTCAACCTTCTCCGCTGCCTGAGACAATGATAATGGAATGAATCATAAAAAAGTCTGATCGATATTTTGAGGGAAAATGTGATGCAGCTGCAAAACGCACGTTCAGGCTATCAGAAAAGTTCAGTCACAAAAGAGGCTTTAGGGTCGAGCGCTTTGTCCCAGTGGCAGAGCCACAGTAATAAACTGTTCCTGGCTGCAATATGTCAAATGAATTTCAAATCAGACTGGCGAGAATCCTCTGAGATCTCAGAACAATAACAATATATACCCTGTTTGCAACCTTATGTGAAGTGGAGATTTGATAGACGTATTATTTTAAATGTTTTAGTCAGGGGGCTGTTTTGGTCCATGAAAATGTATTTGTAAAAAAATAAGAAAAGCATTTCCCTGGAGGTATTAAATAGGCAGGAGGGCCTGCAGCACCTTGTCTTCATTGATTCTTATTCCTATGCATGCAGAAGAAAGAAAAAAAACAGCGAGATGGGGAAATAGCAGAAGCTAGATGGAGACTTTTATAGCTGATGAGAGGGAGCCATTCTACAAGTCGTCTGGTTAGTGTTGACACAAAGCTTCCCCTTGAGGAATATCTTCATCACTTCCATGCATTCAAGTCAGATCTTATCAAAGCTATTTAGTGGCAAAGATGCAGCAACGTCAGGTTATGCGAGACATAGTGAAACATGGAAAACAAGAAACAGCTTGAGTGTTTGCACGAGTGAGTCTGTGTGAGTTGAGCGGAAGGGGTTTTTCCTCTCTTCCTTCCTTCTCCCTCCCTCTGCACTTTCTCTTTGGTACCTAGAGGATGGAGCTCTGTGCTCTTGTTCCTTTGTGTTCTTTCGCTTTCCTTTTCAGGCTCTTTCTCTTTCATCTTCTCCTGGACCCTTTTCCCTCCTCCCTTTTCCTCACACCTTCCCTGCTCTCTCCATTCCTTGCAGCTCAGAGTGTACACACACACACACACACACACACACACACACACACACACACACACACACACACACACACACACACACACACACACACACACACACACACACATTCACTTAAGATGCATATATCCATCCAACATTATGTCTTTGTTTGAGGTAGCGTAGCTGGCCAGCATACCAAAGTGTGGCGGCCACCTGCGAGTCCCAATCCTATGCAGCAGCAGGACGGAACTGATTGCTACTGAACCTTTCTGAAGGAAAAAAAAAAAAGGACTTTCCTCACAGAGGAAGGCGTACATGTAGAGCTGAGTGACCTTGATGAGGCCTTCACGTGCCCCTCCATTATGTTTGCGGTGGAGCTTTCATCAGAGGTGTTTCACAATGTGTTGCTCACACACACAATAACACATTGTTTGCACTCCTCCGCACCTTTACATGGCTTTAGAAAAGCTTCTCGCATGTCACACATCACTGTTTCGCACGTTCTTGTGACCAGTGGTACGTGCACATTTGCCGTTCGTGGACCTGAAACTCGAGCAGAGTGCACAGATTACATTTTGTTTACATTTTTCAGGAAACCAACAGAAATCACAGAGACAAATTATTGATGGGAGAAACTTGCATGCCGTGAATGAGTTTTGGGCGGAAAACCCAAGTGCCATCGTGCCACAGCTTTGGTCGTTTGTACCTAGTTATTTCCCTCAGATGTCACATTTGAACTCAGTGTTAACAGTCTGACCTTGGTGAACAAATTCACGGCGGACGACCCTACAGATGTTAAAGAAAGTCCGAATGTGAAGTTCCTTCTTCAGTCCTGGACAGTGACAAATTGCCCCTCTTGAAAGGCCAATCCTTCTCAGAACACCTCGCCCGACTGATTTCTTAATTTCCGTAGACTTTCTGAAGCCTTTGAAGGGCCTCCATTGCTGATTTATCTAGTTTGATATCAGAATCAGTATCAGATATGCACTCACTTCATTGTTGAAAATTGCAATCGCTTGTACCAAGAATCACAAAAACACGAGTAGCTCAGGTGTTGATGTTGATCAAGCGATGGAACTTACTGAACACTTACTAACAAAGGTTGCAGCTTCCTCCTGCTCTGTGCACACAACAGGAGGGGGGTGGGACAGGACAGGACAGGACAGATAGTCCCTCTTACCCCCATGTCACCGTGTCTGACTATCTCTGCCTTAGAGAGACTCACCCTCTTGCATGGAAGCGTACACTTGGCAATGTAATACAATCAGCAGCAGCAGCAAACACAAGGGAACATCTGTGAAGCAGTAGAGAGCCAAATCCTTTCCGCTGGGAGACAGTGACCATGGACACGCAGGCATATGGATGGGCCAGAGCTTTCCAACGAGGCCAAATAATGATTGATGCTAGCAGTCACTCGCTACACAACAGTCTGTGCATTCCTAATTCACCAGAGAGGCTTCGTCGCAGCCAAATGAGCAAATAAGTCATAATTGCATCATCATTGACGAGCAAATTATCCTGCTCGTCTAATTTGGATCAGGTTGCACGTAGCAAGTGATTATCGGTTTTGTCGTATCTGCCACTGGGAAAGGAAATGAACAATGATAAGAATGAAGTCATTGAAACTCTTGAGCTGCGATGCAGCTGTGATGCATCTTTTTGGGGGGCAGAGTGCTGAGTTAGAGGATGATGAAAAGTTCTGTAACAGCAGCAGCCATCTTAAACCTACAAGACCCAGAATAAATCATATACAGTAGCTCAAAGAATTTCAGCATAACAATGTTGGCTATAATCCAACATTGTTACCCCCCAAAAATGTTCAAGGTTGTGCTGCAATATGTCTTGCATTGCATAGAATCATAGACTACAGTACAGCTGAGTTGCTATGAATCAGATGAACAGCAAAAATCACTTTTCATGGTCAATTACTTATTTATTGTGGATTTTATGGTCGCCCAAAACCATTTGTAACAAACTGTATAATCTTGGTTTTAATCTTAGAATCTGTTATAGTTTTGCAGGTGTTTGACAATTCTTTCACATTACAACTCTTTCAAAATGTTTGAACGCAAGTTGAATATGATTCCAGCAGTACTTGCCCACACCCACCTCTATCTTTACAAACTATTTTTGTGTTCTGCCAACCAAGCAGTGACATTGCTGCAGTGAACTGACAGTGAGGTGTTTTTGGGTGCCAGCAGATGTTTCCTCCCCTGCATCTGTTCTGTAATTTTACCTGGCGCTAAAATGGGTCATGGGCACACTAATGAGGATCCACACCTGTAGCACGATGCATCTTTACGGTCAAAACTCCCTTTTTTCACCTTTTAAAGCACATCTTAGTGCAGACACTCTTCTGTACACACAAATTAAAGCTCCCCTCATAGCAGTTGGCCTGATTCATTTGGGTATGAAATGTCTGAACACTACATGCTGATAAAACGTGATCTTTAATGTGATTAGATAGTAAAGCCATTAAGACTGACTGTGTAATGGCTTAGACAGAGAAAATATTCTCATCCGTTACTGCCTACGGCCTTTATGGTTGAATAAATTCCTGCAGTCGTGTGGAGACGGCAGCACTGCTGTGTATTCCATCTGCAGCTTCTAATTTGAAGAATGTGTCGTGCATTTTCAAAGCGCTGCACCGTTTAACAAGTGTCATCTAATGGAGCTAAATAGATTAAATGTTTTCCAAGTAACAGCAGACTCATTACAAATAGGAAAACAAAGTGCTTCATATGATATTTTGCACAACATCCAAGTTGCCATTTTTATGTTAGTCAAGTCGAAACCATGATTAGGATTAATTTAACATATTTGAACAACACTATAGTTTTGAGGCAGCTGGGAGGGATGTAATTCACAACTGGTTAATGTATAGAAAGTTGAAAAAGTGATCAGCAGTAATGAAATTAGTTTTTACCAGAAAAGCTTATCGATTTGGCACCATTGAACAAATTGCACACGCACTCTGACTTTCTGCTGCAGCAAATAGAGCTCACGCTACTCCTAGTGTTACTGTCGTGTCCTCCCGCCCCACTGAACTTAACCCATTTTACAGCTGTTTCACCAGTGCTCTAGAATCTTTGGTCACAACCAATCAGCAACCTGGATTTGTTGTGAACTGCCGTTTGGAGGCCACAAGTTCGTCTTGTTTTTTTGGAGCCAGAGGTGATTGTATTTGGACAGGCTGGGGAGGAGAAAAGGGTGAATCTTATTAAATTTGACTGGGAACCTGAGGGCACTATGCCTAGCCACCTTTGGAAGCCTGACCACAGCCCAGGCCTGTCAATCAAACAGACATGCCCCCAAACATACTTCTCTTCAATGTCTAATATCTAATTAATTGTGGAATTACTTGTAGGACGACCATCGAAACACTGATTAGAAAGAGTGGATTTATTCAGTAAAACCATAATGACTTGTGGAAAAAAATAATTATGAGTTTGTATTTCACGAGAGAAGTTGAATGGGATTCTATGGAACCTGAGGCTTTTTGGAGCCAACCCCATAGTGCCCCTGTGTGGTATTGCTCTTTAAGGACCTTTCACACTATTGCTCACAGCTTTAGTTGTCAGCTGTGATTACAGTCACACACTGTTCATATTAGCATTTGCTCAGCAAGTCTAAAGACTAGACCAATCAGGTTGGTATTAAGCACGTTTGTCCCGCCCCTGGTTCACTGCGATTGGATGACGGTGACGAGCACAGCTTTTTACCCAAAGTTGAACTTGTTTAAACTCTTGGTGAATGGGAAAAAGAAACCAAACATGAGTGCAGAATACATTTTAATATCACATTGTGCTCAGAGAAAAACTGTTTGGTGGACACTGGCCATAGGTAGTTGCAGCAATGACAGTGTTGGCTGGTTTCAGCACATACTGGGTGGTTAAAATGAACCCGAAGTCTACGCTCAGTAGGATGAAACTACGGCAAATGATCCCCTATGAAACAACAGGCCACTTTTTTAGACCCAAAAGCTACATTCAATTTTATATCCAGTCGTTGGTCACAACCAAGTGAGCCATCACTACAAACTTGTGTCACCGCCTGTGCATTCAACTTGAGTCCCAAAATAGGGTATTATGCGCCTTCAGGGAACAAACTGAACTTCAAAAGTTGTGCACAAACTTGTTTAAAAAAAGCAGTCGACAGCAGGTTCCTCTCTCCCCCACCGCCTCTCTGAAAGTTGGCTAATGAGAGCAAAGTATATGTTATTTAGTAAAGAGACAGCGTCTGTACTTTTTGCAATATGGCTGTGGAGCAACTGTGTCCACTGACCTTGCATCTGCCCTCACAATGTGGCATTGTGAGGATAAACAATCAGGCATTGCTTTGCATGCACCCCGCCCCCGCCCCCACCCACCCCCGCATACTGCTGCTTTGTGTGACTGCATCTCTGCACTTCACACTGCAGTCTCGGAGGACATTTCAGATGGCTCAGTGACTCACATGCATATAAGCACTATATCCACACACACACACACACACACACACACACACACACACACACACACACACACACACACACACACACACACACACACACACACACACGCAACTCCATTGTCAGATATATTTCCACTGGAGACAGCAGTGCCTTCAGGGGAAACTATTGTCTTGGTATCTGCAGAGTTTGTATTGTAATGCATCTGTGTTGGTGTGTGACCTCTCTACCATGAAACCCAAATACGTTGTCAACCACAGAAGAAGGATTTCCCAAAAGACACGCTTGAAACTGATGTGATTGTTTTAGTGACGTGTGCACCTACACATCTCCTCAACTACACACATAAGCACACTCAGTTCTGCCTGGTCCCATTTTACCGCATTTGATTTGACAGTGTGTACATACTGTATGTGTGCGTGTGTAATATAATTAGACTCGCAGGCTCCTTGAATGGGTGTTCAATAAGCTTCTCCGGTGGGAAGTTGAGATTCAAAAAGAACAAAATCTGTGTTATCATGTAAATATTGATATAAATAGTAGGAGGTGTTTTTACGTGCTGATTAAGCCTGTCCGGCTTGTAATGAATAGAACCTCATGTGCTAACTTGCAGTTGGTGAATATGATAATCTACGGTGTGTTCCAGTGGTGATGTGTTAAAAGTCTCTATGGCTTTTTATAGCAGTTGTCTTCTGATATAGCTCTTCTCTTCTTCTTTTTTTGCATCTCCTGCTGTTGTGGAAACTGTGACTAACTTTTTTTCCCACTTCATCCATCAACCACATATCCATCTTCCTCTCTCTTTAGTTTTGACGCTCTCAGCTCATGTTTTTGTTTTCTAACAATTTATCAGCAACTCAGTCTGCACCATGGCTGGCTGAACCACACTGTATAGAAGCTGGATTGATAGATTGTCATACAATCACACACACACACACACACACACACACACACACACACACACACACACACACACACACACACACACACACACACACACACACACACACACACACACACACACACACACACACACACGAACTCAAGAAGCAGGGAAGTAAAGTTTAGAGTAAAGACCTGAAGACTCATCTTTCAAATTCAGTCATAAACAAATATTGCATGATTGTTCAGCATCCGTAAAAGAGTGAATATCCAGATTTGAATGTGTCATGTTTGACCTCATCATATCCAATGTAGATTTATTTCAAGTCTGCCTATTATTTTTAAAAGTAGTTGGCATGTTGTTTTCAGAATTTATAATTTACAGTCATGGTAGCAACGCTATAGCTGCAAGACTTTGGTGAAAGCGGGTCGGTTGGTTTGTCCAACCATTTGGTCCAGTTTGATATATGTGTCTCAACAGTTATTGGGTAATTGTCACTGACATTTGTGATTTGTAGACAGTATCCCCTTTCAGACAGTAGGAACTGTACTGTGTAACTACATGGTTATAAAAAATTGTTGAAGGAAGTATCCCCTTTTTTTATGTCCACACTGCGGGAACTGAAATTCATCATAGTTCTTAAAATGCTGTGTTGAGGGACTTTTTTTTTAGCTTTAGGTTTGGTGCTTTCCAAGCCTGGCGTACCCATCCTACTGGGTGTACACCTCTTTTTTTCACCAATCAGTTGGTAGTTCCTCTTTGAGAGTTCAGAGAACTGTTTTGTCGTCCATTAGCCTTGTCATGAGTTTGTTGTTTGTGGTTTTCATTTAAAAGTTTCAACTACTATTGGATGGTTTGCAATGAAATTTGGTACAGTCATTTATGCCCACTAATAACTGCATTATAATGCTATTGAGCTGGCTCAATTACCAGGTAAAAATGTCGTGGTTTTTTTTTTTTTTTTTTCAATAATTTGGTTGGTGATGAAATCCCTGCAAAACTGAACAAACTAAAATGAACTTGGGGCAGCTGTGGCTCAGGTGGTAGAGCAGGTTGCACACTAATTGATTGGCGGTTCAAACCCTGGTTCCTCCCGTCCACATTCTGAAGTGTCCTTGGGCTAGACTGAACCCTGAATTGCTCCTGATGGCAATGGAGCCCCTTAAATGGTAGCTCTGCACCATTGGTATCTGTGTGAATGTGTGTGTGAATGTATTTCACACATTGATGGCAGGTGAGGCGAGCAGGCGAGTACCTTGCGTGAACAGGTGAATTGGAAAATGTGTAACTATGAGACCGCAAAGATGATAAAGCATTATCAACCCTAACCCTAACTCTATAAGAGTAGATCATTTACCATTATAAACAGTATACCTGCTAAACATTAGCATGTTAGCTTGAAGCCTTGCTGTAATATAAAGTCAGACATATGAAATCGGAACCAATCCAAAACGTTTCACGATGCGATCATACTGTTTTAATCTGAATCAATGTTCACCCACTTCTGGAGAAGTGTTTTTGTTTTGGTGACTACAGATCTGACTTTTCACCTACCTCTAGACTGACACTGAGATCACTGCAGAAATCCCAGATTGCCACGTATGACTTTATATGTTGTCATATTATTGCCAAGCAGTAAATAAAGTGACTCACGGCAGATTTATAACTACCAAGGTAACGCACTTGCAGTTTTATCTTCCTTTGATGTCAGCTATTAGTAATCATTCCACCGTAGATTTATGTGTTTGACAAAACAGCCAAGGCCAAGCATTTTCTAATTAGCCCCTTATTATCTTGAAGTTTATTGCAGTCACTCTCTACAGGACTTCGCTGCAATAGTTCTCCTTCAAACAATACCTTCACATTAGAATTTTGCATTGTCTGCTTAACAAGGTTCAACTGTTTTGTATTCCTTGCTGCCACTTGCAAGGGAGTCGCAATAGACCAGAACAGGACTCTCTATGCCCAAGACTCGCCTAATGATGAGTGAAAGGGCCTCTGTGTGTACTCGCTCATAAATCTGAGCTGTCTTTCTATGTGTGTGTGTGTCTATCTGTGTCTTAGCGCACTGCAGGCGGAAGAGCATCTTCCAGGCTGTGATTATGCCGATGGTAGCCGCCAGCAATCCTGTAGTCGTGCAGCTTTTTATTGTTGCCCATAAAGACACACTTCTATTGTTGAAGGCAAAGGGCGATGCAACTCCAAGGAAAGATGAAAGGCATACTGATAGAGACAGAAAGATAGTTTAGGCCACCAGGCATGCTGGAAGGGACTCTTCTGCTCAATTATGCCTCTGTTTTGGCAGGAAAATACTTTTTTTTTTTTTTTTTCACCCAATCTCCCTTTCTTCCTTTCTGTTCTTCTTTTTAACGCACAACTCTCCATTTTGCATCCTTCCCCTTCGAGCAGCTCTCCTCACATTTCTGCTTCCTTACATCACATGCTGAAAATCAAAACATGGGAAGAATGAAGGTAAAAAGAGGAGTCTTAGTCGGGTGACTTACAAGCAAGAGGGGGTTATTTTTGCCTTTCGTTCTTCCTCATTGGTGTAAAAGAACAAGCCTGACAGGATGTTCAAAGTGCTCAGGATCAAAGAGGAGCTCTCTGCTTTTCTGAATGATGGGGGGTGGGATTGGATCTAGAGGGTTAGCTAGTGTCAGGCCGCATCACGCCTGCCTTTTCTCGCCATCTCCTGCCGTCTATCTTTCTCTCTCTCCTTGTTCTTCATCTTTCTTTCTTAGCCCATGCTGCATTTCTCCTCCTCTTACATCCTCTCCTCCATCCATCTTCGCAACCCGTGACTGTCAATATCCATCTATTTGTATCATTTATCCCTGTCTTTTTTATCTTTTTACCTTTCGCGCTTCCTCTTCCCATCCTCCCTCTATGTGTGCCTCTATCTCTTCCCGTCTTTGCTATTACCCACGGAGGCCCATAAGGCTGATGGCTATACTAATCTGCCGCAGCAGTTTTTAACGTGGTTTGACTTAATTTTCAAATTGATGGTAAATGATAAATCAGAGGCCTCATAATATTAGAGTGCTGGAATGAATCCGAGACCTTGAAGATGCGTGCTTACACTGGAGGGCTATTTCTCTGAGTGCTTGCCTGGATACAAGGGAGAAGTCAAGTATTCAATTATGTTCCATGTCTAGCTCACACTTTAAAGCATATGAGGTCCACCTCTCGGGTTGGGATCATCCACGTCCTGGGCACAAAGCAGCAGACATTGGTGTGCACATAATTTTGCTCCCAATATGAGTCGACTGCAGGCTCTATCACACCGCTCATCACTCCTCCTCTGCTGGTTCTCATTACTGGACACAGCATGTTGCCAATGAAGCACAAAGGCTTTCAAATGATTTCCTAACTGGAGATGCTTTCTGCTCCTGCTTTGTTTCTCCTGTGGACCGGCCACTGTCGCACATTTTGCTACTATTGTTTTCATGATCTGACTTATGGGAGTGATAACACTTGAAGAGGCATTCAATGCAGGATTTAGGCCATTTCCACACTAGACCTTTTATCCACACTGAGCTGGTGTTTTTAAATCCTGGAAAATGGTTTTGATAACTCTCTCCAGACTGGACAGTTTTGAAAAATTTGGTCTTGCATTGTTGTGTAGCATTGTCCTTTGTATAATACAATAAGTTGTTTGACGCTGCCTTTGAAAACTATGACCAAATACTGTTGTATGTCATATGTTATGTGGTTTGTGTTCTGACTATTGACTATGTATTAAAATGGACGTGGTCTATGGGTCTGAAAAGTGAATGCAATGACAATGTGGCTTAAAGTGCAATGCCACTGTGGGCTACTCGGGGCTGTTTAAAAAAAAAAAAAAAAAACTCTTTCTCCTATAGACTCCCATTTAAAAAGTATCCCTAATGAAATTCTAAGTCAATAAATATTCCCACAAGTCATTACGGTGTCTTTTGTTAAATTCACTCCTCCTGATCAGTGTTCTGGTGGTACTTCTGATAATGATTAATTAATTCCATACTGGACCTCAAAGAGAGACATGTTTGGGGGCATGCCTTGTTTGATTGATATACCTGGACAGTGAGCGGGCTTAGTGTCCTCGGATTCTCAGTCTGATCTACGCCCCGTTCCTCTAAATATGGTCACTTCCTCCTCCAAAAAAACAAGATGGCAACATTCAAATTGACAGACTTGAGGCTTTAAACCAGCAGTTCACAAACCAAAGGGTGACCTCACAGTGGGTTGCCACTTGGTTCTGGCACCCACATTGGTAAGATGGCATTATTTGTCAATACCTTCCAAAATTAGTATATATTGATGTGACAAAAAACCTTTTCTGACCGGTTTTTTTTTGTTTTAAACTTTTAAAAGATCAAGACTCGACTAAACTATAGGCTACTGTGTACTCACATTTTACATAAGCAACACTGGCACTCCTCTACAGTAACTATGTCATTTAGCTAGAGAGAATCATGTATTCCTGTAGACCCTCGCAGTCAGCAACCTTAACCCTCTTCAGAAGAGATTTTGGAGCACCATTAGCAGGGCTACATTCCCTTTTGCTCGTGTCAGACAATAGTCACAACTCGCACGACCACTTTGAAAGCATTTGAACAAATTACTAACGCTGTTGTTCTTTCTGTGCAGGCAGACATACAGCAGAGTGCACTTAGAAAGAAGAGTAGCGGCATTAAAAAGTCAAGTTTGTGTTGTCAGTCAGTGATTGCTGCACTCACTGACATATGTTTGTTATGGCGTCATAGTAGCAATGCAGTAGTTAAAATATTAAAATAGATTGATATGAAAGGCAGAGATCAAGTCACAATTGACAGACTTACTTCTGTCATATGACAAGAAGACAGGGAAGAGGTTTATACTGGTGTCTACCATGTTGATATGTTTATCCTTTCAAAACCACACCCTGAACAGATGATAGCAGTAATCAAAATTGTTTGCCAAGGCCCGCATTTTAAAAAGAAAAGAAAATTGCAGTGTGGATGCTAAACTTTTGATAATGTATCTGTAATATCTGCTGGTGATGGGAAATTGTTTGAGACATATACTAAATGTTCAAATCACTCTAAACACAGTTTCAATGACAGCAAAGAAGAAGAACATGTTTGTGCAAATCTTCAGTGATTTGACAGTAAAATGGCAAAGCCTTGTTTCCAAATAATTAAAAAAGAAACTAAAGTATTTATTTGTACGAGAAGGAAATTGAATTACAAAGATCACGTCTGCAGCGAGTAATGCACTACAATCAAACTATAGTTCCAAGAAGAAAAGTGATGTAAATTGTGGGCGAACGTTTCCTTTAAATCTGCCAATGATCTGACGCAGAAGATGACACAGTAGTTGTTGGTGGCTTTATGTGCTTTTGAAAATGATTCATTTTCACTGAGACCTTTATTAGCTTTGTCAAATACATGCTATTATGGGTACAGATGAGAGGCTCCCGACTCACACACACTAACACACTGTCCTCCTCAGCTACTGCCAAAATAGGAGTTGCCAGTCTGTATCTGAGTCTGATATTATGAGAACACCAGGTGGTCTGACCAATACTTCTCCATCCTGAACGTGTCCCCTTGAAGTGTGTTGTTTTATGACAGAGTGTTTGTTTTTCTATCTTAGATAGCATTGAGATAATATAGGTCAGGCTAATCCAGCAGAGAGAGAAGAGTGTCCATGTGTGTGTGTGTGTGTGTGTGTGTGTGTGTGTGTGTGTGTGTGTGTGTGTGTGTGTGTGTGTGTGTGTGTGTGCGCATGTTCTATACGTAGCTTTATATACAGTGTGTGCCAGTATGTCCTGCTTCAGTTTGTCCAAAAGAATATATAATATTTGCCACCTTTGTGTGAAGAATTCCCAGAGGCTTTCTGTCTTTCTGTCCAGCTCAGTCTTTCCGTCCCTGGGTCTCTCGCTCTCCTTCCGACCACTTTAAAATGCAGAGAGCGTCGGCGATGACTGTGGCTAAGCTAGGGCATGATGCTGCCTTTCAGATAGGGTGAACTTTTAAAGAGCTGGGGAAATAGCTGCCGCGTTGATGGCCGGGGAGGGAAGGGGAGGCGGTATGCAGTTGGGATCAGACCAGAGCGGAGCCGGATATCATGGGCGAGCCAGAAATAAATGAGGCCAGCCACTGAACTGGCTGAGGTCTGGATGTTTGGCTGCAGGGAGGGAGGCGTTGAGTGGGTGGCCATGGAGTAGCCGTGAAGCCAGACAGCTGACAGGAAGTTGGATGAGAGGACAGTAAAACATTTGTAGAAGTTGAAACAAGGTAAATCCCTCTGGTATGTGGACGGTGGAGTTTGCTGCTCACCGTAGTCGCTTGGCTCTTGAATATTTATGCTTGAACGACGGCATCGATTGTTACTTCAGTATTCAGATGGCTCTGATCTGATATGTCCAGTGCTAATGATGTGTTTCGCTTTGGGAGAACACAGGTTTGGTTTGTAAACATGACACTATTCCTGCCATCCTCTCAGTGTCCTCTCTCTTTCAATGTGATTAGCAGTGTAATGGGGACATAATAACATGGCAGACACAAAATGCTTCTTGAATGTAACTATCTACCCCCTCCATCCTCTCCCAGGCCCCCCACCCTGCCACTGCTCCGACTCTAATTCCGTCTGTCTCTGCTTCTGCTCAGGGAAATACAATCAGAGCATAAGCCACTGACAAATTTCCATTATATGCAATTTCATGGACGATAAACCCATTTGAAATCAGAATGATCCCCTGAATGTATGCATGCTGCTGCCCCGATGAGCTAATTATGATTTTTTTTCTTCTTTTTATTTACTCTGATAGAGCCCAGGAGACATATTTAATTTCTTGAAATGGAACTGGGCAGAGAAATGAGGGACAAAGTGTGTGTATTGGAGAACAAGATTGCAAAAAAAAAGGAAATGTTGCCTTGTAAAAGAGGTTTTGTCCAAAGCAGAAATTTATGACAAATATCTTATTTGTCAGCACAGATTTGGTCAAACATCCATACTGTCTCCAACTGTTCTTTTATCTCCCATTTATCTTTCAAGCAGTGATATTTCCAGTCACAATGGGGACAAGTAATTATAAAATTCTGGTCTGCAATTTCTTTGAAAACATATTCTATAACCATTTCACTCATTATCTCCAAAGGTGAAACAGGAGGGAACTCAACATTGTAAATTGTGAATTCTAGGCAGGATATTTTTCAGAGAACTGCACTTGGTTCATTTTGGGATACCAACCATCTGAGTTTTCCACTGACGTAAAAAGTCCCACGTGATGGAAGCTTACAAGCTGTTTTATACTGCTGCAATCTGTATATTAAATCAGCAGAGCTCTTGAACACGTACATGAGTGTGTATATACTGGGACACAAGAACAGTTTCTCCTCTGTAAAAATCCAGACAATATGGGAATCTTGCATTTTTTTTCTTCTATTTTCTGCAGTACATCCCTTTCTCTACAATTATTTTCCCTACAAGCCTTTCTCTAATTTGACGAGCACATCAATTTCCCATCTATCCATCACTGCATCTGTAAATGTACGTTGTTGCACATCGTTGCCACAGCAACAAGTGTGTCTCTCCTGTTCAGAGTAATAGAGTGTTTTCAGGGTTTTCTGATATTCAAGATTGGAACAGTGTCAAGTGTGTGGGTGTTAAGATTGGAGCGATGACTCAAATGCAATATTCCAGTTTTTTTTGTTTTTGTTTTTTTGCAGCACTGTAATGCTAACGGACCCCAAAAAGTCACATAGACCCATTTCTTTCACCAAGATTATGTAGGATGAAGCCTTTAAGCGTGTAGTGTCTGAAAGCATTAGGATTCAAAGCAATTCCATAATGTATAGAGTTGTGTTGGAGTCCCAGTGCATGAAACACATTGACCCGTAGATTACTTACAGCTTTATTTGCATCTTTTGCTTGTGTTTGCTGTGCAACACTGCACTGAAGTTAATGAAATTTCTGCAGGAGATTAGCGGGCGGCTCTGAATATCCCCCAGCCTCACAGTCAATTATGGCTACTCATTTTTCATCATCCTCAGACTGTAAACTCAGGCCTTCCTCTCTGAAATAGTCTAATTGTGGCATCATCAATCGTTACTTCTATAAACTAATTACAAACATCCAGATATGAGCTACGCTGCTATGCATCATGATAGTAAGCGGCACTTTTGACACAATAGTCCATCTCCCCATAGAACGGTTGGATGATATTGGCTTTCTGATCTATACCTTAGCTTGATTGTGGCATCATTCCAATGAGAAAGCTTATGTCCCCGGACATTTTTTTGGTTTGCTGCAACAGCTGAGAGATAGAAGATGGAAAGTCACCCTCCAGGGGATCAGCGTTAGCTCTTGTTGAGAGGGTGGAGAGGGTGATTTTATGCGAGTCATTTTTAGAGAAACCTCTACCCAAATTGACACTGACATTTCTAGTAAGATCAGCTAAGAGCATGAAATGAATATTTAACCACTGAGTGTGCTGGACAGAGCCATATGCCAAGGTTTTTCCAACTCAATTCCTCAGTCTCCTCCATTTCAACCTCACTTAACACCACGTCTAGACTGATACAAACCGGATTAATTGACTCAAACCACTCTCATACTACACACGGTAACTTTAAAGCTTGCTTTTATTTTTTTCCAACTGGATCTTTATTAAAAATAGATATTGATAGTTTACACTGGGTCCACTTCGAAAATTGTATTTTTCAAATAGATAATGTACAGTTTTGGCATTTGTTGACACCACATTCAATTTTGTTGTTTCAAATACAGATTTGACTAAATTGATAACAAGCATTTAAAATCCAACACATTGTTGAAAATATATCCAATGGTTTCCAACATTTTTTTTCTTCTGAGGTCTTACAAAAAGCAGTGTAGTCAGAGTCACATTTCAGAAAACAGGTCCACCAAGCAGTGATTTTCTCCTCTAAACTTCTCAAATGGTTTCATTTCAATTAAAGTTCAAATGATCAAACATTTTTGTAAAAATCAAAGATTAGAGAAATAGTAAAAAAAAATGTAAAACAGATTTGTGGATCAGAGCTTCTTTTTTTTTTTTTCATTTCCCTCCCAGTACTCATCTGATTACACCCTCAGATTTATTTCCTGTACCTCCATATAAAACTGGATATAAATTAGTTCAAACTAGCGCCACCCGTAGCAGCTACAACATTAACGCTGACACACTGATGTTACAGTATTCATCTAATGATGCCATATACATTTTACTTTAACACTTTAACTACCTTTTGCTGCTAATACTTGTGCACTTTTATTTGCAGGCGGCGGAGCGTATTGTCAGTCTGAATTGGTCACTTTTTCTTAAATTTTTGGGCTTCTAGCATCGGTTAATATGCTAGAGGAAAACGAGGAAGTAGTCCTGCTGTCAGAAAAGGCAGCATTGTACACTATTCAAGTAATAGCATATAAAATATTCCGTGTATGATTTTAGAACAATTTCTCCTTTTCTGCTTTTTATCGAAGCTTTTTATAGATCGTCACATAAGGAGTCAGATCTCGTAGATCTGCTACTGCAGCTTGTATGAAAAGCTAAATTACTCGGGGAGTAACTTACATTTCACATTCAAGCAGAATGATGTATGGCTAACTTGGGTTCACACCCACAGCAAGCCAGCTTGAAACAGAAAAGGACAACTTTGTAAATAGGCACTCACACAACAAAAAAAGGACCCTGTGCCTACATGGACAAAAGATGTTTTGTTTTGGTCAGCCATGAGATGACGAATGGTGCCATCAATTTCTCTCACTCCAGTGGCCTTTGATTGGGTCTCACGTGTAGCCAGAAATGAGTGCAGGTCACTATCAGGGCACTGTCACTTCAGGATCCTCACCAGAGCTCCACAAAGAGTTCAGAATTAGGTTTTTATACAATGTTAATTTTTTTACAAGCGATTTAGAGCCTGACGGCCCACGAGTGTGTTGATAGTTGTGTCCCAGCAGGACCAGCGTTCTTATTAACCCAGTTGAAGTACTGACTTCTAGTTCCACCTGGAATGACACGCTGTGTATACATTATATTGTGTTTGTTCCAATAATAATACAGTGGTTGAGCCAGGATTGTTTGGAAGGGGGTCATATGGGCCCAGTCTATCTTTTCTAGAGATTACTGCTGCATCCCAGTAGAACAAATAAGTGCTGTGAGAACAATACATCCAGCTACAAAACTAAAACCATACTGTCAAATTTATGTAAGACATATTTTCAAGCATGATGTAAAGGTATCTGGTTTCAAAAGCACAAACACACTCAGGGGAACTCAAGCTTTGTATTGCATGAGGCAGGATGTTCTTGTCTCCATCTGTTTCAGCGAGGTGGGTCAGTACTTAGGGTAATGATGACAAGACAAAGATGATGAAGCACATCGACTGACAAGCAAGACATCCTGTCTGTTCATTTTGACTAACTACAGCAGCACGGGTGCAGTCAGCTGGAATCAAACGCTTGTGATTACATAAAAACGGGATTGCACAGGCAGGTGGGGGGGGGGAGGAGCTGCTAATTTGCACAAACTGAACGCTACCCACCTTAGAGTCAACGATTGCACTTTACATAACTTTGGAGTTTGAGACCGAAACTATCCTAGAAGCACTTTGCAGTTTTTGAAGTCGGCAAAACTCTTATAAAATATCAGCTCTTCTTTGGGAAAGTTCAGCTCCATGTAGACTTAAAACTGTTCAATGAGCAGCTCAGTTACTTCCACTGATATTATTTTTGGACCAGCAGGCGCCTTTGTTCTCTTTTGTTCCCAATCCTCTTTTCTCTCCAGTATAGTTATGATGACTGCAACAAAGAGAATTAAATATGAGTGGCATGTTGGCCAAATATGAAGAGAACAAAGTGGGACAAAGAAATGCCATACAACCCATTAATTAAATTACCAGAAAGCTTGTTTGATTCCTACTATTTAGTTGGAACATTTCCCTTTTTACCTATTTAATAATTTAACTTGCTTTGTTAATTTAATCATGTCAGGGGGAACATAAAAAGTGTTTCTTTAGTAGATAGTTTGGACCATCCTCAACTATTTTCACTTTGAGTATTCCTCAAAGTGATCACATTGTTTGAAACATAATGTATTTGTTAACTTGCTAGGGGATTAAGTCTGTTTTTGCTCAGAGTAGATTGGCAATCTGGTAGGGAACTCCAGCTTGCAAAGAAAATTGCTTCGCTTTGTCTTTCTTATTTTTAAGAAATTAAAAAAAGTCATGCTGTATATACAATGTAGATTCCTCCCTAGAGACAAGGTATTATCTACCAAATCCTCTGTCCGCTGTATTGTTCATTGCCCTTCTTTTTTTTTCTTTTATTTTATTTTCTTGACAACAACTTAAATTAATTTTCCCCCTCTGGGATAAGAAGGAAAGTCAAAGCATTAATCAGTACTTTGTCAGGAGTTACTGCTTGGGTTATTTAAGCAACAAACACAATTTATTTTGCATAGTCCTGTTTTAAATATTGCCTTCGGTAAGAAATAATGTAAATAAAGTTTGGAGCTCATTTAGGTTTATTTAGTCATCCTTTTCTGCAGGGTTTTAATGAATGCCATGCGTTCTTGAGGAAATGTACATTCATAATATTTTATCATCAGCATAGTCGGAGACCCTAAAATTATAATATAAGGCAAATCAGTTAGCATCCATTTTGGAAAAATTGTATTCACAAAAATGTGGAGATGTGCCCATAACAACCAAAATCCATACCTGACTGTGCAGTGATACACCACTATCAGCACTCTTGAAACACTAGGAACGCTCACTTAAAGTACCATCTGCAAGCCACGCTGGATTTCCTCCACAGTGTAAAATCAGTGAACCATCAGCTTTAACTTCCCTGTTGTGCCCTGTTGTTGGGGAACAGTAAGGAATTGCTGGGAGCCAAATCCGACAAGTAGAAGTAATGGGGAGCGATGATTGTGTCGTTGTGGGCAGGAAACGCGTGTGTTTCAAACACGCTGTAAGATGGCACGTTGTCATGTTGGTAAACCCAACTGACATTTGGTCTTGGACAGTGATATGCTCTTGAGACACAAATGTTTTGTGAACCATTTCAAGGATTTGATTTCAGAATTTTGACCCGAAATTTGATCTACGCTCTTTCTGCTCAAGTTACAGGTACATGGTGAAATATGGGCAGGTACCAGTGGTCACAAAAATGCACGTAACTCAGGTGCTGCTGTTGATTAAGCAAAGTAACCTACCCATGAAAGTTTTTGTTTCCCCTTGGTCCATGCGTTTTACTGTAATGTGCTCCATTCGTATGCAACAGGAACAGTCTCTGAATGTTGTAATCGCACTCTGTATATTTATAAGAGTCAGTAGTTGCACTGGAGTAATGATAAAGATAGACTAGTTCTATTCTCAAGCCAATAGCCTCAAGCGGTTGTGAGAAGTGAACTAAAGATGACTGGCAAGCAACATTCTCATTTTTTTCAAATGTATTGCTCCCCCTCCCCCTACCTGACCTTGACTTAAGTGATCCTACTTTCAAATAGCTCCAACAGAGCTACAGAATTGTTGACACAACTTTGTTTAGATTTAGATTTGTAACATCTGTGATGTTTTAGGTAATTCTTTTCTTTTAATTTAAGATGCAGATTGAGAGAAATGTTGAGCACATTAGTGTTTCAGGTTATTTTGTTAACTGGTGGAGGGAGCTAATTGTTGAGCCACTGAATCATACAGTATGTTTGAAAAGGCTCGCTGGTGACGGCTGATTCAGCTATAGTGTTTGCATCTTCATATTCAAAATGTCCTTGTAGTCATCTGTGCTTATGTGGGATTGAATGAGTTATTTTCAAGTGTTTCAACAGGGTCATTATTACCAGAGATTGCCCAGTAGTGTTAGACTGTTGCACATCTATCTTTATTTATTTATCTAGGTTTTTAACACAGGCCAATTTTACTCGAACACGGATGCTGGCAAAGTTAGACATCTCACATTTTGTCAAAGTGTAGCAATCAATCAACCAGCCATCAAAAGAGCAAATACCCAACATTTAATTAATCACTGCTGGAATATTTCCTAATCGCAGTGTAGCAGAATACACCATGCAATAATGATACATGTCTTTACTCCTCTATAGCAAAGATTTTTTTTTTTTAATTCAGAGTCAGTAAATCAGTCATTGTGTCTTAAATGCAACATCAGTGATTTTAGCAGTTAAGTCTACTAATTCACAATTATTGTATGACTGTATACCATTTTCATATGGATAATTTCCGTGTCTCATTTCACTCTGCTTTGTGGTTGATGGCTAGAACTTTTTTTTTTTTTTTGTCTCTAGACCTCATTTTACTTCAGAACTTGACAGTTCTGTGTCATGCTTTTAAAAAAAATGCCTCTATCTTTTTGAGCAGCGTGTCATGAATTGTATTATCTGAAGAATCTGCTTCACAAGACTATCAGCCCCTTTCACAACCGCCCCCTGGAAAAAAAAAAGACTTAAGAGGACTCTTGGCAATGCTTTAAAATGTCATTGATTTAAAAATAGATACAAAGATTTGGCTTGTTTTCAGGTCTTTTGTGACACCTTGAAGCTACTCCCTTTAGAATATCAAAGTTCATGTCTTTTCTCTCCGAGCTCTTTCATTCTTTTATAACAAACCAATAATGATCTCTCAAATCTAGAACAGTCCATCTTGATAGTGTTAAAATCAATTTGAAGTTTCAGATGCTCATTTTGATTGGACATGCATTCCAAGCTGTCGCATAAGCCTCATCATTTTGATGAAAGACAGCCAGAACTTTATTAGAATGATAAAAAACAGAGAACAAGGCTGGGGATATGGTAATACAGAACAGGAAGTATACTGTATACCTCATCCAATATGAGCTGAAGACTTATTTTGAAACGAGACCAATATGGAGCAGCGTGAATTCATACTGGAGACCGTAGTCGGTCACAATCTTACAGCTTGATCCCTATAAAAAATTAAACCTTCTTGGCTTGTTCTTTAACAAACTAGAAATTCAGAGGTTTCCATTTTGGGATCAATTATTGTAACATAAGAGAAAGAAAACACAGGCTGTACATGGTTTTCATATTCCGTTTCATGTTGCCTACATGAGATTTTGCTAGAAAAGACTAACAGTTTCTATAGAGGCTAAAAATGACCTGTGAAGGGTAGCATGTGTCCATTATCGTAATAGATGCAGTGAACCTGATTAATTGGATGATTAAAACCTATAGACGTTTCGACAAATTTCTTTAAGTGGAATAGCTGCTTTAAAGAAAAAAATTCAACATGTAACATCCATGTTCCTTTATCTGCCTTTGGATCTAAAAGAAGTCCTCTCTAGCTCACAGTGGGCTGTTTTCTGCAATAACAGAAGTTCAAAAATGTTCCCATCACAGTTTTAAGATCTCATTTTGTACACTTCCAACTGTGCTCATGATGATGACGTTGAATATGAATGACTTTCAGACATTGCTGATGTTGTAGTTTTGATCTCTTCTTTTTGTCCTCAAAAATAGGGTTTTAAGAGGCGCCTATCAGCCCCTCTAGACAGTTGGCGTTGAACAATCGAGTCTGCCTTTTCAGCCAGCGTTATAATTAGTCCTCCATGAATAGGGGTGAGACATGAAATCTCTACCTCTCAGGACAATTTCACACTTTGCACAGTTGAAATATGGCTTAATTGGGTCCAGACTGTTGCTATGAGCTTCAAAGGGGACAGAAAGGAACACAGATAGCTCTACAAAAAACAAAGAGTTGTATTTCATTTTGAGACTAGATAGAGTAGTTAACAAAAGAATATTGTGAAAACACAACTTATATTGTTTAAACAGTGTTTGATATGAACATGTTTTGTGTCTCAAGTTAGTTTTAGTGATCGTCATTATTTTGAATATTAGAATAGTCATTAAGATTAAAAAAAAAATCGATTAGTATATTCAACCAATGTTCTTTCTAATTTCCCCTGTTTTTAACGGCGCCTTGTTGCAATGCATTACTCGTGTCAGAAGGTGGCGATAATGAAGCTGGAAGCTGTTTGCCAGACGCTATTAAACAACATTAGGAGAAGAACACATTGCTACCACGTTTCAGAGCTTTGCCACTAAAACTGTGTGGCGCTTTAAAATTAGATGCCTCGGTACAAACAGTAGAAACACTGCGACAACAGCCGCCAAAAAAGATGAAAACTCTGCAGGTAAAGCCCCCTCCTGGTCAGTTTATGTATATAGCCCATTGGCATCCCACATAAGTTTACCAAAGTGCTGCACAACTTCAGACAAATTGGGTTTGTGAATTTCAAAACCTGAAAAAAGACCTCTATTGATGCCTCTGTTGTGCAGTGTATTATGGGTGCGTATGCATGGGGCAATTCATCATTAATAGAACAGTCCTTGAGGAAATTGAATGGAAACCTAGAAACACAACACACCTTGTGTAATGACATTTTCTGAATAAATGGTTCACAATAATTCGTATTCTTCATGGCATGCCTCAGCCTCCTTTGGTCTTTGTGTGTGGAATGTTAACAGAAATTAATTAATTTACTTTTGTTGCTTGAAATGCTTATCGCACACTGTGGTGTCATTGTAAAGGTGACAGCCAAGCATCGTCAACGTTTTGTGAAGGTTTGTTGTGCTAGAATATAACTGTACTGCCAAAGATGAGTGATTTCAGGCTTAATAGAATAGCACTTGTCTTGACAATTACTGTAATTCAGCTAAAACCTTTTCTGTTCAAACACTGAAGTCAACGGCTTACAGTAGATGATAGACTGACTGTACTGTAGGTTGGCAGCTGGCTACAGGAAGCAGAGCACTTGTGAAGCAGTTACAGCTCATCAGCTGTACCGTCCTCCTCATCCCGCTGTGCACATGTCCTCTGGGTCCGCAGAAGGGCTCAACAGCAGTGCACGCTACCCTGCAGAAAACCGCCTCCACACTGTCTCATGTCCTTTCAGGACAGCCTCACTAGATGTCAAACAGAGCGGATGACAGAATGACAAGTCGTGTGAGTTAATCTGCAGTGAACTGAAGTCTTTTTTAAATTGAAATACCTGATTGCAAAGCTTCTCACCACATAACAAAGTGACATTTACGTCTTTATAAATTGTGCCACCTTACTGTGGAAATTTGACCTGTTTTTAAATGCACATTTGAATCATCTTGTCAGGCAGCAGTACATCACTCCCCTACGGTATTGTTTTTCAAACAAATGAGTAGTATTGGATTCTCAAATTATCCAGTTTTGTGAAAATATTCCATTATTTTTAAGAGATGATGTTTCTGACTGAATCCTGTAAAGAACTAATTATGATGCTTGGGATGCATCGGTTAACTAAAATATTTTTTTTCCAAATTTACCTCCAGCAAAATCAACAATATCCATAGAAGTTTTGAGCCCTCTGTTTGCTTGAATCCTGGGAGATTCTGATTGGATCATGAAATATGAATTAGTTCAATATCAGACAGAAGCAACAAAGTCAGAGGCCAACGGTATTGTGATGTGTATGTGTGTGTGTATGTGTGTGCGCCCTTCACTTATGGATGCTGAAGCTTTTGTTTCAAACAACATAGAGACATCTGCTGACAGTGCAGAGATTGAGTGGCAGTTTACTGTCATGAAACTGCTGAACTGACTTAAACTAACAAATCAATATTACGGGAGAAACTACAGTATGCTGCATGTTTTTGTATTTTATCAACATTTACACACACACACACACACACACACACACACACACACACACACACACACACACACACACACACACACACACACACACACACACACACACACACACACACACACACACACACACACACACACACACCAGAGAAAGAACTAATACATGTAAAGCAATGTAAATCATTTTTGACCAGCTAACCAGTTATGGATGATTTTTTTTTTTACCATTATGTTTTCCACGTTTGACCATCTGTTTCATAAATGTCACATTTATTGAAAGTGCATAATAGGCAGGGCAGCATTTGGTTCAGGACACTCAGGACAGTAAACAAACTAATCCATTAAAACATGCATAAATAAAGGAAGACTATAAAATCAGGTTTGCAAATATATTGATCGTATCTATAGTCATCACAGGTCTTTGTTGCCTTCTCTCTCTCCTTCTCAAATTTCTGTCTTCAAAACAGCGAGCATTCTGCGCAATTAAGTTAGAACCGTCTGTCCATTAGAACAGAAGGAGATACACCAAAGGAATCAAGTCCTTCCACCATCTACACTGTGTGAAAGAAAAACATGAAAATAAGCTGCAGCTTTGAAAATGAATTCAAATGACCAATTTCCATCGACAAAGATGTACAGCATGAACAAAATTAACAAAACTTCAGTCAGCAGAATTGTCTTTTAAACTGAAATTCAAAAGTACCAGTTTTGTACATATAGGGCCTGATTTACTAAAGGTTTGCGTGTGTAAAAGCACATGCAAACTGCACGGTTGTGTAATCCCGTCAATATTGGGCATTAAACAAACAAAGTTGTCATCTAAAAGTATTGAATACATCAGCAGTGGTATTTACCAGATTGTGTACATAAACCTCTTACTATAGCTTAAGTTCCTGATGGTTCCAGCAGCCTAGGACAGGCTTACCTTGTGGGTGTGTTCATCCACAACCAGAGAACAGTATGGACTCTCCCCTAAGACACGCTGTTCTAAAAGTCAGCATGAGGTCTCATCATTTTCCATCCTTTGTGGTGCAGTAGAGTAAAAAAAAAAAGACAAATGTATTACTCTTTTAATCTTGAGGACCCACGCTGTATTTAATGTGATATGCGTAATCAAGTGTCCTCCCCTTGCTTGAGCATAAAGTGGCAAATGCTTTAAGTTCATCTTTGTCTTCCGTGTAGTAACACTGACTTCACACGGCTCAACAATTTCATTTAGCCAAACAAAGCAGATCTGCATGAGTTTGAACTGACTGGATCCTGAACTCTGTAGCAGTACTTTGTGCTCATAAGATGAGTGTATTTATATATAGAATTATTTGCCAGAGCAGCTGTCACCTGTTTCTGGAACCGTCATAGACAAACTGTCAAGCCTGGCAGTATCACGCTGACACAGACCCTGTTAGTGCAAGCCAGTATATGGCACAAATTATGCAATCTAGCTCTAACTTCCAGAACAATTGCATCAGTATATTCAGGTAATTGAACCCTTGAATATACAGTATTTATTTTATTTTATTTTATTTTATTTTATTTTATTTTATTTTATTTTATTTTATTTTATTTTATTTTATTTTATTTTATTTTATTTTATTTTATTTTATTTTATTTTATTTTATTTTATTTTATTTTATTTTATTTTATTTTATTTTATTTTATTTTATTTTATTTTATTTTATTTTATTTTATTTTATTTTATTTTATTTTATTTTGCAGAAGCAGCTGACATTGCAGGTGATGCCCAGCAAGATCTCGCAGCAACTCCAAAAATGTGTCACTTATTTTAATTTTACCACAGTCAACAGTTATTACATACACATCACGATATACTGATGTAAAATTATTTTCAGGGGTCTTTTTTTGCTGTCAGAATACAGAAAAATGACAAACCACCTTTTCATTAGTGATAACTACCAACATATACATGACTACCTTATCAAGTGGCTTTAAACCTGTTTCTCTGAGCTCTAGAAAATGTCTACCTTCCAAGTGGTATATTTCCGTTCAACAGGTATTCAGGTGTATTTTCCCACTCGAAGTTGGAACTTTCCTACTTTCCAGTTGCTCATGAATGCATTATTAGCAGTGTAGGTTGACGTTCTGCTACATCTGACATAGCCTAATGCTAACGTATGCTTGAAGCAATCAGAGTTGAACTCATTTATTTTAGCGAACAGAATGAATGGAATGAGTTGAAGAAATTAAGGGTATTAATTCAGAAAACCCTCTTCTCTTATGGCTATTTAATGACAGGAATGTTGAGATGGCTACAAGGTCCAAAAAACAGTCGAGAAGTGACGACACAAGAGAGAGCCGAAGACTGCAAACAGCTACCACCCCACACCCTCATACCCCCCCCCCACACACACACACACACACACACACACGTGCTGACCAACCATAGCCTTATATCACTTTTTATTTTGCCTTTCCGAGGCTACTTAGTTAAATCTGCGAATTTGAATTGATGACTTTTGGTATCTGCATTGGAAAGATTTAGTAGGGAAATTTGGCTTGACCTGCATGAAGTGTGTGGTCTGAGAGGTCCTGAGTGTGAACTTGTAATCATTAGCAGGCTGGTTCCTGCTGTGCGTGCCCTTTCCTAGCTATCTAACTAGAACTAGTGCAGCAGCAGATGGACCTTCAATGCTGCTCTGCACCACAAGACCTCTGCGCAAGTGCGTCTGCCCTGCTGCGTGTGTGTGTGTGTGTGTGTGTGTGTGTGTGTGTGTGTGTGTGTGTGTGTGTGTGTGTGTGTGTGTGTGTGTGTGTGTGTGTGTGTGTGTGTGTGTGTGTGTGTGTGTGTGTGTGTGTATTACTACCCCAGGATTCACCTCCGGCTTCAACCATAACAGCCGGCTCTCGGCCTGTCTTGCAGATCCAGGAGTGACGAGTAATGCAGTGATGGATTACAGTTGGTGTGGGACCTAGTGTGTGTGTGTGTGTGTGTGTGTGTGTGTGTGTGTGTGTGTGTGTGTGTGTGTGTGTGTGTGTGTGTGTGTGTGTGTGTGTGTGTGTGTGTGTGTGTGTGTGTGTGTGAATCAGGTCACCTCCACTCCCTCCTGACCTTCCTCAGTTTCCTCTACACCTCCTCTCCCTCTCTCTATCGCGCTTTCCCTCCTTCTCAGCAGCAGTTCTATGTAAAGGTTATTATCACAGCGTGAAAAGCCACAACTCGTTTAAAGTCAAGAATCCGCTAAACAAACACACAGCACAAGTTTGAACACACGTGTTGAGTGAGTCAAAAACATGAACCATGTTTCCCTATCTTAGCACACTCGTGCGTGACTGTTTTTTTTTTTAAATGATCAAATAATAGAAAAATAAATAAAAAGAGATCTCCAGAGTAAAAATAATCCACTCTACTGTGCCAATTACTATTTTCAATTACAGTGTACCTGACACAAGCGGGTGCTTTGTAATGAAGTGTGGGAGCTATACTGCAGTGCACAGTTATCTTTTCACTGTATTTCTTTTCATGGATAAGCAATGTGTACCAAAGCTGTGTGGGTGGATCTCTGTTTCACGCTGCTGACCTAAATCTGCTTTTGTTTCCATCTGCTAGTGGAATTGCAAGCAGGTCATCGGTCACTGCCATCAGGATTACGAGTTAAAGTAATGGTGGTCTGTGAGCAAATCACTTTGGGTGACATTGAATGCCATTACTCTGCGTTTGGCTGACATTGACTCAACAACAGCTGAAAAGCTGGAAATGAGAAATAAAAGCAATATGTTTAATCATTTAGTCATAACATTTCTCATGAGACCCCACTTGGACCTGTTCTATCGTCTATATACTGAATATTTCCACACCCTGTGCTGTAGACAGCACAACTGTCATCCTTTTTTTCATTAAAATGATCCTGCTCAATTCAGCATTGAAGTTCATCCAACACATAAATCTGGAAGTTAAATGAAGTTTCATTTAGCTCTGCCATGTCTCCAAACCTTGGACCTGGAGAAAGTATCGCCTGGCTCTGCCCGACTATCACTCACAGCTTCAGTCTTTGCAATTAGTATAGTCTGGAAACCCTGTTTGACCTAAAGTTTGCTCAACCTCTCTGAAAAGCAGACCGAGCAGTGACCAGTGTCGGTGACTAAGGGAATGACGTTAGGTAATTCCAAAAATTGGTAGAGTTTTGGCGCAAAACATACAGTATATACAACTGTAGTGGTCAATGGGGTTTGATTTAAGGCTGCTCCAAGTTTCCGAATTTCTGCAGAGTTGCTGCATTACGCATTAATATAAACTCAGCACTTCCCATATCTGTTTCAAATTATAAGCCTCTCCAGCATTAAACAGAAACCCTTCATTTCTTAACAAAGATTTTATTTTGAAACATTTGCAGGAGCGTGTTATGACATCAGATAATGATACTTTAGATAAGTAATCTAGAACAACCATTGAAATAGCATAATTATATTTATTGATTTATCAAATTAAAGCGGTCAATATATCTCGGCTAAATTATTGACTATAGTGAGTAAAGTTGCCTCCACAGTGATTGTACAACCTCACAAACAGCAACAACAGTTTGTGCGTCTATGTATGTTACATGTGTGCTCCAGTACTTTATCAAATAGCATTACAAACCTGCCGAACATCGATGCTCATTAGGATGCAACAACTGGGAAAAACCCTCAATGGAGTGTGGCCAAACCTATCAATTCATCCATAGAATTTGGGTCTGGTAATACCAGGTTAGAGAAGGTCATCTGTGCCCCTGGTTTCACCTTGATTACTACAACTGTTTTCAGTTTTGGGCATCTTTTAATCTTTCTGATCCTGTCTCCAACTAGTTACGAATACTGCTGCAAGAAAGAAGAAAAAAATGCAAAAATGCAATTAAAGAAAAAGAGGACCACATTATTTAATTTCTTGCCTTTCTACTCTGACTCGGGCCCAGCTTGAGAATTGAATTCAGAATCCTGATGTTTGTTGAAGAAGTGTTAAATGCCATACAAAACATCTATCACCACAATACCAGAGACCTGTGGTCCTACCGTGCATTCCTCTCATTCTACTGAGGTTTTCAAGAGTAAGCTTAAAATATAATTAGATTTATTGGCCTCTATGTTTGCTTAACGTAACCAGCTCATACAGTACATTTCTTCCCCTGAAACTTCTGCAAGTGTTTGTTGTATTTATGTAATTTGTAGGACCATGAGATTTTTTTTCATTGAAAACCAGGATCCCCGGGGCTCTTTTTGACGACAGGTGTTTCTTAGTTAAATAAAGTCAGGCAGATGGGACGACAATGATGAGCGTGCAGGTCAGGACTGAGCAGAGAGCCGAGTGGCGTCTCAGTCAAATGTGCCATGTTGAAAATGCATTGTTATACGCTGAGTTGAGAAAGTGGACAGAAGAATGAACCATTGGAAGTCTTTTTGTCATTTATATTTATGACAATAACAGCAGTAATGTATGCATGGCTAAATCAGGCAGCGGGGGACAGACTGGCCAAATGGAACAGTGGGCGGTTGCATGGTGGGCTGGTCAGCACTGATATGAAGAGTAACTCCATGCTGTTTTTGTATTTTTTATTTCTGGTCCAGACTGGTTGGCCGCCTCCTAAACACGTGTGTGTGTGTGTGTGTGTGTGTGTGTGTGTGTGTGTGTGTGTGTGTGTGTGTGTGTGTGTGTGTGTGTGTGTGTGTGTGTGTGTGTGTGTGTGTGTGTGTGTGTATGTGTGCACACAGGGTCCCCAATTTGTCATATCCCTCTTCTGTTCTCCTCTCACCAGTCACCAGTCTATAGTAAACTCTGTTCTTCACACTGAATGCTGAGCTGACAGTGTTCTGTATAAATTTGTGAAGATGGGAACCTGACAAGTGAGCAGTGTTGCTCTGTTTCAAGAATCAGACTTCTGACTTGGGCACACTCACAGCTTTTTTTTTTTTTTTTTTTTTTTTTAAACATGGCACTATGCTAACTGTATGTTTTATTTATTTTTTTTTTTTATAAAACTTAACTAAAGAAAAAGAACAGTATATGTTGTAACCTGTGATTTATTCAGGCTGCATTGTCATATGTCTGGTATTTTGTATCTGTTGTGCTGGATAGGTGTTTAAACATTTATTGTTTCAGTTTGTGTGTAAGTGATTGCGTCGCACCAGCTACTCATAAAAAGTATCAACTCAATTTGTAAAGGCCCTGCTACAGTGAGTTATCGTGTGGCATATGGAATTGTCCTTCCAATCCTTTCCAAATCTGACAGGACAATTTTTTCCTTTCTTTGGTTGCCCTTATAGCAACACAGGCTGCATCCCGAGCTGTGTGTGTGTGTTTTTTTTTCTTTTCAGTTTCTAGGTATTTATTCTATTTTTAACATATACAATGACTGACAATTCTCTGGAAATAAGTGGATTTCCCTGCAGAAGTAGTTTGAGGTTTCTTTGCATCTTTTTTTTTTTTTTATGGAAATCCATTGTAACAAGCAAGAATTAATGTCAGCTGTGGCGGCTGTTCCTTAAGTGGGCCTACAGAAGCTGGATGATTAAAACCACAAACACTGTGGTGGACAGAAATTTAACCAAATGTGTACATAATTTTTTTTTTGGATGATGATGTTCACTGGGGGCATGCCAATTATGATAACATATTTTTGGCTCCACTGGAAAGAGCCTTTGGACTTGGACTGCTTTGCTATTACATGGGAACACGCTGTATTTAATAGTGTTAACTTTTTTTTTTTTTAAAGGCAAACTTAACATGGACACTGTTTTAGAGGAGGAAAAATGTCACTTTGCACCATCCCATGGTCAACAGAGGCAGGGAGCTAATTAACACCAGAGTTTAGATCTGATTTAATACTGCTAAATTAAAAATAATCCAGTTTTCTGCCAATTCTGTAATAATGTGATGATAAATATCATATTGTATTACCATTATTATTGTATAATTTAACACATTAGCAATGAGACAATTGTTTTGATCAGTGTTGGACCTTCAGCTTTGCAGTTACATCTTGTTGTCATCATAGTAGTCATTTTCTTTTTAAATCTAATGCTTCATCCTGTGGATCTTAATGCCTTAATTAAAATACTGTACGAAATTATAAAATAGTCAACAAAAGCAACGACAGCTGGCATTCAGAGTAAAATTTATGCGGAAGAAAACTGAGTGGAGAAGCCAGAAACTCAAAAAATGTAACCTATTCCTAAATTAAACAGGCTCAGCGAATAAATAATGACTTACATGAAACTTAAATGTCCACAGAAACTGCCACTGAATGAATTGAAATACCAGGTCAGTGGAGAGCAATGAGGAGACTGTAGCCCTCCTCAAAATAATTCATGAAACATACTTGACCTGCATCATATCTACAATTTCTATTTTTTTTTTTTTTTTTTTCATTTTCAGTTGGATTGGCAAAAACATGCTCACACCAAAAATGACACCAGTGGTCGATTGTTGAAGGGTGTTTATATTTTTGTATGAGAAATTGCAGCCTCTAGTGGTCGTAGTAATTATGATGGCTGCTATGAGGTAGGCGTACAGGTGTTGGGACTGAGGTTGGGCGTGCTTGGGTGGATCAAACATCGGACTGACCGAGGAGACCAATGTTTGTGTCCCGCATGATACAAAATTTAAACGTTAACTTATTTGAATTGCATATTATATGTAACCTACCTACCTAAAACCAACCCTGTAGTTTTGGTGCCTAAACACGCATGTTTTACCATCTGTACCATGAAGACAAAAAGTCTGGTATACCTGTCGCTGGTACTGTCCAATGTTCAAATGAATTATTCTGTGTGATGACGTGGTTGTCCTTTAAAGGGCCCTTCACGCACTCATTTATGTGGTTTTGGGAGTCAGTGGAACTCAACCTATTGTGTTGTTTCAGTATGAGGACGTGCTGGTCTGACACTTATGATTATGTCTCACCTTTCATTAAAAACTGTGTCATATCTGGCACATTTAGCACAGTAGTTTAGCATACTACAGAACTGTTTTATATCTGGCACATTTAGCACAGTAGTTTAGCATACTACAGAACTGTTTTATAAATCCAGAAGCTTGTCTTTCTCCACTGTTCCTGTGTAGAGTTTTCATTGAAATAATTAATGATGACTACTTATGACCACAGGGGTAATGATGTGCTAAGATGGTGTTACAGAGAGTACGTTTCTGTGAGAGTGTTACTCTTATGTTGCCCGAGGACCTAATGTAAGCCCACGAGAGAAACCTATATAAGCTTCTGGGATGGTAAAGATGTGTTACAGCTGATACATGGAAGTGATGAAAGTCCCCTGAGGGAAGTATGGTGTCGTACCCAGAGGCCCCAGGCTTTTTATTACGTAGCGGCACACATTTACCCGGTAATTCATCAGAGAAAGAAAGAGGCAGCGAGATATTAATTTCTGTTAAGGCAGGTTCAGAGGGAGATTCTACTTCTACTGAAATACGGTTATTATCCCAAGAAATGAAGCTTTGCAGTTTCCCTTTAACACCTAACAATCAATAAGTCATTCAATGGTTTTATGATGAGTTGTTATCGGCTTGTGGCATTTCTTTATCCCTTAATTATTTACTCTGCCCTTTAGCCTCCCCTCATTGCCTCTGTTTCTGATTGTAAAATATGTGGATAAAACACAAGTTTATGATGATGAAGGTGATGATGGGCATTGAACGGAAAACAATGAAAATTATGATGATGAAAAGATAAAAGAAACATGACTCGGGGAGAAATGAATGCAGGGAAGAATAAGATAAAGATTTGTCACAAGGGAGGAATAAAATGAGGACTGCAACAACTGCCTGCAATTACTGTGCCTTCTTGTCCATAGCCTCCTACAGTAATTAAGAGAACAGAGGGGGAATGCAGATTAGAGGAGAGGGCCTGGAGATAGGCCTGTGGCTCTCCAGTCCTCAGAGAGAACCTCATCCAGGGGACCTCTCTGTTCATACAAAACAATAAGGGGTCTACATTATTCATCTCCTGAAGTGAGACAGGGAGAGGCAGCGAGAGAAAAAGGATGGAGTAAAACAGGAGAGGGGGTGAAGAGATAAGATGTGGAGGCATGCTGTACGGCTGGGGAAAAAAGCAATTTAGATTTCTGCACGTGTGTGTTTGTGCCTGACTGTACTTTGTTTTACATTTGTGGTTTTGGTAAAGCTTCTAGAGAAATCATTTTGACTTGGTTTTCCGCAATTTTACCCACTTAGTCATGGGTTAAATCCTTCTCAGCAGACTCTCATCATGTCCAACTAGCTTACCAATCGCATGCAATTTACCAAGGCTTTTTTTTTTTTTTTTTTTTTTAGCTTCTAATGGTGCTGCTCTGCTGTAACAGCTTGCTATAAAATAACAGTGCTGCAAGAACATGCTTTCTTTCACAAGGTGTTTGATTTTTTTTGGGGGGGGGCTCTGTTTCCAAAAAAGGTTTGTGTTTATATGTCCTGATATCAGACTCTTATCTTTAGCACGTAACATGTGTTATTATGTTGAAATTAATTAATTTATCTTTACATATATTTATCTAGCCAGTCGTCATAATTAGTGACAGCATGCAGGCTGAATGGTCTGTACTTGTATAGCGCTTTATCACCTTTTGGTCTCAAAGCGCTTTAACATAGTTTTCCCATTCACACACTAATGAGACAGATCACCATGCAAGGTGCTGCCATCAGGAGCACATTCACACACTGATGGTACACCATCGGGAGCAACTTAGGGTTCAGTGTCTTGCTCAAGGACACTTAGGCATGTGGATATAGATATTTTTAGGAGCCAGCGCGTTGTGGCATCGTACTTGAAGGCACTTCAATATTGGCTTCACTTTTAGACCCAGAGTCGATGTCCATTTGTAGGTACAGTCTATGGCATCATGTCATTTTTTAATGATAAATATTTATAATTGAGAATGACTTGTACAAGTGGAACTCGTGAAATTTCAGTCAACTTAAATGGGATGTTGCACTATCGGCAAAGAAAGACCTGGTCATTGTTCAGTCTACATAACTCTAAAGTTATAGAACGCACTTTACTGTTTTGTTCATGGCCACTGAGGCCTGAGGAATAAAAGCATTTTTTTCACCAGAAAGATTTTCAGTTAGAAACTTTTTGACCTATACATATACAATCTTTACTTTGGATGATGCTGAAAAATGTTTTGCAAAATGTATGCTTGTACAATATCTGTACAGATAATCCTTTAAGAATCAATTGTAAGTGTTTTCCAAATATGAAATTGTTCAGTTTTTTTTGTTTTTTTTTGCATGACCATAAGAAACACATGGAAGTGGTTGTGCTGCTTTGGTGATCTTGGGCTCTCTGAGTTCTTTCTAGGTTGTGTATGTCCAACATTTAGTCATCTCAGTTTGATAAGGACTAGCAGTTTAACTTGCATTGTCATTTTCATTTATTTATTCCCTGAGACCATTGAATTAGGTATTTAATACAAAATAACTCAGGTTTACATGAAGACATATGGCATCAGTATCAGTACCAGTAGGTAATTCAGACTGTCTTATGTCAGAGTGTATTAATATCCCTTTAATTTACAGAATTCTATTAAAAATTAATCTCTGCATGGATGAAGCAATTTCACACCATTTGCATTTCATTTATGTAGACAATCTTCAGAGCCATTTGGTGTGTGGAACAACGCAGACTCTAAAAGTCTCAATTAGTCATCCACTGCTTGTTGAAAAGCATCCCATAATTTACTTGATGAGATAAACAAAGAAACAACAACTGAAATAAAGGGTGGTTATGTAGGTTAGGTTAAACCTACTTTTCCATAGTGTTGCTTTGTTTTGACAAGGATGAGCGTCTTTGAGCTGTCAGTGTGTACATGCTTGTACTTCTGCGAGGAATTCATCTTGTTACCCTGTTGGTTTTCACCTTGAACACTGCATCTGCAGCTAAGCAATCCTCCTCAGCAAGGTCTCTCTGTGCTTGAACTCTCTAATAGAACTGAATAGCAAGAGAAGGGGTGACCCCCGGGGGCCAACTCAAAGTAATTATTTTGCAAGAAGATTGAGGAGATGGTGTCTATGTGTGTGTGTGTGTGTGTGTGTGTGTGTGTGTGTGTGTGTGTGTGTGTGTGTGTGTGTGTGTGTGTGTGTGTGTGTGTGTGTGTGTGTGTGTGTGTGTGTGTGTGTGTGATGGCTCAAAACTGAGGTCAGATTTTGGAAATCCATAGATGTTGGATCACACACAGTTTGTTTGGCTTTGCCTGACCATGGAAACACTGCAGCATTAGCGACGCCAATTGACCCATAGCATCTGCAATTGCTCTCTCTTTCATGTGGACTATTTTTGCAGGAGCAATGCAGGTACAAAATAATCAGAGCCTAAGATAGTAGATGAAATACTCTCCTCATCAAAGAACGATGTTGTTTTAGCACTGATCCTTTCTGCTATACATCAGTTGATGAATATCAGAAAACATCTCAACTACAGGGTATTCTTGCATAATTGTAATCACGCATTTGTGCCTTGCCTTGCTTTCTTTACTACAAATCCACAGTGTGTGTCCATGTGAAATGCAACCTCATCTATGGATGTTATTCAGGGATTTTTGCTGACCATCACATTTTGTATTGCAGTTCTGAATGAAATGAACCAGCTCAAAGTCAGGAGCTATTGCTCAGTGTGAATGAACTGGAAACAATGTAAGTCTCCTGATGCATTGTGCTGCTTAATATACCTCCGGATAATAGCGTTGCTCGGAAGCCGAGCATATATATATATACATATATATATATATATATGTATATATATATGACAAAAATTCCCATGGTAATTCATTAAATGTGTGTGGTTTTACCTTTGAAGTTCCAAGTTTATGCTGTTTGTGAGACAACATTAAATATTTGAAGTGTGACTTGGGACCAAAACAGCTTTTGGCAATGCACATAATATCTGACACTCATCAGACTCATCAGAGCTGCTGCCTCCTTTACATTTCATTTATTCACTGCAGTAGACCTCGATGCACTGGTACAATGAAATAATTTGACCTGGTCGGATCGGGTACTGGCGGTTCAGGTGGTGAATTACAAACTCACTGAACTGTCTTCATACATCTACATACTTGAAATACTTTATAAATTTCCAATACAACTCGTATTTAAATGACGTTCCAGTGAGTGTATATTTCCGTGATGTTAGTGTTCATTTTTATGTAGAGCGGGGTAGTGAGAGATGATCACAAGTGGTCACTCGACACGCATTTTGGTCGTATGGTAATGTCAGGTGTGCACTGACAGCTTAAAGGTGGCCACTTGTGATCTGATCACCCAGGACGGATTGATATTGCAAGGCATGAACAGTCAGCCTTGTTTAATTCCCATACAAAACAGCTCCCAGGTCTGCACAAAGAAATCAACATCAAAACTGCAGTTCAGTTAGACATCTGCTCGCACTCTCACAGGCCAGCTGAAACTTTGTCAAGGTTACATGTTTGTGCAAAAGAGTCCCTAAAGTTGTCTTTTGAAGTGTGTTTTGTGTGTGTTGTCTTACACAAGTTGGCAACTTCTGCAGATAGGCGCTACTCCAGTACAAACGAGAGTCTTTGGGAATGCAGAGCACATTAATCAGATGGAAATTTAACCAAAAGAAGTGTGAGGGGAAAAAGGACTTAAAAACCTATAGGTGATCATTTGTCTCTTGCCTGCAGTTTATTATAAATGCAGTATGTACCTGCCGTGAATAAATGTTCAGCCAGAGATTGGTCACTGACTTATCAGCTTAGGGAGCTGAGAAGTTAATGCTTTTAGCAAAAGTATGTTTTGCCGTTGCAATAAATGTATATAAAAAAAATAAAAAAAATAAAAAAATTGCTGAAGTCTTCACAATTTAATTTTCCCACTCAACTTCGAGCTATCTTTTTAGCATGTTGTCTACAATACAGCGAGCTTTGTGCAAAAGATTTTTCTTATTTCATATTTCTGCTGACTGAGAAAACGAGGGATGGAGAGCAGGAGGCTTCAGGCCAAGGTGTGTTACGCTGCGTTGGTGTGTGTGTTGGTAGTGATACAGTATACTGCTGAGTATTTTGCTGGGTATCGTTTTTGTTTTTTTCCATCGTATCATGCATTTTGCTGCCAAGACTCAGGTTTTGATAGCAATGCCAGAACAAATTATGGATGCACTTTTTTTTTTTAAGAAGGAAAAGATAACTTGTTCTCTTCTACACTAAGAGTAAATATGTGTGTGTTGGCATGTTTTGCTAATGCAGCCGAGTCTAGTTTGAGTGCATTTAGCTTGAAAAGGAAAAAATAAAGAGAGCGGGATTGGAGGGGAGTCTCATTGATCTTCTATAGCACATGACAGACCGGTCTGCCATTTGTTTTCATGCAGAAGTTAGATAGTGTACAATGGAGGTGGATGGAGGATCACAATCCCATTATAGATCCTCCTCTTGTTGTAACTGCTCTGGTGTTTGTGTTTCATAAGCCGGTATTGATTTGGGACCCAAAGATGGAGAGTACATTTTGCAACACAATGTGCCTGTAAGGAAGTTCATTCCAAAATGATGCCCAACATTTAGAAACATGAAACATCCAAACACTTTACTCAGTCAAAATGCAAAGACAAAAATACCACATTTTCTAACTTTTTGTGAGTTAATTTAGGCTTATTTGTAAGACCTTTAATATGTGCCAATACAACATATTTCCAGGTATAGCAATTTATTATGATCTACTGACAGAAGTAAGACAATCTACATTGAGAATGCTGATTGCTGTCAGAGTGGAATTTCATTACACAGTATATACCAGTGGCCATCACAGAGAAAAGTGAGACAGAGATGCTGCTGTTGCGCAATAATGACTGAGCAGTTGTACGTGTGTGCTCCACTTTTCTTCTGCTGTGGTAAGGTTTGCTGTTGACCTTTATTACGTGAATTCAAATTCTGCATGTTCCCATCGGCAAAGTGTTGGGTTCGTGACCAAAAGGAAGTGAAACATTTGGCTTTGATGCAACGGAGTGTGCTGGCAAGCTGAGGCTGTTAAAGTTTTTTTTTTTTTTCTTCTTTTTTTCTTCTCAACCTCATCGCTCATTTTCCCAGATTATACACAGGTACCTGCGGTGCTGGTTGTAGAGTTCTTTTGTGCATGCCTGCTCAATTAGAGTGTGTGTTACCATTTTACTCCTTCTTCTCCACTTTGTCTCCTCCTACTGTGACTTCCATCTGTGGACACTATTACGTGAACAGACTGCCTCAGTGTGATATTTGACAGCAGTTTAACAGTCCTTGTGAATTGCCATGATGTTTGATATATTTAGTGTCAGGCAAAGTTTTGAGACATTTTTTGCTATTCGCTTGCGCTAAATGATGTGCAGAGTCTATGCAACCTTATACTATGGTTAACTTTGCTGCTAACAGGTAACATGTTGGCCCTCTAAATCCAGGATCTGTTCGTTGTTTACTTGTAACTGTATGCACAGCTCCATATTTTCTTTTACAGCTATCAAACAAGCATACATGTTTGCCTTCAGCTGGCATGTGGTACATTACGCATGTTGATCAAGCAACATAACTTGCAATATTTACACACAAAGGTTATAACTTTGCCCTGCTTTGTGAAAACCACAATGCTTTGCACTGTTTGCGTGCAACAGGAGCAGTCTCTGCACTTTTTGAACCCTCGTATTCCAGTCTATCTGGAGCTAAAACTAGGCTTGAGCAGTTTTAGTTAATAATATGAATCATTATCTTTACAAAGTTGAAGTTTTTTAAAGTACAAAATACCCTCTTTATGATTAGCTTTGTGTTTTTAGTGTTTAGCCTATTTGATGAGGTGGAGTGGGGGATTGCAAATAGAAGGGTATTTTTATTTATTTTTTATTAACATAAAATACTTAACTTTGAAGGACAATGACTAGATTTTAGTAACTAACATGGACAAAGTCTAATGTTACTAAACCATATTTGACGACTGTAGATTTTGACCTCTCAGCTCTTCCACTAAATGTTCAGCCGGGATCTCTTACAGCCCATGAACATGAGCAGGAGGGACAGTTAGTGCAAGACTAACCTGATTCAGTTTTCATGTGGACACCTTGCTGTTGTTTTCAGACATATTTGGGGTGGCAGAGCGGGCTGCCCGGTAATTTTCCGGTTGGTGGTTTAAGACACTGAACCCCAAGGTGCTCCTGCTGGCAGCTCTATTACCATCGGTGTGTGAATGTGTGTGGAGAATGGGAAGCAAAAATTGTACAGCGCTTTGAGACTGCTAAGATGAAAAAAGCACTATGGTGCAGACCATGTACATTTGGCCACAAATATGAACATATCTATCCCGTTTTCATGCCAGGGTGTCAGATACCAGTGTTTTGTCACAGGCTGCTGGATGTCAAAGTCACCCACAAAATATGGTTTAGGCACCAAATCAACCTGCCTCGGTTAAAGAAAAGATCAGGGTTTGATTTAAAACAAGTGCATGACTTAGTTACTTAAGTAATATCAAGTAAATGGAGTGAGTTGCTTTACACATGTTACCTGAGGTCAATACATCACATGAAATAAGTCCTTGTTGACTTCTGCGTTCTCACAGACTTGAACACTGGTCTGCTGGGGGAAAATCCTGTTTTGGATCCATTCAACCATGCACCCAAGACCTCCTCCATATGCAGACTTTGTTACTCTTTCTACTCTGTTTCCTCACTTTCTTCTCCGAATCGGGTGCTCGCGGAACCAGCTCCGAATGGCGCCTTGTGTGCATCTCCAGACACCAGTGGATTTGACAAAACGGCCGTGATAGAGAACCGGCCAATCCTTCAGTCGTTACATTCTGCTGAGTGCTGCTTTAAATGGAATATAAAATATATGTAGAAAGCTATGACATGAGAAAATAGTATACAATTCTAAGAGGAACATTTCAACAAATCAGAAAACAGAACTCACTTTGAGTGTCTGGATGTCAAAACTGTTTCAGACAGAGATGGGAAATGATGCAATATCGTCTGTGATGATGAATCCCAGTAATAGTGATGAAATCCAGGTCATGATATGGTGTCATGAAATAATGTGCAGCAGTTGTCTCTTTGACAATGTATAGTTATATTTGCTATAAAGACTGATTCTGTGAGATATAGAATGTGCAGCATATGCTGACTGTAGTTCCCTTCAAGTTGACAGTTTGGCAAATTCTTCTAAGCAGTTATTTTACTCTTCTTATGTGGTAATCACCTGAAAATGCATCCATTTTGACACAGCATGGAGCTGGAATTTCTGTGCTCTGACATCATTAGTAATACTTATTAGCAATGCAATTGCCCCAGAACGAAAGTATTATGTGCTTGTCCTGTTAGATTTTCTGCGCAACATTAAATCACGTTTTGATTCTAATGATAGCTGGCTCTTGCTGTTGATTATTCTTGCTTTTACAGTTCAAATACGGATCTAATTCAGAGCAGGTCTCTGCGCCGTGCAATTTTCACGTCACAGACTGGAGCCTTGTGTTCTCTGATGTGTTAATTTAACATTTGCAGATGTTGCCTGAACTCACATCATAGGAACAGTCTATCTATGTGAATAAAGTATTAAGAGTGGATTTTCTGTCTTTACATCAGTCATATGTTCCTTTCCTCTGTTCAGAATTCTTCCGCTTGGATCGGCGGGGCCATGCAGAGTCACTCTGCCACAGTCATTATAACTAATGAGATGGGGAGAAAGTCCGGGTAGCTCATAATGTGTGATAATGAAATAGTGGCTACCTTTTGATGCAGACCTTGTGTCGAAAAAAAATAATACAAAAGGCTGAGTCAAGTATTGTTAACAAACATCGGAAACATTTATTTGTTTGAATTAAAACTTTACATAAAAGGTTTAGCAGATAATGGAGCTTCCTTAATGCTGTATGATTGCCCCACTGCCAAATGTCAAGAGGCAGTGACAATACTTTGTAGTTACTTTACATTAGTCTGTAGTAGTGGTGTATTTCAGTGATATCACGCCCTGTGGCATTCTGATATCACCTTTTCAAACAAAACAGCAGAGTTGAATAATAGATCATAGTCGGCTTCCCCTCATTGCAGTTAATTCCCTTCATACTGCTGTTGTTTCATAATTTTTCTGTCAGACACTGTGATTATCATAGAAAATACCAATTACTACACATGTCTCCTCACTGTATCATGTGTTAGCACTGAAACAAAAATGTCCTGGAAAATGATCTTCGGTACTGTGTTGTAGTGCCACAGTGATCGGAGCTGATTCAAAGCGAAAGGATCTTTATTCTGCATTTGTAGTGGACATATTCAAAACTCACGTGTCATCGTTCACATAGACTAATAAGCACATGGTACAAAGAGGGAAATGTGCTGTTTTGTCTCTGTCACTCATTTGGCTGTCAGCTGTGTGCAAATGAATGGGATTGAAACATTTTAGTTTTTGTGTTTTGCAATCCATTGGCCACATGGTTTCTCACATCTTTCGTTGCACAGTGTATTATGTGTATTTTGTATGGTATACACTGCTGCAGAATGTATGGCCACTTATGCTGTTTCAACCACAACAAACTCCCAACCAAGAGCATCCCACCAGCATGATAATAGCCCCTCTGTCTCACAGCACTCACTTTATCTGTGTGCGTGTTTGTGAGTCGTTTAGTAACGGGCAAAGCGGGGGATCACTGGCCTTTTGTTAGGAGCTGGTTAACGCTGCCGTGCTCCTGGCTTCCCCTCCTCCACCTCCTTGCCATACAAGGCAGATTTCTCCTTATTAAACATACACACTACCTCTCAGATCTCTGACAGACTTGAGAATTTCTCACTAAAAATATAGCTAAAAGGCATGTGGGAGTCGGCCCTGTATAAATCTGTATGCAAAGGAGCGCTGCTTCTCTTCCTCTTCAGAACCCTGTAGTCCCTTTTCTAAGTGGTCTTGATGCATATGCTCTTTCATAAACTGTGCAATCTCCAAGATAGCAAAAAAAAACAAAAAAAAAAACTCCAGGAGCTTTGAGGAAATGGTAACAGCTACTGGTTATTAAGGGCCAAGGAGGGAGCAGCTCTGTCAGCTTCCCTTGCTGAAAACATTTTAGCGCTCCTTTACTAATACACTCACAATATCACCTCCATACATTCCACTTACTGTTTATTCTCAGATCTGCTCTACTAGTTTCTCTAATCTAGATGTAAAGGCTTACGTGTCATAGCAGGCTGCAGCTGCTGTAAAACATGGGTTTGTGTCTGATTTGGTGCTTAAAATGTGTTGATGTTAATAATAAGGCTTAACACCACACACACACACACACACACACACACACACACACACACACACACACACACACACACACACACACACACACACACACACACACACACACACACACACACACACACACATCACTCGCTCTTTAATGTGTACCAGAACAATTGTTCAAAGTAATTGCAATGTTTACATTATATGTTTAAATATGATATATGGCATCCTTACCATGCCATGTGCTTGTATCTCTGTGCGGAGTTTCGAGAGGTAGAATTATATGATTGAAGGCTGACTCTAAATGATCAGCCAAACACCCTCAGAGGCAAACAAAAATGTGAATGCACCGTGCCATGAATGACAACGATTCACATTAGTGTTAATGCATTTTTAGAATCAAATAAAATGCTAAATGCACTGCCTAAATTGTTACTCTGCAGTTCATTAAGCGCATCGTCAAATGAGCATTAGATCATGGCCTATTAAGCTGGTGCTTGATTGGCAAGTGGTGAAATCAGAAGCTCGTTCTGAATTCACATATCTGTATAACTGAGGTGCACACCTTTAAAGAAGAAAAAAAAAGGGAAAGACTTGTGTCCTTGTTTAGGTGAAAGTGGATGTAATTACCTTTTAGGCAATACCGCCTCGTGGCAGTCATGGTAGTCGAAACAAGAGGTGATTAGGTCTGTTCCCAGCTGAGCTTATATTGTGCATGGTAAACGGTTTATGCTCTTTTATCTTATTTTTCCTCTCTCTGTTTTGCACTTTATTCATTCTGTTGTTGTGAAGGGAAAGATATAATATGGTCGGAATAAGCGGAACACTTGAATGAAATCATATTTACAGATTTTTTTTTTTTGGATGGTTACAGTGTAAACAAATCACAAAATGTCAGTGTTTGAAGTTGATGAAAATGTAAATGTGTGTATTTTATAACACAAATTCACGATTGAGTACATGAAGCACTCAGCATAGCTCATGTGGTACAATCCAAAATGTTTGGCATGAAAATGCTATGGGAGCCACTGCTCTGGATAAACGGATAACTGAGTATACAGTTTGTTTGAAGACTAATGATGGTAGAGTGATGATCCTCACAGGAACATTGTCTTTATGCCTGAATTCACCTTGAGGACGAAAATATCACATATTCCTGTAGAGGATACCTCGTCAGGATTAATGGTTTTTATGTTATTTTTTCCCCTCAGTCACTTTTATTGTGCTCAAAAGTCCAAATTTGTCCAACTATTCAATATACTTCATTACCCCTCAGCTGAATAGTCCTGTGTAACACCTGTTTTATTTGACCTTAAAAACATATTTTTTGTTACTCCCCCTGTTCCCCAGTTCCCCAGTCCTCACTCAGTTGTGTCTCACTGAAAGGGACCTCAGGTGGTGCTGTTGTCCTGACAACCAATAAGGGGAGCATCACAGTCAGACGGCTGGATAATCTGAAAGAGAGGGAGAGAGAGCGAGAGAGAAACAGAGAGGGAGAATGAGGAGGTGGGGGGGGGGGTGGGGGGGGGATTTTTTTTTTTTTTTTTTTTTTTTTCCCAGACTCCGAACAGAAGCCTCTCTGCATCGCCGCTGCTGGCTGTGCCGTCACTTTTACGCGGAGAGCATTACGCATCACTGGACTATAGAGCGAGGACCCCGCACGTTTTTGCCCCAAAAAAGTATTTCAGGAAACCCCTATCATCCGTCCGTTCTGGACTGCTTTGGACCTTAAGACATTTTGCGTTTACCAGAAGTCTGGACAAACTAAACCCGTGGATTTATAGCTCCCGAAACGCGCGCTCCTGTGCTTTAAAATGCAAGTCGGACGCAAATCGTGTTGGAGGCAATTGCAGGCTTCTTTTTTCAGACTGCTGTGTCTTATCCCCACAGGATTCCCCGTCCGGAGTGTGGACATGCAGCGGGCCACCGATAACATCACCATCCGTCAGGGCGACACAGCGATCATAAGGTAAGACTCCTCTTCCAACTTTGATCTCCTCCCATCTCCCTCCGGTTGCACAGCAGCATCTTCCCCGCCAGCACGCAGCTGTGTGCCACAGATGACAGTGCCAAAGGTGATCGTTGGACTGCGTTGATTTGTTGTGAAGGATCATATTTGCTTATCCCTGACGAGCTGATGTCGATTTTCGCTGCGTTAAACTTCGATTTCCCACAGGATTGCAAAGGAGTCAATGTTTGGATGTGAGTCTGCTGCTTACGTTTCAAACTTTTATCTCACCAACCAGCCTTGACCAAAATCCCACCATGACGTATCAATAATATCCCAGGTGGGACGTGTAGCTATCAGTTCATAACATACAACAACTTAATCGCCCATCCTTACAGGGACTTAGGTTTTGAAGTGATGAGACATTGTTGAGGGGAGCCTTCTCTCACATAACGCACAGGGCACCGCGGCGGTATTTTTTTTTTTTTTTTTTTTTACTTAAGTCAAGACCCTCATGATAAGACGAAGTGCGTCACGGGGTCCAGACATGCTGTTAGTTTGCGGTCCAACAGCAAAGACGATTATTTTGGACACAGATAAAAGGATGATGCGCGGAGACCTGGACTGAGAACTGTTCAGTCTTGTTAAGATTTTACGAATCTCTGTGGAATGTTTGGAGCAAAGATTAACTGCAGCCTGTGAGGGGGAAAGAAGGTGAAGGACCACCTATCTCGAAAAAGACGGCAATTTTATTGATATTGTTGCAGAGCGTCTTTTTTGAAGCCTTTGAAGCTCCAGCTCTTGTTTGGTCTTTTTCTTTTTACATGGAGTCTGTTTTCGGGTCCGTTTTGTATAGTCTGGCATGTCCCACTTAATCACTTACTAGACAATGCAAGCTGTCAACTGTGGGGTGCTGTGATACTGCTGGGCAGATGTCAGTGATCACGTGATCTGAGCCATGTGTTTGTGACAGGCTATGAATGCAAGGGGGTTGAGAGTGGTTGTTTTTTTTTTTAACAAGGCGCTTTACCTCCCCCAGACCCCCCCCCCCAGATCCCCACATGAGCCCCTCCAAGCCCCTCCAACCTCCATCCCAAACATGGGATATACTGCACAGTTGGTACTAAGCTGCACACTGGACACTCAATAGCATTGAGTCTCCTCTCTTTCTCCGTTCACTTTCATGCAATGTTTACCGGACATCTCCCTGTCTCTTCATATGTGAGAGTGTAAAATGCAATTATGGAATAGACTGATAACACACATCAAAGAAAGTAACAGAAAACACACACACACACACACACACACACACACACACACACACACACACACACACACACACACACACACACACACACACACACACACACACACACACACACACACACACACACACACACACAGCCACTTTTAATCACCAGTGCCCTTAGTTTACCCCCCTCCCCCTCACACATACGCGCACACACACACACACACACACACACACACACACACACACACACACACACACACACACACACACACACACACACACACACACACACACACACACACACACATACACGCACACACAAATAATAAATCCCTTTAATGGATTTCTTCCTGCAAACAGGTGCCATCCATTCAGGTATCTGCTAATCAAATTAGTCAATTGACTCAGATACCACAGAAGCCACCGGGTTCACAGCTATTTGTTTCACTTTCCAAATCCAATTGGCCGCATCGTTGCTTCAGCCATTTAGTCACCGAGCTAGACTGTTTCCTTTAAAGTTGATGGCAGTGTTTGCGCTCACCCCGAGCCAAATTAGATCCCCCTCTCCATGAAAACCACTCGCATCCTGAAGTCCACTATCTTACCAATATCCCTGATAAACAATGTTTGAATAATTGTCCGTGGCAATCGTCCAGAGAGCGTCATCATTAATTTGATGTTTGTAATGCATCTCGTTGGGATTGATGATCCGTCTTATTTACTGTCAGTCAGGTGGCGATAAACTGCAGCTCAGACCCCCGTGGCTCCGTTGAAAAACACAACCATTTGTCACACCCAGTTTTCAGCTGACAAATTGGATACAGGGGGTAGCGTGGGGACAAGAAGGAAGAAAAAAAACATGAGGGCGAAGATGCAATGCAAGAAGTTTGAGCAGTGGTGGGGGGGCCGTCGGCTAGTAAGTTGTCCGTCTACATATTGTATCTGAGTTTGTAAACTGTTGTTGTTTTTGTTTTTTCAATACTGAGGGGATATGGGTGACCTGGGGGTGTAATAAGCCCCGTGCTTGCTTTAGTGGAGCCCGTGGCTGCAGTCGTGACATTCATGGCACAAGAGGAGTAGACGTTGGAGTCGAGAAACAGTATGTGGCCGAACGACCGCTGTGACAGAACACACAGTGGCAGGCCTCGCCACTGAAATGAGAAAGGGAATTTATTTTTGATTTATTTTTTTTACCAGGGTGCCCAGAACTGATGTCATGCTGAATAGATAAACAAAGCAAAGTCTTTCTCTTAGTGGTTCAAACTTTCAGTTTCTCGTGTCAGAAGTATTTATTTCAGCTTTATGGCTCCAGATTAATTGATGTCACAAGAATACTTTATTAATTTCTTCGATCTTGTAGGCTAAATTGTTTTTTGAATGCCACGTTTAAAGAGCGAGATGCATTAGAGACAACAATCTGAATTCATAATAAGACATTTGAAGATCCATACAGACATCTGCCAATACTTTGTTGTGACAGGCGCACATACCATATCCTCAGCATGTTGTGACACATTGCATTGTTTGCATCAAAATTAAACATACAATTAATATTGACCGACATCTTCGCCAACTGTTGGTGCTCCTGGGGAACAGCAGTGGCTCTACATTGATTCTCACTTGTAACATCTTCTATTTTATGAGACTGAAATCCAGAAGCCCGTGCTGCCTTGGATCAGCATCACATGCAAAGATTAAACGACTCTTCACCTTTGAACCTGGTTTCCTGACCAGGCCGTCCAGAGCTTAATCTGATGGAGATTATTTCTTTAAAGACAGTCACTGCGTACTGTAAACATTTTCACACTCCAAGTTGTTGTGTGAAGTGACTTGGAGATCATCTGATGTACATTAGGCTGTGGGATTCATATCTAGCATCCAAAGCCATGTAAGGTTTCATAATAAAACGTCCCTTGTTGGTCTTGTGTAACATGGTTTATTCACAAGTGAGCATGTGAGGCCACTGCATCCTAAATGTTCTTCTATTTTAACGATCTGGTAGCTGTGTTGAGTTCAAAGATTACTGACGATCTGTGTCTTAGATTCGTCCCCGAGCTGTTGTCCTGCTCTTTGTAATAGCTTGAAGTGACATTTGTCCCTGGAAAGCATGAACACAACTCCCAGCATGTTAAATCTAGGCCTGCATCCCAGTAGTCGTGTTTCAGACCTGTAAGATTTAGGTCACTGAAAACCACCCCGTATTCCAGAGCTCCCTTTCCATGGCGATTTAGCCCTGTTTTTTTTTTTTAACAAGGATGACACCACGTGAAATCAAACTTGTTTCATCCTCAGCAAGATACAATATGAATCTGAGAGGAAGAAGTATCTCCACATTTCTTGAAGCCATTTTTGTGGCACAACAGTTTACTTTTTTAATTGCATTCTTTGACTCCATTTCCTATATAGTGGCCTGAAGGCGGAGGTTGCAATGTCAAGCAAAGCCCTGATAATTGACAATTGCTTATTAAAGCAGTGATGACACAGTCCCTGTGATTTCACTCCTCTGGGTCAATTATCTGCACTTTGACAATACACTCTGCCTTGCTTGTTACTTTCAGGGAAGATGATTCTGCATTCGCAGCACTGGATCATCGTAACATACGCCAGAACTCTGCCTTTCAATTTGAGTCAGCCAGATATTATGTCCATGAATTTTGCGACAGGCTCTGAGACACAATGTTAGTCTTATTCAAGATCCAGCATAATTCTCAATGTTGGAGAATAGTGAACACAGTTACTTTAATTTGCCTTATTAAAACCTCAACTATTGAAGTCTGATGGTTTATACATCCCTGAGTGCTGATGTGTGCATTAGCCACACTTCTAAATGCTTCATTTTTCCAACATGGGGACAAAGACCTACCAGCTGCTGTAAATTAGCTGACATTGCCAACATTTCCTGCTGTGGGGAAAGCGGATCATACAGTATGTCCACGGTTCCAGGTGGCACCTGAGAGCAGAGCGCCTGATTTGGAAGCAGTTTGAATATTTGCACTGTTGTGCACAAGCTGTATTTTGTTATTAGAATAGTATTTATAATTACAAGCGTTAATTATTAATATCCATACAATTGATTAAAAGAGACCAATAACCAAACTGTCAAATCTGTCTCAAAAGGTGTGTACACCCATAAATGCAAATATCTGAGAGGCATCGACACTTACAGAGTGAACAGTGAATGAGTGGATTCAAGCACTGACCTTGCAAAAAGAATCACAAACACGGACTGCGTAGGTACAGCAAAATGTATTAACATTAGCTAAAATAATGAATGGTCACCATTATCATTAAAGGACAAGTTAATTGATAACAGAAACATTAACTCTGGATCAATTATAATATCGATCAGTAAATCTTCCTCAAGAAAACAAAAAAAGTCCTAATCATTAATCAACCCCACTTAAAATCTATAAATGCATGTAATCTGCAGTCATAACTATCTACAAGCATTATACACAAGCATGTATTTATGGTGTGTGTTTGTATGTGTGCGTGAATGAAGGCTAAGCGGGGACGTGGCCACGTGGGGACAAGTCTAACTGGGCTGATGGAACCATGTGCGGAGTCACGGTAACGCAATGGCGTCCTTAGCAACCAGGCAGTGGGGAGCAGTTCTAAATGAACTTGAATGGAAATATGGTCAAATTGTGGCACTAGTGGCCTTCCATACAAAAGTGCACTAACACTGTCTGCGTGGTAAATGTATGGGTGTGTATACATGCAGATGTGGGTTACTGAAAAGAAAGAGAGAAAGGGAAAAGGACAAAGTTAGCAAGCAGCACTTCAGCTTTGTGTACGAATAATGACAGTACTTTCATCATGCACAGACCCGATGCTTTGACTTTTCTCTGCGGGTTGCAGTCCTGGTCTTGTGTCTGATTAAAGTAGATTCAAGTGTAACATTGTCACAAACAACACAACAGGATGTTTAAATTACAGGCTTGTGACAGCAAAGCTTAACAAACACGTTTGAAAACCTGTCTCTACCCAGACAAACGAAGCCCCTTACTTCTGATGGCTTTGGCACGATGCGCGTGTTAAAGTCTGTTCGTCCAGCAGAGTTCATTCTCAGCGGGAGGCCGTTGTTCTCGTCAGTGTGACAGCGGGGAAAAACAGCAAAGTCGACTTAAAAAAAAACAACCAAAAAACGGCGCGGGTTATTCTTTTTCGTCTGCAGGTCGTGCAGAGCGTTAACTTCTGTGTCAGCTCTTCGGATACTCAACCTTCGTGTGACTCCTCCAGCTAAGTGTTGAGACTGTGGTCGAGGTTTAGAAAAGAGAAGAAAAACCTGAACACTCGTGGTTGCGTCTCTCCTGGCAGCGACGGGAGTCGCTTAGAAAAGAGAAAGAATGAGATCCGTGCTTGGAACTGAACTGCCGCGTGACGTCATGTCCGCAGTGCAGGATCTCCGTTGGGCTCAGGGGTTTCTCCCAAATACAATATCAGTGTGTACCTCAGGCTTCGCACGAGGGTGTGAAATGCAAAGCGTGATGGGGTCTGTATGCAGCGTGTCTTTGTGGTCAGGTTTTCTTTTCCACGGAGGCCTCAACAGCACCGAATATTGTAGAAAGAATAAAGTCCTTATAAATTTGTAAACACAGTAGATCAGTCACTTACCAAGAAAAAAGAAAAAAAGAAAAGACAGATACTGGAAATATTTCAGCTCATTATAGAAAAATACAATATATTACTTAACTCCTTAAACTATATTGTAGAAAATCAACTGGCCCCCAAAGGCTCCTGCTATTGAGTTAGCTATGCAGGTGAATACTAAGCCAGATGCCCCCAATAATTATGCTTGAAAATTAGGCAGTGTCGTTTAAATCGTGTGTAACATTTAGTGCAAAAAACGCAAGTAACGTAGCTTGGTCTTTATGTAGATTGAGTTGTCAGGAGGTGGCGGATGGGCGGATGGGCATCTGACTTCATCCTGCTCTTTTGACAGCTCAACAATAGATTTAAAAAATATATATTTTTACCAGAATAATGACGTACATTCTAACCTTAATCATGTTGTAATTCTCACATTAGACATTATTTTACTTTTTTTTTTTTCTTTGTTTACCTGCGTTTGCAAAGCTCAATGACAGATTACCACTTCTCGGTGTTGTTAATTGAATCAAAGCTTAAAAAGTTATTATGGGATTCCCACACACGTGCGTGTAGCACAGTATTTAGTTGCAATTCATAAAAACAAACCGGAAATCCAAAATTTCACACACATTGAATTATGACACAGTGACAGTGCACGTATTAATTTTCACAGACAGTACAAAGCTTTGGTAAGGGGAAACTTAAGCAATACAGTCCAGGCTTCATTCTAAGTGGAGGGAGGAACACGGAGGAAAAACAGATCAATTTCTGGATTTCTGGGCTGAGGGAAATGTTGCAAAATAAGTTGGAATGACCAGTTCCCTGGGGGCCTCTATATCTCTACAGCTCATCAGATCTGAATGCTGCCTGTTTATTTATTTATTTTTTTTTTTTTACAGTTTAGACCCACCAGAGGCATCTCTCTCTCTCTCTCTCTCTCTCTTTCTCTCTCTCTCTCTCTCTCCCCCTCCCCCATCTTTTTTCTCTTTCTGCCAGCATTGAACTGTCCAGCTGTGCTGTTTTAACCTGATTCACAGAGTGAGCATGAAGTCAGACGAGAGAAAGAAGAAAAGGGAGCTTCTTTACAAGGATGGTAAGGGGGGGGGTGCTAAAGGTGGGGAATGATGGACGAAGAGCACTTACCAAAAAAACGAGACACAAATAGAGAGAAGAGAGCAGAGTATTATGGGTAGAATTAGTGTGGGAGGGAAGGGCAGGGACACAGTATTAGTGCAATCAGCACAATAATCCCTTCTGTTCCAGCCCGGGCCGATGTAGGATTTTCAAATCAATTTCATTTTGACTCGTGATGCAACAGTGGGAGAGCTGAGTGGCTGACAGTTGGGTCATTATCGTCTCGTCACCATTTTGGCCTGGGACAGAGCAGAGGGTAGGGGGGGGCGCAAGGAACGTGGGTTTTTGTTGATAGTTTGCCAAATCTGCAAAGTTTTTATGAAGTCGTTTGGAACAGCTTGGAGTCATCACAAGCTCCAGAGGCTTTCATCTTGGTCAATAGAATCTGAATAGTGGCCTGCAGAGACAGTGTGAAATCTTTTGACATGGCAGACGAACGAGTTCTGAAGGTCCCATCTGAAGCTCCTCGTCCAAAACAGTTCAGTGTACTCTCTGAGCTGCTTTCAAAGACTCCCAACCAGATATGCTTTCAGTAAGTACTTTGATGTTTGCTGGTTCATCTTCATAAAACACACCAGGACACTCTGGCCTCTTTATTACGAGCTTTCAAAAATGTTTTTTTTGTGAATAACTCAACCAGGGAATCCAGAACTGAAATGTTTTTTGATACAACTGAATATTAAAGCAGAGCTTCTCCCTGAAAGCAATTCCAGCCCATTTCCCTCTTTACCTAGGCTTTTGTTGGGCAGCCCAGACTGTCTCTAAGTGCATATTTAAACCACTCAGCAACTTCTCACAGCCTTTGGCTACCTATAGGCGATGGCAGCCGAAGTGGAGTGGAAGAGAGTTCTTGTTGCTCTCAAAGCCTCAAAATGTCAGGGTACTACTGAGGTGCAGATGTAGTGTTTTTAGATGGTACAGACTCAAGTAATTACTGTCCATACCAATGTATTGTGCTGTGTGGTATAGCAGCACCTTGTGTATGTGTCTCACACCTTTTATCTCTCAGAAGTGTTGTGTCTTTGCTTGTGCACCATCGTGGTTAGTTACAGAAATCAGCTAAGCTAAGTTAAAGCTCTTCACTGGAAGCTTGAATCTTGACTTATATTAACAAGCCAATTTGCTGTGATACAGCTTTATTATCAAACTTAAAAGAACAAACCTGCACTTTGAATTAAAATTTTAAAAAAATCACACAAGCAGGCCTAACATGAAATGGGACAAATGGATGGACTTGAATGAGTTTAGCTCAGCTAAACTGTGGAAGCAGGTTAAATACATTTAAATCTTTCCATCAGTCGGAGTGAATTCAAATTAGAGCTGGAACGTGGGTTTGAGCTGTGATGACTTGCGTCTGTGCAGCTGTAAATCCACATGGCTTTAAAGCAGATTAGAGGCCTGCAGTTAAGTATAGTCTGGGCTGAGCACACATTGTTTCCCTCCCATTTCTCCCCAAATGGTCCAAATCTGTTTACTGACCCACTGACACATACTTGACATGCAGATGGCCTATACGTCATCAGTAAAGCAAAATACAGCCTTCATTCAAATTACACATTCTGTCATCATACATTACGCCAGCAGCATGGATGGAGGTTTTCACTTTGGTGAACCTCACTCTTTCATGACACAGGCAGCTTCTGGTGCCACATTAGCCAGTGTTGTATGATATATATTGTAGTATCGTATAGTAGTTTCTCTCTATCTAATGTGAGAGTAGTTAATTGTGTTCTCATCCATGTTATTGTGTTGTATTGTACTGTATTGTGTCCTCTGTAGGCCAGTGCAATGGTTTTGGGTGGCTGGTTTAGTTGGCAGTTTAGGTGAGCTCATTGAATATTATTTATAATTATTCTAGCATTACATTGTTACTGTTCATGCAGATATATACTATTATTGTCTTATTTAATTAATTGTGCAAAAGTATGGATATGGATTCATAAGTGTCTATTTTGTTATTCACCACTTGTTGTTTTTGAGTGAATATGTGTTTCAGCCCACTAGAGGGCAGCGTTTCAATGTCACGGCTTTGTCTATGGTTTTGGGTGGGCAAGTCCAGTACCACCAGCACAGTAGAACCAAAAAGGAAAAAATATATCTTGACCCTCCTCAGAATACAATTATTTGTTATACCATACGATTTAAATAAACAAAAGTTTAAAGCTATGAAGGAATCTGAAATCATTCAACAGTATGGAAGGCCCAAATATGAGCCAATGGCAGGTTTGTGAACTGGAGTCCAGTATACTGTACACGCTTGTTTGTATTACTGAAAAGCATCAGTACTGTGTGTCAATAGTATATCCAAAGAAAGTCGCTATACCACCTATACTGCTAAATGTTTGCTGCAGTGTGTCACTGGAACTCATGCAGTATAAAGTAAGCTTGTAGGCCACCTCAGGAACAAAGTACAGTAATACCTGGTCAGTGTGTAGTTTTGTAATATACGAAAGTTAAACTTATTCCAAAATAGAACAAAAGAGTAATTTGCTCATCGTAACCAAGCAGTAATGCAACTTTGTTAGGTTTAAGGTTTAACCTGCATTTTTTTAGTCAAATAAAACATTGATGATAAGCTTTATTGATCAGCTTTAAGTCACTTCATATTTCTAAGTGCTAGGCAGTAGTTATTTTCCTAATGATAATCTAATGGTTTAAAACTGAAATTTCCCATTGCTACCAATTATTAGGATTTATCTAATTTAATAGCGAGGTGTTTATTATCCTCAGAAAGATTCGAGTGGCTTGGTATGTTCATGATGGTGCTCTGCGTAGTATGAAAATGTAGAGCAGTAAACTCTTGAGTGCATGGTTTATTATGATAGCTTAAGTAAATTTAGTTCAGATTTAAAAAAGAGAAAATAAAATATGATGACATTAGAAGATAAAAGTAGTTTTTGCTCCGTTTGTCAAGGTTAATTTTATCAGTGATAATTACTTTCAAGTAAACAGCAAGCAAGGGGAAACAGCCAAGTTCTGGAGATGACTGCAACAACAATGAAAAATAATTTAATTTAAACAGAGGATTAATGTATAGTTTACCACGTCATTGTGTATTCATGTATACCGGAAATCCACGTTTCAAAATATGTCTTTGAATGTATTTATTAACCTAATAGCCGCTCTTTGAAGTTACATGTGTTTTCATATTCAAGCACCAACATGATAACGCTGAGATAAATTTAAACCAATGTTATAAAAGTAGCCTTTGTTGATGCATACCTTTGTGTTAAATGAGGTTTCAGCTGCATATCCATAGTCTGCACTGGCACTAATAGCAGAGAAATGTTGCGTTCACCTCTAAAGCAAACTGTGTGGATTTTTTTAAAGCGTGTTCTAAATGGTCTTAATGGCAATGTGTTTTAATCTGCATTATCTGACTGGGTGTTACTTTCCATTTCAAAAGAAAATGATATGAAAAGGCCACAGTGTTAAAGGTGCGTGAAATCAATTAGAGTTTCCCTCTGGAGCATTTGGCATTTGTGGGAATAGAAGATGACTCAATGGACTACTTGCTCTACATTCCTCTCTGATTTGTGTGGCATGAATGTGTACAAATGCAAAAGGTACTTTTTCACTTCAAATAACATGTTGTAGATTTAACTTTCAAGCTTTGACATTAACAAGAAAACAACAACAATAAATAAATTCGATCTAATCCGCTATCCAGAGGAAGAACATTGTTTTCAACTGGAATCTTCCTTGTCCCTCTGCGTGGTATACAATTACCTCCAATTAAATCTGGTCCCCCAAGTGAGCACTTCAGATATTGATTATGCAAGCCCCCCATTCATAAACCTCCCTCTACCTCTTTTTCATCATGTACCATTGACCCTCAACAAAGCCTTCTTGTCAGCTGCCACCAATGGGCTTGTAGAGAGCTCAGTCTGACCCAGCAGTACATTGCAAGCTCGACTAATTCATTATTACCTGATGTTCAACACTTAAACTGCATTAGCGAAAGCACTGCGGTGCACTCGCATTTAAAAGGCTGTTTGCATACTGAGGCTCTCTCATCACCTGAGGACAAGGGGTGGCATTTGCCAGCATCTGCCTAACTGCACATAAGTGTAGGAGGGGAATCCAAATGAAACTTGATTAATAGCGTGTGGTTGGTAACCTACATACTCGTTTTCATACCATAGTTAGAGTTTCTGCAGTTGAAGACATTTCTTCTTTTTTTTTAATTGCACTGATGTGGAATGTGGTCGAAAGACATTGTTTTTTTGTTGTTTAATTTAGTTATCTGCTATAAATGTATTTATAGTGTATATAATGGAGCCATTTAATACCATATTAAGTGTCATTATTATACCATCATCTCACTCAAACCTACGGCCAACTTTTAATCACTAATTAACCTAATACCCATGTCTTTGGATTGTGGAAGGAAGCTGAAGTTCATACAGAAAACCCACGCAAACACAGGGAGACCAACACCATGTTATATACCTAAGTGGGTATAGAAAGTAAAGGATGGATCAAGCATTTAGTTTTAGAGCTGTGGTTTCAATAATTTAGGAAGTATAATGTTGCCTTACATGGTGAGTTAGCAGTGGGCTGCAACTTGAGCCCCTGGACCACTGGGCCGCTCAGATGCAGAACAGTCTGAATCATTTTTATCAATTCAAAGCCAATCTGAGTCATCCCCATTTATGAGACAGAGATACTTTTGGCATGATCATACAGTGATTTTTTTCTTTAACTTTTTGTTTCAATCTTTAAAACAGTTGTCTCATGATTACTTGACAATTCTAGCTTTCTCATTCTCATTTTGAACCTTACTTTCTGTTTTATGTGCAAAATAGGCATTTAAATGCCTCCAAATTCCATTAAAGTTGTGCTACGTTTTCAATTTGCTTAACTGCTCTGGCCCCTGAATGCCAGAGTTTGCAGACATTTGCATCTTATTGCTTTGTCTCACAGCGCTGAAGGACATAACGCAATGTGGTATGCCTGAAGTAAACATTTTATCCAAACGACTGGGAACAGGTGGCCAACTACAAATACACAATCCCTTGGAGAACAGCGGTAGCAGTCTTCTTTTGTGTCTTCAAACAGAGAGGAAACAAAAGAACGAAATGGTTCAGCCTTTTTAACCATGGCTTGGTTCAGAGTCTTATAAGCCATTTCTCGAAAATAATGTCGGATTTATTTCTGGAGGGCATTTCTATTCCACTTTAATACTCCTGCAACAGAGGCTGTTAAAAATATATCAAGTACGAAGCGGATGGTGTTGGGAGCTGTGTGATATGTTTGGCATGTTTGGAGTGAAGCAAGGAGAAAAATGTAGACTTTAGCCTTGTATTTATAGTACTCATTATGGTTCATATATACACCTACTGTGTGTTTGGGTGTGTCCATTTTCTCGTGTTAATGTGTGTGCTGGCTACTGACAGTGATGTAAGAAGCATGCTGTACCAGGGTTAAAAGGATTAGAAACCATTATAGTTATCCAATCAGCTGTGGAAGAATGCACCAAATAGGGTTGGCCGACACACTCCACTGACTGCTCCAAGGACCACAGTCATCTTTTCGACCATATTGTGTTCTTAAAGGGGGCACATAGTGCAACCATGCCTCTTCATTTAGATTGTTTGGCTTGCCTTAATCAATACTGACATAACACATTAAACAGATTTTCTAAAAAAAAAACCAGCACATCAAAAGATCTGCCTCCCTCAGATGTGTGTGTGATGCATCTCCCATGCCTCACTGAACTTTGCCTGACACACTTTTAGAGCATTGATTTTCTTTTTTATCATGCATCTTCATATTCCATTTAGAAAAGGATTTTTTTCATTTTTTTTTCAGCAAAGACCCGGTGTTGTAACCGTTGCATAATTTAGCACTTACACCCTGATATGCTTTAAAACACACCGTTATGTACCCCAGTTGAAGATTTCCTTGATCCTTAAAATTGTTTCTCACATGTCTTTTCAGAAACACCAGAGGCTACAGACAACACCTGATGTTTTCCCATGAGTTGACTTTAAAATTTTAGTTAGTTAATCTGCAAACCAAACAACTCTCTATTTTGAGGGTAAGTAGGCAGAATCAATTCGTACAGATTATATCAATTCTGGACTATACTGTCTGAATAACAGATATGCAAGTTGATCAAAAAGTTCAGAGACTGTTCCTGTTGCACACAAACGGAGTGCACCAGCATGAAGCACATGCAATAGCTTTTGGGGCTTCATCAACATCAGCACCAGTGTTACACGTGTTTTTGTGTACGTGCACATTTCTGCTTTCACCATGGACCTGAACCTTGAGCAGAGAGCACACGTTGTATTTTGTGTGAAATCTTTGGGGAACACAAAGAAGTCTTACTGAACCATATCCTGCCAGTTTTTGCTCGGCCCTTCTTATAACGTGAATGTCACCCAAAAAATGTCTCCAGGCTCACTCCTTCAATTCCGTTGGCCTCCGGAAGCATTTCAAATGTCCACGCTGCAGATTTTCCAAGTATGAAATGTACCAGTCGTCAAAAAAAACAACATGCATAACACATCGTGCTGATGTTGATCAAGGGATGTAACTTGGTATACCTCATCATAAATTGTATTTCTTCATCCTGCCCCATGCACAGTACTGTGATGCACTTTGTTCGTGCGCAACAGGAACAGTGTTGGAACTTTTTGATCACATCTTGAAAATGGTTAGATATTATTGAGGACATTGTTCCTAAGATGAAACATTAAAAAATGTCTAGTGTATGGTCCAGTAGCCAACACTGCACTGGCCCTGAACACTGACATATAAACGATTTCTGATTTGACACCCCTGTCAACTGTTTGGCTATTATTCGAAGACACCTTCACACACACACACACACACACACACACACACACACACACACACACACACACACACACACACACACACACACACACACACACACACACACACACACACACACACACACACACACACACACACACACAGTATAGACACACTCTCTTTTCGCACTTGCAGACACACACAGAGAAAGTGACTTGCTCACACTTTAAATTCGGGTTCAACAAGTGCCAATTTCAAAACCCTTGTCTTTGACAAACCTGATGAGAAGCAAGTCTTTAGCTGTCTTTCAGATGTGGGCCGTGGTTTGCTCTGCACGTCGTACATCAAACTTATTTCTGCGGTGACAAAGGTAGCCATTGCTTGTTGACCTGTGGAAGTAGTGTCTGCTTGATACTTCGCTCTTAAAGGGCTGTGCATAGTTGTAGTAGACTTATGATATGCCAGCTTTACCTGGCAGAGTTTGCACTGCACCTTGTTTTGAAGGATGTTTTCATATTTTATAATCACTGTTTGAAAATTCTAAAATTGAGGGAATCATTGGGTTTGGGTTCAAATGAGAACTTCACCAAGGTTAGAGCACCTTTCTCGTAATCTTTGTTGTTATAATAATAAACACATGTCCAAGGACATGCAATGATTGTGGACTTGTTTTTAAATATGAACAACAGTGTATACTTCCAGTTCGAAATCAGGAAAATTCCATGTCAAAGTCTGATTTTTGTCAACCCATCCACCCACCTCGACCCCCTCCCTGCATGCTCCATAACAACGTTATCTTACGTCCGCCTTTACATATCGCCGCTTATAAAGGGCTTTGCCACCTTAACATAAGCCCATGTTTTTGTTTTGGGCCACTTGCTGAAAAGCCTCATGCTGTTATTCATGGGAGGACAGTGTTTAAAAAAAAACTGCCAGCACATAAATAAGCATGATTATTTCAGAGAAAATTAAGACAGTCAAAATGATCACTGACATTATTTAATTTGACGTTGATGTAATTGTTATATCAGGCATTACAGCATTATAATTGCTAACGGTTATTAATCATTTGTTGGCGACCTCCACTCTCTGCTTTTGTTGCGGTTGTGGTTTTGTGGAAACCAACGAATCTGTCGCTGTTACACTATAATACCTTTTCTGTCAAGATTAACTCTTTAGCTGGGCTTGTCCAAGTGTTAGACACAAATCCCCTCTATTTTTATTCAGATGCAGACTGAGGCCCATATTCACTAAAGACTGCTGCCAACGTGACAACACAGGAAAGGTATGCTATTCACTGACTGTACACATTGAGTGGGAAGTACTCCAAACAGGGCCTGTTAAAACCGTGCATAATAGAATGGCACAGCATGCAAATGTCGTTATTTTGCTGACATAACATTTATTTATTTATAGCAGGCAAATAAAGGAGATCAATATTATTTTATTTTTAAACCCTGGCGCACCCGTGATGCAAATGTTGCTTTATATCGCAAGGGTGCTGGGCTCTGTGGATTAGCCTTAAAATGGAGGCATACATTTATTTACTAACCATGGGTTATAAAAGGGACTACATTTGACAAACAGGACAAAAGATCAGCAATCTTAGCTGAAGCAGCCGAGTCGCAGATAAATACAAATGTGCAGAATATATGCAGCTCTCCTGGGCTTCCCTGTCTTGGTGAGTTTGCTGGAGAGTTTCTTTTGTGGTGTGCTATTAGTTCTCCAGCAACTCGATGTGTCATGTTTGTACAATAACATTTATAGTTAAACTCTCTTGATAGTAAGCACTTTCAAAACTGGCCCTGCGGTACCCTGCTATGCTCTCTGCTTGATGCACAATCCGCATCTACTCTTACTCCATTCACGGTTCGTCTCGTCTCTGATGCTCTCCTCTCCTCTCAGTGTAAATTAGATGTCACACTTTTCTCAAAACAAAGCTGTCGTTAAAGCCTTAAATCTGTCACTGACTTGTTAAAAAGGATTAATTAAACTTTTGGCTTTTGCATAATCAACGAAGGCACTTTATCCTAAATGTTGTTCACATGTTTGTGCAATTATTGCAATCATTTTGCTTTGCTTATGGCCTTTATACTTCTTTTTTTTCTTTCATTTACATTTCATATTCAGCTTTACCTTTCTGCTAAAATTCAATCTCTAATTAGTGAAGAGTGTGTTTAGCAGCACAAACTGAGCTAGGTCTCTCTCGAGCAGAGGTCTTCAACAGGGGCTCTGTGGAGGTACTGCAGGGGCTCAGTGACATTTTTGGTTGATTAGACAATTTTTCATATTTTCTTTTTAATTTTTTTCCACAAATTTAAATGTCTTTAAATACACATTAACATGAATCCAACATATTGTAGCGAATTGATAAATGGAGGCAGAAGATGTTATCTTTCAGTCAGAAATAGACACATTCAGCGACACACAGGAGCTCTCTCAAGCTCGGCACCGGTTCACTCACAGCGCGAGACTAGCCTAGACCTGTCCCTCCGAGCCTCCTGCACTCCTCCAGTTTAATATAAAACACAATTGCATACAATATATATAGTAGGGGGTCCCTGCTCCATCTCTCTATCAATTTGGGGGTCCTTGGCCTGATAAAACATCCCTGCTCTAGAGTGTTTCAGTGTCCGAGCTGAGGACACAAACATGCCTGCTGGGTGTTTTATTCTCTCTTTCTTTCTTTCTTTCTTTCTTTCTTTCTTTCTTTCTTTCTTTCTGAGTGAGCAAAGTACTCTCCCACAGGTGATCTTTCTTTGCTCTTTGTTCAAGGCTTACAGTAGTAGTTATGGCCCACTGCACCATATCTGTCATTTCTTAGACATACTCAATTTTTTTTTCAATTCTGTTTTATTTATATAGTGCCAAATCCTATCATAGGTCATCTGATGGCACCTTAGATAGAAAGGTCAATACTTTTCAGTATTATAGTGAGAAACCAAACAATTACCCCTTGAGCAAGCACTTGGTGTCACTGGGGAGGAACAACTTTATCTTAACAGGAATAAATCTCCAGACAGAACCAGACTCAGAAGTGGGCAAACTGGTTGGGTTGAGGGGAGAGCAGAGAGAGAAATGATGAGCAAGATTAACTATAAATTCTGAGCTGGTTGCAGTCTCTGGAGCCACAGATACCTGCAGAAAGATACAGAGAGGAAAAAAGAAGAAACTACAGAAGAAAACATGACGTTAATAACATTTGATTGTGGCATATAAATGCATGGAGTCTTCTATAGTGTCTGAAGAAACTCAATTTGAGGAAAACCATTAAAGTGTGGCTCTCTAGAATTATGTCACACAGCAGTAACACAAAGAGAGACAGTGCTGAAAAGTTGAAGATGCAACCCAGAAGTTCCGGGAGTTCCTATAGTTTTCTCCTGAGATACGTTCTATCGTGCATTTGTTATAAGCTAGCTCTGATGGAGATTTTTTTTTTCTTACGACAAGATGCTGAAGAAAATCACCAAAAGACTTGAGAATAATGATGCCATCACTTCATTTGTCCTCCGGGTATACAGTACGGTAGAGCTATACCCGCAATCCCTTAGCCCACTGCTGCTTTCCAGGCAGTTCAAAACTGTGGTACTTCCCAAGACCTTAACACTGTGTATATGACAAAGCAAAGGACACTGGATGAAGCTTGTGATGGTGATGATAGTGACAATATCAGTGGGTTAGACAATAATGAAAGTAATGCTCACATGCATGAGTAGGAGGATTGGTGCTGATGCTAATGAATTGTCATGCCAGAAAATATTCAAACTTTTTAATCATGGTAATGAACATTTGCAATTATCATTAGCTGTGGGATGCTGTCATTAATGTCACTTTTGATTGACTGTGCTATATTTACAGCACTTTTTTTTTGTGCTTGAACAGATTTGCTCAAAATTATCACCTGAAGGTTTATTATAAGGTCGGTTTCTGTTGTGTTAGAAGCAAGTTTGACCCAAACGCACAACATGTGCTTTAAAAAAGTAAAGGGTTTATTAAAACAAAAAAAACGGGAGCAGAAACAAAATGCGAGCCAACAAAGGGGTTTACTACGAAGCAAGTTCAACATACCCAGGCTTTCTTTGTCCGAGCTGGCTCAACAAAGCGGAAAGTCGGCGTCAGAGATAATCGGTATTACGACGGTGGTTATCAGCTTTCTCTGTTAACTGGGGCTTTCTGCTTTGGGATCTGAGCATGTTCACTTTAAAGGGGAGGTGTTTGTAGTATCTGACCAATCACAAGCATGGAAAAGTGTACTGACAGCAGAACGACATATTTTAAAAACAAGGAGCAGACCATAATACAAAATTAAAACTGCAAGCAGTGATATGCGGGCCCTCGCATGGTGTGCGTCGGGGAACCGGCGGTTCGGGGCCACCGGCCCCCCACTGTTTGGAGACGGTCAGCCCATGTACATAAGATTTACAGCCATTTGTAGTTTCATGGCGAGACGCTCAAAATGGCCGCCACGCCACAGGCACACCCATCGACGAAAACTAATTCTTTGAACAACTTTTAATCCCAAACATGTTAAGAGAAAATCTCTCGGAGGAGTTCGTTAAAGTCCAAGATGTGCGAATCGCCAACAATGGCAACTAAATTCGAAATGGTGGACTTCATGTTGAGTTGACGAAATTGTGCAATGTAACTTTTTTTGTACGTCTAGGTGTGATACACAGGTCCACCGAGTTTCGTGCATGTTTGTAAATATAGCCGCCGGGGCATCTGTGTAGGGGGCGCTAGCGAGCCATTTGGCCACGCCCACTCGCGACTCCACTAAAATACGACATTTTGCACCGGGAGAGATTTTTGTACGAACTTTCATGAGTTTTTGAATATGATAAAGCCTCCTAAAATGCATTTAAACTTCCAGGATAAAAAGAATAATAATTTTACGAATAACAATAGGGCTTTCGTACCTTTGGTGCTCGGGCCCTAAAAATAACTATAATTAAGTTAACTCTTAATCCACACTGAAAGAAGTACATCTGCAGCTGCTAAATGATGGAAGGATGTGCAAAACAATTGCTGACTGTGTGAATGTAGCCAAAGTTGAAAGGCGTATAATATCACTTTACCATAAAGTGCAGTAATCTGACTAATTACATGTGCATATTTAATTAAATTAATTCATTATTAAATGCATTCTCATGACGTGTATGAACGTTTTAGTCTTGTCATTTCAACTGCAGCCCCGGAGGTGTCAAACAGACCGAGGAGCAAATAAGAAAGATATATACAAACATAATTCAAAGCGGTAGGTAGGGTTACTGTCATATCTTGTAAGTGCAAGTGCAATGCTTTTGTGCTTCAATCAGTCCCTGTTGTTGGATGATATCAGTAAAAAAACACAATGATATTAAATCTAAATCTCCTATAAAAATCAACTGGTCTCTGAACACTCTGCCCTCCCGCAGAGGACTGTCTCTGTCCGCGTACCGAGCTCCACTAGATCTTCTCCGATTGGTAATGACATTTTTCAGAGCGAATTGATTGGTTAGTAGGCAGTACTTTCTTACGTTTTGATCCGATATCTCCAACATGCTCCGGACCAGGTTAAGTTTGCAGCATAAGTTACCATGGTGATCTAGCCATCTTAAAAGAGAGCCACCTTCGTGACACCGACAACCCTGGCTTTAGTCTCAACATACCTCGCTAACCCACTAATCTCACTTCAAAGTACACAAGCAAAAGTTCAAACATAAATGAATACAATAAAATCAAACAAACTAATCCAGGTACAAAGAATTTACAGATAACTTGGATTTTAGACAGATCCACGACAGGTTGAAAGGCAGGAAACAGGAACGGATTAAACAGTGAACAACAGCAGACTGACAACAAGGGAATAGAGAAACTGGGAGGATATTCTGACTCAGGTGATGGGTAAGTGACTGCAGTTGGGGCTGATTAGGGAACTAAACAAACAGGTGAGGTCGGTGTGGCAGGCAGGTGACAAGTCAGGGAGAGAGAGGCAAAGACAGACAGAGGATCTCAGGTGGGCACAGGGAGTCATACAAAGCCGACACAAAAGAAAGTTACGATCAAACTAAAATAGCAAACATCAAATTGAAAAGAAAAGAAAAAACAGGTCAAAACATAGCAGTTTCAGCAGCAAGGTAAAAAGAAAGGCAGAAACAAAGCCCAGCTCCGGGATGTCATCCAAAACGTTAAGAATAATCACAGTAATTATTCTTAAATTAGATTAAGGTGAGAGGAGTATCAAGTACTTTTTTTTTTATTTTTCTTTCTTTCTATCCCTCCACGACGGCGACAGTTATTGCCAGAGGCATTATGATTTGGGGTTGTCCGTCCGTCCTTCGAACATGATATCTCAAGAACAGCTAGATGGAATTTCTTCAAATATGGCACAAATGTTCACTGGGTCCCAGGGATTAACTGAATGGATTTTTGAGGTCAAAGTTCAAGACCACAGTGACCTCACGTCCCCCCATTCTCATGAACACAATATCTAAAAAAAAAAAGTCATGAGGTACTTCTTCAAATTTGGCACAAACCTTCACTGGAAGTCAATGATAAACTGATTTGGTATTGGTTGCCAAAAGTCAAAGGTAAAGGTCACCGTCGCTTTACACCCGTCCCATCCAACTGTCCAGTTCATACAGATTAACATTAATGCAGTTGTTCTCTGCCTGTTCTACCTCCATCCCGACCTCTGTGCCTACTGCAGAAGTAAAATGGAGTGTAATTATTTCCTTGGCTGTACAGTAAAGTCTATTAAGTTTCACATCCAAAGCTCCTGTAAAACTACAAGTCAGCTCTATTATGCAATGCAGTGCCTAAATCAAAAGGGAGGGACACTTTGAGTGGCTTTGTTCCTAAAAAGTTTAGTCTGTTAGAACAATATTTTCATGTCAGTTATGTCTCATCTGCAGTCACTCAATGTAGCAGTCCTATCTAATCAAATTCTCAGGTTACCCAAGTGTGTACCAGTCATTGTGGCAACACTGTGGGGTAAGACTTAGTAGCGCTGGAAGGAAACTAAATGATGTGAGTGATGTCAAATATAATGACAATCCTGTGATTATGAAACAAAGGGTCTGTGGCCTCGGGGATACCTCCCTTCACTGTGTCAGAGCTCTCTTGCTGTTTGGATTATGTAAGGGCTGTAATATTGAAGACGTCAAAGGATTCACACTGTGATCCACAGTTGAGCGTTTTCTCATTTAGCCAGCGTGCCACAATCGAAAAACTTGGATTTTCTCATCTAGCCTGGTAGACAAAAAAAAATATATATTTTCAACAAACTCCTCTATCTTGGGCAAGTCTATTGATTCCATGAGTCCAAAAGCAGTTTGACTTGGTGCAAGATTTACAGCTCCCATCCTGTCTGATTTATCTCTGATGCAGGGCTGGTTAATCCAGCATATGGAGCCCGGTGAGGGAGTGATAAATGTTGTGTTTGTATGCTGTGAGGAGAAACAGAGCGAAAGATCACAGGATACAAGTAACAAGACGCACTATCAGAGCCGAGACAAAAGAGGCAGAACCTGAGGGACGTGTTTCTGAGTACATGCCTGTTGCTTCTGTTGGTACCGTTGAATAAGAGGCGTGCGCGTTCGACTGGGCCTGTTGCATCTCCCAACCGTTTGCAAGAGTTAGTTCATGGTTTTTAACAGATGCCAATATATGGGACAGCTGAAAACCTTTTCTGTGGTTGGCCATCTGTCGTGTAAATTGGAGGTTGACATCACTATGATTTAACATTCAAGGCCTAAGCTTGTACGTGTGTGTGTGTGTGTGTGTGTGTGTGTGTGTGTGTGTGTGTGTGTGTGTGTGTGTGTGTGTGTGTGTGTGTGTGTGTGTGTGTGTGTGTGTGTGTGTCTCGGCAAAAGTAAAACGTAATAGAAAATCTCCATCGCCACATAAAAAGATAACAATTAAATTGGAGGTTGACATCACTATGATTTAACATTCAAGGCCTAAGCTTGTACGTGTGTGTGTGTGTGTGTGTGTGTGTGTGTGTGTGTGTGTGTGTGTGTGTGTGTGTGTGTGTGTGTGTGTGTGTGTGTGTGTGTGTGTGTGTGTGTGTGTGTGTGTGTGTGTGTGTCGGCAAAAGTAAAACGTAATAGAAAATCTCCATCGCCACATAAAAAGATAACAATTAAGGAGGGACTTTTTTTCTAATGCAACTGGTCCACTTGTTTCCAAAATCTTCCAGGTGTCTTGATTTGGTTGCAGATGGAGAAACTAAACACCCTCCTCCTCCTCTTTCTCTTCCTCTTCCTCCTCCTCCTCCTCCTCTTCATCTTCCAACTCCTCCTCCTCCTTCTACCAAATGCAAGGCTCTTTGAAGACATAATGCATACACTTAACCTTTGTTCCACCTCATTATGGAAAACAAAGAGACATGACAGCAGTTTTTGTCCATGACACACAAGCTGGCACTTGAAAGGAAATCAACTTCATATGATTTGGCACAGAGAGAGTGATGCGAGGCCGAAGCAAGGAGAGATATAGAGAGGGAGTGAGAGTGCAAAAAGAAAGAGATTGATCACCGAGTGGGTGGAAATGTCAGTGTGCTCCCGGCTAAGCATTTTCCACACGTGGAAGCCGCCGTTTATGCTCTTTTTTCACACTTCGGTTTCATGCTTTCACAGACCTCACCTGGCAAACACCTCTAGTGTCGCTTTTTGTCTCCGGCTTTATATTTCTGTCCATCTCCTATATCTCCAAAATAGGCACCTGGTTGTGTTTGTTTTCTGCCTTTTTATATCACTAATACTTAGCAGACAATACTTCAGTCTTAACTTATTTGACCTTTTACTGTTTTCTTTTGTACTTATTTAATTTTTGTATTTTGTATATAAGAAATTATTTACCTATATTTTACTCAAAACACAGATTTCTACAATTCGGACAATTTGATGACAATATTTGTGTATGTATGTATTTTTTTATCCATTATCCTCCCTGCATCACATTCCGCTTCCTCTCCTCCTCTTGTCTCTTCAATTTCCTCCTCTCTGCTTCCTCTGGAGGAAGCCAGTACTTCTCCTTAATTGACTGGTTTTGTCAAACTCCCATATCTACCATTCAAGGACAGGGCTGGGGAAGAAATGTGTGCGTGTTTGCAAATGACTCATTGTGTGTGTGTGTGTGTGTGTGTGTGTGTGTGTGTGTGTGTGTGTGTGTGTGTGTGTGTGTGTGTGTGTGTGTGTGTGTGTGTGTGTGTGTGTGTGTGTGTGTGTGTGTGTGTGTGTTCATTGTTGTTTCCCTGTGTGCGTGTGTGCAATTGTGTTTGCATGTGTGCTCACAGCATATTACTGTGCTTTACCCAGTCATCTAAGCCTCCGCCTGGCGCGTTAGCTCGCCCACCCAGGAAAGCCAGGATTTGCAGAGAAGGCCATAATTATAATCAATAATAAGGCAAAGCCACTTCTGAGGCGTGCAGAAGCTTCAGCCTCTGACGCCCCACTGCTGAGCAGCATGGGACCGTGCCAATTAAGACCCCTCAGTCCAGCAGTCCATACACTGCAGGCTCAGTCACATTGTTGCTGGGGGGATCCTCTGGGCTTCAGCCAACAGTCACCCTGCAGGTACACACACAGCAAACACAGCTGGAAGCATGAGGAGAGCATGATGTTTATCCTCTGCTCAGGCTTGTTTGTTGACAGGATATTCATGGTGTGTGCACTCAGCAGGAAGGCCCTTTGGTTTGTCCTCAGAAAAGCATTCATACTTTATGCCATGGATTTACTTCCAAAAGCATTGATCATATGTCTCGTCTGAAACTGAATGCACATGATGTACATCATTAAACATCCCCATGGCAGAGGATGTTATTTGCAATGTTTATTTCGGCAGCATTCTGTTTGTTCTTTGTCGTATTCTCAATTTTGCCTTTTATACTTGAGCACTTGCTTTTCTATATTTAATAGTAATATAATAAAATCATGCAGACCTATTTCCTGATTAGTTCTTTGCCAAGATGAAGCCTGAATCCATGTTCCATATAACAAAGCTATTATTCAAGCGTTTCTTGCATCATCTCTTATTTTGGTCCTTTCAAAAGAGCTGAATACAGAGGGCACACTCATGCGGCATATTTTTGTCTCCACTTTGATTGCAGAGCTGGCAGGTTGCTGACAAAACCTACTTATGCATTTTTTACTGTGGGATCAGTGCATCCCTGCAGGCCAATCTCAGTGCCAGATGCACTGGCCCCTACGACAATCCTAATCTGATTAAACTCCACTCGCACACTGCGTCACATGCACTGTATTTGTGCAGTGATATTTCTCGCTAGAATGTGTAGGTTTCTGCTGTGACTTTCATCAATTACAATTTGAGAGATTTGTTAGGCGTGTTGAAGACTTTGAGTATTTTATTGTGATTGTATATGCATGCCTGCTTTCTGCATGTGCATACACTCTATCCGTGGTTGAGCATGTCGGAAACAAAAACAAATACCTTTGGGGCCCTGCAGGATTTAAAAACATGCACAAGGGGGTTCTGTAAGTGTATTCGCACATTCAGTTGGATGTACTTCTTTCCATATTACAACATGTAGGTCATTGAGGTATTTAGGCTGCAGCATCATCAGTCTAAAAAGACATGGAATCTGGCCCATGTTTTGTTACAGAAAGATGAGAAACTGACTTGGATCAAAGAGGAAATAACACCAGATGAGAAAGTACCTAACTATCAGTTTTCTTTGGCAGTTTGTCTCATCAAATAACATGTAGGTTGCTGCAAACATCTGTAAGTTTTTAGTGTTAACCTCCCACTAAATATAATGTGGTGAAGATATGGCTTGGCTCCACCCGTCCATTGCTGACCGTTTCATAAGTAGAGTTCCAGTGCACAACTTAAGGTGGGTCTTCAGTGGAGTGTGACCTATAGTCATGCAGTGAATTTGCTGTCTACTAATAATTGGCTAATATTACTATGACATCACATGATAAACCCAGGGTAGGACCTCAACATGCAGCTTTTTTTTCCGGTCAATTCACAGTGAAGATGTTATTGTGTTTTTCCATTTACATGTGTCTGCTTACTGATTTTTGTCATTGCAATGTGTCTCAAAAACAGAATAGAGACAGGCTGTACTGTAAGCTGTGCTTGTGAGTGGTTTTGTGCATCTACTTGTTTTCCTATACGTCCCCTGTGGTGCACATCGGAGAGTGGAGAAGAAGGGCAAGGCAGTAGCTAAGTCCCGGCAGTGGCCTGTTCTGTGCAGGTCAATGTTTGATTGTCAATGTGATTGACTTCTAGTTTACCCTATAGACGGTCTGATGGTTGCAGCTCCTGTCTCTGACAACTAAACTGCTTAATGCTTGTGCAACTTAATGAATGTCTGTTACTTAATGAATGTCTGTTATTATATCCATGCAGTTTTTCTTGTGTTAGTTTGTAATAAGGTATTTACTGTGTGATAAACCATTGAAATCACACTCTGGAGTGTTTCATGCCAGAGTGGTCTGGTGTAATTTTCTGTATGGATCAGTCCTGGGTGTAACCTTTTGGCCCGAGCATTTTTTTTTTTACACTGGCCTTTATTCAATTTGTATCTTATTGAAAAAAAAGAGAATCTGCACATCACAATAAATGGCCATTTTGGGGCAGATCCTCCCTGGTCTAATTGATTCCAATAGGAGGGCAGTTCTTCATCTTTATCCTGCCCCGGGATATCATTTTTAGACAATCTCATTATACTAGCTCATATTTCTGAGCACGTCTAGGTTTGGGTACAAATGGTCCTTTCATCTTTTTGCTGTGTTGCTCAACTAGCTTTCACCACTGTGAGGGGGAGTGAGGACGTTCACCAATTCATCAAGTTGTTTTTTTTATCAATTCCCTTGATATCACTTCTTAATTGAGTGCTGCCGCCTCAGTGAACTGAGGCCAGCCACGGATGTAGCAGAAACAAATTGAGAGGACAATCTATCCAGAAAACAGAGACATGGAGTGTAGAGGAAATTAAACTTCTCATGACTGTTATGTTCAAGAAAAAAAAATTGAACTTAGCTGAACATAGTGAAGCCGCCATGAACTGAGCACTGCGTGTTGTACAGCTCATGTTTTAACTACAAGGCCAACTGTCACCTGCCAGGGGTTATTCATTATTTAGCCATGACTTAAACCCAGTTCCCCTGTCCCCAACATCAGATTGCTCTCGTTCTTTAACATCTTGCTGCCAACAGAAATCAACATCCAGCTGGCCTGCAGCTTCAAATAAACTAATGGTGTTTTTTGATCCGTAAACATCGTGTACCGGCCATCTGGCAAAACCCCAGTTGGCCACGCCGAAGTTTACTCAGTGAGAATTGTAAGTGTCTGTGGCGTGAGGTGTTGTCAAAACAGCCTGCTGGATCTCGTTTTACCTTCAGCACACCTGTTCTGAAGAAGATCCTTCCCTTTGATAGAGCTGAATAATTGGCAGGAGAAATCTCCCTCCTCCATGGTACTGTAGTGCAGTTTCGACCTCACTCTTACAACTGGCAACCTCCAAAGAAATGTACATGGACTCCCTCATATAATTTAGTATTGCATCCAGTTTTAAATAGCTCTTCAGGGATGAGTGACGTTTTTTTTATGTTTGTATAGTTGACATTTAGCACCTACAAGTTGAGTCCCAGCTGGAGACTGGAATAGGTGCTGCTGTTTGAAATCCAGCCGGTTTACTAGTCTTTTATACTACACACACACACACACACACACACACACACACACACACACACACACACACACACACACACACACACACACACACACACACACACACACACACACACACACACACACACACACCACCATCACCACCACCACACAGGTCCTAGATTACAGTGACCTACATGTGGTGGATGATATTGAACTAGGTTACTGCTAATCAACTGCATGCCCATAAGCATTGTACAAGTGTGTGTGTGCGCGCACACGTGTGCACAGCAGATGAGATTGATTGGGTGCATATTGCTTGGTTAGCTTGTGGGTGTGTTGTGCAGGTTTCTGGTAAATTACCAGTAGACTGCAAACGTGCTGCACGATAAAACCAGCAGCAGCTAATGGGAAAGAGTGTATGAAAAAAAAAAAAAAAAAAAAAAAAAATATATATATATATATATATATATATATATATATAACTTTCTGGGAACACATCCCCTCAAAGAGATTAAAATATTAAACTTTCTTAGTTTTTGGCTTCTCCAGACTTCCTCTGTTAATCTTGATACCCGCCATGTAGTCAGCACTCCTACATTTAGCCACTCACTGACTTGCACAGACACACAAACACCATGGTCATATATTAACAGTGTATTGTTCGGTTCAAGAGTAGAGGCAGTGTGGAAATCGTGTGATTGGTGTTGCAGCGGCTGAAAACTCATTACTGCTGGCCTAGATACTCACATTCACACCCTTTTTCCTCTGGTATCATGTTCTACATGCATCCACATGTAAATCTGTCAGGAGGTTCTTCAGTAGATCCCTCACAGCCACCAGATACACAAATGTTACCATATGAAATGCTAATGGTACGCTGCTGTTCGGCTTAATCTCAGGGCCTCCTCACACTCTGAATCTTGTTTTGTGTGAGCTTTAACTGTTTTGACTCTGTGGTTGTATGGCAGACGGATTGTCCGCATGCCAGCATGATGAAACTGAACTGCACAGGAAAATGTTTCACCTTAGATGGGTTAGAAAGTGCTGCATGCAGATGTAGTAATAAAGAAAGAATATGTGATAGAAATATTGTGCTTCATTGGTGATTTTCAGGCTTACTGAGCTTTATTCCTCAGCTATCCTGCACTCAGATACCACCTCTATTCCTTTTTTCTTTATCATCAAATCAACCTATGTCTCTTTTCATGTCTCTATTCCTTCCTTTCCTTCTTTCTCTCTTCTTTAATGCTCTGATTTTGTAGTTGTTTTACAGGCGCAAACTTAGTCTGAAACTCAAATTACTGAGAGGTCACAGCTGAGTGAAAAGGGTGTTTATACTGTCAGTGTATAGTGGGTGGTGATGGGAGGAAGCTGGTGTGTACACTCCCTATTTTGCCCTCAGTAAACTTTGCTTTGAAATCTGAAAGGTTTTAATTGCAAGGAGGCAGAATGGTGCTGTTGCACAGCTCTCCAGTTTAAATGTTGACTTATATTACTCTGTTGGCCACTCATACTCAATGTTATCACAGCATGGGGTCTGACATCAAACTGTTAATGCTGTGATCCTTGACATTATCACTTTGTTAACACTATGAGCAGATATCTTGTCAGACATGCAACTGAAAAGCAGCAGTTTCGAGTGCAGGAAACAAACTGCACATTGTTTTAATAAAGAAGTTGGTCAATACTAATTCAGAGCACAATCGGATTCCTGGTGTGCACTGTGTGAGTGGCTTTTTCGAACAGCAGCAGGGCAGAGGAAGACAAGGAGTTTGTTACATTGTCCCGCTGAGAAGGTGTAACTGTGCAGCCTGTTGCCTGGAAGTTGTCCTCTTGCAGCTCACTGTGGCAGTGTGAGGCTGATATCTGTTGTGTGTGTGTGTGTGTGTGTGTGTGTGTGTGTGTGTGTGTGTGTGTGTGTGTGTGTGTGTGTGTGTGTGTGTGTGTGTGTGTGTGTGTGTGTGTGTGTGGGTGGGTGGGTGGGTGGGTGGGTGGGTGGGTGTGTGTGTGGGTGTGGGTGTGTGTGGGTGTGGGTGTGTTTGTGTGTATGTAGGGTGGGCGATTGGGGGTGGGAGGGTGGAGGGGCAATGTCACAATGAGTACAAACATTGACGCCCCCTTGGGCTTAGGTTTAGACCCGCGCATTGGCATTGACAACCATTTGCGTCCTGAACGTTCTTGCTCACACACATGCCTTTGTGCTCTGCGTGTTACTGGAGGACTCCACTAGAGGGCACACTAGAGACACAAGGATATAATTAGAACATCTGAATTTTCCTGATGTAAACAATAAACATTGCAACAATCAAGGGAATCACCACACTGTTGACTGGGATATCACAGGGGAACAAGACATTCCATCGTCTCCATCCCAGCTCCGTTTCTCCAGCATTCTCTGCCGTGCACGGACGTAACGGTGTCTGACTTGTTTCCATTAAGTTTTGCAGGTCCCTGAACCGCTCATATCTCCATGCTGCTCCTACATCTCCCTCTCTGGTCATGTGTATATTGCATCTTGCCTATGCGGTGTGTTATTTTCTGAAGAGGTGCACCACCGATGCTCCAAACATACGTGATTCAGCCATCAAGTGCACATGAACGCGTAATGTAAAGCAAGTATGTCTCCAGAATTAGTAATACATGATGTCAATGAGTGTCCCTGTCCGCCCAACAATGGAATAATGGCCTGTGCCCCTAACAACGGAAAACATTTGAAAGAGCGATAACACTTGATTGTAAACATGAGTTCATGAAAATCTGAAGGATTCTAACAAACTGTAAAAAGAAACGCCCCCACTTCACCTTCAACATCTGGTTCCAGGTTTTGCGGAGTTCTACTGTGTATGTGAATGAAGTAGTTTAAAGCCTTTTCTTGCTACATACGATTACCAGCATTACCCACAAATCTCAGACACAACAGTCGCTGGTCAGGCGTTATAGTGACTAATGTTGCTGACAGATTTTGACGTGGAATAAAAATGATGACATCTCCGGTCCGGTTGCATTGAATTTGATTTTGTTATGATTGTTATGTTTGTCGGTCTTCTTTTGGCATCATTATTTATTTTGTGGCTAGGGGCACAACATGCCTAAACACTATTGACTCACGCTTTAAACTCATACAGTACTGTGGATCTATGATGGGCAATAGACATGAGAATGAGAATGTGGTGCGGATAAAGCTGATTACCTGAGTTCAAACCCACATTCAATCCAGTGAACAATTTAATATGCTTGTCAAACATAATAAACCCTCTTTTTTTATTTTATTTTTATTTTTAAAGACTCGTTGAATATCTCATATTCTCTCCTCAATCACCAAAGAATCCTTGTTTATTCAAGAGTGCATAAGCCCTAATTTATCCCATTAGAGGCTAATGTAGACTCCAGCCAATTATCTGTTTTGCATTTCCCTCCTGTTAAATTAATTTATTTAAATTGTAAAGCCTTTTCAGAGACATAAATCAGCAGTGATAAGTCCTTTCCCTTTTTGTAAAGCCTTCTCTCGGTGCACCTTCAATGTCTGAGGATGTGCTGTGCCTTGAAAAGAACAACGTGTCCAGCCCTCTTGCGATATCTCCAAGAGAGACTGCTCATTTCAGTCATGACACCACTCTCATGGTTATGGTTGGAGTATTAGTGGCCCATAGGAGGCGTACACATGCGTTGAGAGTGCAAACAAAGGCACTGCCACATGTGAAAGAGTCACACTCACATAAACACGCATGTCAAATATATGTATACAGGAAATAATGTTGTTTTTGTAGTTTCTGAAATAGATGTTTTTAACTATATATATATATATATATATATATATAGGGTACAAATAAACGGTAACCATGCACGCAATGTCTCAGATGAAGAGGAACTTCAAGTATCCAGGTGCTGAAAGAATCACTAATGAGCTCATTAGTCAGTTGCTGCTGACTCGTTCTAAGTGTGGGACTTATACAAGCAAATGAGAGCAGAGCACAGATTGATATTTCTCTGTACTTGGAGTGCATGCTTCCTCCCCGTTGCATATTGTGCTGAGAGCTTTCAAGTTGTTGTTGTTGTTGGTTTTTTTTTTCTCCAAAAATGCAGAGTAACTGTATATCTGTGGGCAAACAGGGTTTTATTAATTCAAGTTTAAAAATAAACAATAATTAGGGGGAAACTTGCATGTGAAGTTTTGCAGGGCAACGGGGGAATGTACCGCGGTAGATTCAGCTTCACAGGTGCTGCTTCATTACATGTGCACACACACACAGTGCAGGCTCCACTTAGCCTATAGTACCATTAAAAATGAACTCAAACATACACTCACATAGGGTTTGCATGCAGAAACATGAACCACCCACACCCTGGTAATTACTGCATGAACTTCTTTTCTAAAGCATCAACAGACACCTGTGGAGGAGCCTTACAGACACGCAGTGTTTTTCATACCAGTCGAGCCGAGAAAAGGAGAGCTTTGAAGGAGAGCTAAATCATTTCATTACAGTACAATAACGTAGACACACATATGGCATGGCCGTAATGAAAAATATGTTTTCAACATCTTGAACTTTAACATTTAAGGGGCCAGTTACTATACAAATAGCTTCTAATTGTCTTTCTCTCTCAACCTCTGTATATTTGAGTCTCACACCGGCTGCCAACGCGAAACACCGCCTCCCAAGAAAAATCCTAATTAGCCGCCGTTGTAAATGTGAACTTTTTCATTCTATCCATGTACTACATAGTTCTTCTTTGACTGTGGCACTGTGATGTGGCTCACGCTGATCTCAGTAGAAAAACAATATCTAAGATCACGCTGAGACAGAGTTCAATGCTTCAAAGGATTGTTGGGAGCAAAGACAATAAAAAAAATTGATTTGAGGGAAAAGAACAAAAAAGCTACAGCACAATGCTTCCCCTCTCCTTCTTAGCATAGGTACAGATGTTGAAGCACTTGCTAAATTTTGTCTTACCTTATGTGTGCTGCTCCGCTGAACTGATGCAAGTCGTATAGCTGGTGGATTAACACTTAAAAAAAAAATCAAAATACTGGAGCTTCAGGAGCTGGTGAAGATTTTGTCGCAGAATTTCCTCCATAGATTTGTGTTCTTCTTAATCTTACTCTATTCAGGAATAACAATAATTGAAAACAAGATTTCCAGCCAAGCTCATCTTGGCTTTATGTATTTTGTCTAAGTATCTGGCTTCAGTGTGTGATGCATGGCCTATTTTTTCCGCAAACTCAAGCAACTACCTAAATTGACTGCTCCTTTAACGATAGGGTTCCTGAAAAAAGTGCATGTTCTTCCATGTGTTTCAGCATGCATACGTTCACTATTATATGCCTGGCAGTATGCTTATATCACTCACCCATATTGTTAAGGCTTACCCTAGTCTGCCTATAGCTGCTCAGCATTTGATACATTTATTTTCTTCAGGGTGCATAGAAAAATGATTCACCGCTTGAGATGCAACAGATCTAATCAATGGAGACGTGAGTGGTTGTGAAGGGTGTGCGAACTCTGATGGTGACGGTGGTAATGAAGCGACTTTCGGGAGATGCAAGATTAATTGGTTTGTGACACATTTAATGGTGTCATTGAAGAGCTTAACTTCATCCTGCTGATTGGCAACATGCAGGCACACATAATCACTCGGTATCACTCTCTCGCACACACCGTCGATTAAGCTTATACTTGGTGATTGTTAATGTACCTCCACGTGGTGAAATTTGCATCGCATACGTGTTGTATTTGAGCCTCTTAACTTAACAAATAGACTAATTGACAGGGTAAACTTGGGATAAAGTATTAGGGTGTTCTGGCATTCGCTGAGGCTGCGTATTTATCACAGAAGCTTCAGTTTCGAACAGCAGGGAGGATGGTGGAACTTTTTTTTTGTGTGCGTTTCTCATTTTTTCTGGCACACTGTTTGATTTGATATCTTTTGTTTTGCGCTTTGCATCGAGCAGTTCTGCTAAACCTGTCACCACAAGCAGGAAGTAAGGAGGTGTAATAGGTGTTCTCATTAGTAAACCTGTGCATTTGAGATAAATCTTGATCTGACATGCACTTGAAGTCACTTTCAATTGCATTATTACCACCACAGATAACAGATAACTGCACCACGCTCTTCTATTTCCTTTTACAGGCAGTTCTGTGCCCACTGCTACAACCAACACATTCTAAATAGATAGCAGTATATATACCTCACTTCGCTTCTTGCATTTTATCGAGGTCTGCCTTCACACATATAGGGGAAAATGTGAAGGTTTTGATCCACATTTTATTGCCTCATAACATGCCCTCCTGTAGTGTTTAATGACGTGCGTTCCTATACTGCACCCTGCATGCAAGAGATTGTGCAATTGTGTAAAAACACCTACTCTGATGTCACAGTTACGCTCTGAGATTAAAAAGAAAACCGTTTTTCAAGGTTTAGTTGTCAGTCTTGTTTGCACATCTGTCCATCTTTTGGTAGTTTATTTTGTTGCCCTTAGCAACAGATTCAAACCAGGGACTGCAGCAGCAGTAGTAAAACTTTGTTAACTTGTTATTTCTGCTGATCTGATTTAGAGTAGGGATAATTAATTATAACTTAACTCCATTTCACAGCATGTGGTTTATTAGAAGATGGTGTATTTACTGTATATACATAGTTGAACACAATGATATTAATTATGATTATATATATTTATTCAGCAATGAAAATGACCCTATCCCAACCCACATTTGAGTGAATCCTGTGCATTGGATCCTGCGTGATACACAATATCTCAACCACATAATAAGGGAGGGCTGTAAAGAAAGAGCATGAGAACTGAAATAATGTTATGCAAAGTCTACAATAAGGGCTGCTTTAAGAAAACTGCATGTGTAGGTTAATTATTCAGTGATTGAATGTGCCACCTCTGCAGAATGGCTCTTTGAAGCTATGGGGAGAGAATGAGCCAAAGCATTTCAGCACAGATAAAAGGATCAAGCATTATCTTTAAGATACATATAGTGGTATAGCTTTAATTAAGATGCTCATATGTAATCAATGTAACTCAGTTTAACAGAAAGAAGAGTGACTGCACTGGGAGTTTGCCCATCCAGTCAACATGTGTTTTGTGGACTTGGAGAAGGCTTTTGACCAGGTCCCTCTGGGTTTTTTGTGGGGGGTGCTGCGGGAGTACGGGGGGCCAGACCCGTTGCAACGGGCCATCCGGTCTCTGTACAACCACAGTAGGAGCTGTGTTCGTATTGTCGGCATTAAGTCAGACTTGTTTCCAGTGGATGTTGGCCTCCGCCAGGGTTGTCCTTTGTCACCGATCCTGTTTGTGACCTTAATGAACAGGATATCTAGGCGTAGCCCGGGGGGGAGGAGAACGTCAGGTTAGGGGGTCTCGGGATCGCAGCAGTTGGCAGCAGTAAAACAGGTGCTGCACCGGACCGTGTTGGTGAAAAGGGAGCTGAGCCAGAAGGCGAAGCTTTCCATTTACCGGTCGATCTATGTTCCGACCCTCACCGATGGTCACGAGCTCTGGGTCGTGACTGAAAGAACGAGATCGCGGCTACAAGCGGCTGAAATAAGTTTCCTCCGTAGGGTGGCCAGGCTCAGCCTTAGAGATCGGGTAAGGAGCTCGGACATCAGGAGGGAACTTGGAGTAGAGCTGCTACTCCTTCACGTCGAAAGGAGTCAGCTGAGGTGGTTCGGGCATCTGATCAGATGCTGGGCGCCTCCCTCTGGAGGTTTTCCAGGCACGCCCAACTGGCAGGAGACCCCGGGGAAGGCCCAGGACACGCTGGAGGGATTATATCTCCCGGCTGGCCTGGGAACGCCTCGGGATCCCCCAGCATGAGCTGGAAGAAGTTGCGGGGGAGAGCGAAGTCTGGGTTAATTTGCTCGGCCTGCTGCCACCACGACCCGGTCCTGGATAAGTGGAAGATGGATGGATGGATTGATGGACAGTTTTTCATACCCTTATTTTCCATAGAAAACCACGTATCTCCAGTGTTTTTTTAAAAAAAAAAATTTTTTTATCTGTTTTATAAACTGAAGGATTAAATGTTCCCTTATGGGTTGATAAAATCCTCTTACTTTTTAAACTAAATGAGATGCATGGATTTTAAAGACCAGAAATGGTACAAATGTATGATAATCTCATGGAATATGGTGCATTACTGTAGATTAAACCAACCAACAGTACATAACGTATTTAGAATAAGTGCAACCTCAAATAACCACAGCACTAACATGCACAGCAATGCAACAGTAATAATCATTTAAAAAAAATCATATAATAGTAAAACAATCAATGTATTGTATGTACTTTTAGTTTAGATACATTAAATATATTTTGCTGATAATACTTTTACTTAAATAGGTTTTGATTGCAGGACTTTAATTTGTAGTGGAGTATTTCCAGTGTTGTATTAGTAACTGTACTTAAGTAAAGGATCTGCATACTTATTTTACCATTGCTTGCTTTTAAACACGCTGGTGGCAAAGATCCAATATGCACTGTGATCATTTACATTTGTTTATAACCAAAAATATAGGGTATTAACTAAGAGTAATACTTACAGAAGGCGTGATACAGTGTGAATCGCTTTACACACAAGGCTTTAAACAGTGCATAAGTCTTAATAACCTGGATTAATGTGCAACTGGTCTAATATAGCCGTGTTGCATTGTACTCTAGCACGAGATCTGCCACTATATGAAGCTGTAGATTAACATTCAGATTAACCTTGTTTATCCGACTCTTCTTCGTACCTTCCACCGCCTCGCTCATCCATCTTTCCTCTCCCTCTCTCTCTGTGATTCCCCAGAGGCTGTTTCGAATTTATGAAAACTGACTCTGCGTCTCTTTGAGCAGATGCTCCTGCTTGGCAGCAAGAAGCGCTTCATTAGTTATTTAAATCAGAATAGCCCGGGACTGCATATCAGGCACTAAATTAATTTGATATATGGCGAGAGAAAAATAGAGCTATTAGTGGCAAAACAAAAACACAGTGTCAGTGTTGGAGGATGTCTTACTGTTAGCTGTTGCAGCAGCATGTCTGGTTATCAGTAAGGGGTATCAGGGCTTTGTTGTCTTTTTCGTAACCTTGGAAAATATATGCTGACCCCAGTAAGAGCTGAATGAAATTCAAAAAGGTCCCATCTATTTGTCAAGTTATATACACACATCGACCATTGCAAGTATACTGTATATAAATGTCCTGCTGAAAATGCCACCGCAGTGTACAGCCCACAGTCTATATGTTAATGTTCAAATTATGAATTTTACATAGCAACCAATGCCCCGACATGAATGTCATCCATCCTTATGAAGATGTATGATGCAGGGGGTTATGGGAAATGGGGCTGCGATTACATGCTGTATAGCGATGTTTTAAAAGGTTGCATGTAGCGTATGTCGTTTCAGCTAGTAAAACTGACATGATGGTATATTAATTGTATTTAGAAGAAGACTTTCTGAGGTGTTTCATTTGATACATTGGGCAGAGTGGCTATTTCATGAATAAATGTGTTTTGGCAGCTGCTGAGATCAGTAAAGTTGCATATCTACCTGGGATGGGATGGCAGTTTATTACACAGGCACGTAAAGGCAATTCTACTTATTTTTCCTCTCCCCAATTTTGCACAGTCATCCCAACTCTCACTTCTACTGTCTTCGCTTCCTTCTGCCTGATTGCCCCATCCCGTCAACCCCCAGCATCCCGACACTGAGAACAATCTGTGTTTAGCTGCTTGGTGCAGCCTCCGATTTGTTATGCGCAGGCCGCCACCTTGCCTTATGCACTCTCACTTAACATGTCATTTGTAACAATTTGTTGCTTGTTTATATGGAAATCACTATCCCAATTAGGCTAAACAGCAAACAGCCGTGGCTGTCAATACTGTCATCTCGGCAGAGTCCTGTGGGGGAGCCGGCTGAGCTTTATGTCTTCATTCACCGCAGTCACCGTGGCGCCTGACGTCTTTTTATCATCGCCCTTGTTGAGCCTGGAGTGATTGAGGGTATATACGCTGAGCACCTTCCTATCAAGGACAATGTGCAGGGAGACATCCAGTTAGCATGGAGGTATCAAAGAGAAGATTGGACAAGGGGATGAATTAGCAGTTTGGCGAGATGAACATTTCCTTTGTTCTTACTGCTTTTTTTTTTTCTTTCTTTTTTTTTTTTTTCTCACAAGGCGTCGTCTTTTACAAAAGGATGACTCGGCTTAAAAAGCGAACACTCTGAGAGATATGGCCTCTGCAATTATACTTTCTTTCTTCAGATTAGTGCGCCTGCCATTCTGTAATCCTTGTGGGTTATGATGAGCCGAGGACCCCTGGTGGAGAGGTTTTCGGTGATCAATCTTAAACCATCCTCTCTAATTTTCCACGGTCAGCGCTTCCATCCGGCCTGCCCTTGTCGCTTGACTGCGCCAGCCAATTACGTCCGTAACTATGTCAGCTTATTACAGGACAGACGTGGCCGAGCCGCCGTATTGACCTCGTGTGATAGGCCATGGTCTACCAACCTCCAGGCCCCAATTAATTACCACCATGCTCTTGTTGAGCAGGCGAAACTAGAGAAGGTTGAATAAATAACACAACTGCTCTACCTGTTTGTTGTTATTTCCCTTTCCACATGGATTAGGTTTAATTAAATTGAACACATGCAAAAACATTGGAGCATTATGACAGGTAGTTAAGGTGAGATAATACTTTATTGGCAAGGAATTAAAGTGGCAGATTCCTGGACTTCTTTCCAGGTCTCCGCTGCTGTACTTATACGCTGTCTCTCTGTATCTTCTCATAGGCCTAATAAAGACAAAAATAGAAGAAAATTAAGTTCCCCAGTGAGTATAGGAGTGTTTACTCTTAGCTAATAAGTAGGAGATTAGAAATATTTGAAGTGCATTATCTTTCTAGCTTTCTGTGGCCCTCCATCCTCAATTAAATGTATAATAACGTGGCACAGACTTTCCACTTTTATGTTTTGCCCCAAAAAATGAGTTTCTGATATGACACATCTTTAATGAGAGAGAGAGACGAATTGCTGACCCGCAGGCGGAGTGGACTACCGAATTAGGACACATGGCGGAAGACCAAGAGAGGATGAAAGCGAGACAGAGGAGAGATGTTTTGTGTTTGTGCATGTATGCATGTATGTGTGTGTATGAGCAGTTCAGTGACACTCAATGAGGCTATTATTGATTATACAGTTCTAACATTAGCTGAAGTAGATCAGAGGCCAGCTTGTTGGGGCATATGGTTGACTAGTGGATCAGTTCATAGGCTGACCTCATTAACAAATTACAGTTTTATCACTGTCACCAGCGCGTAGCTGGCTTTATATTTAATGACTGAACATAGTCTGCAGATCAAGTTTTATAAAGGAAGCATTACATCACCGACAGCATCAAGAGTATGCGCTAAATAAAAGTGCATTGAGGTCATCATCACACTTCTTGCACAATGAGAATTTCAAACAAAATAGTTTAATTCCTAACTCGAACAGGAGAAATTTTACTGTTTAATTTTCCATTTTTTTCAGGCTCATATCATTTTATTGGTTTTCCCCAGAAAATGTCAACACTTCTTTCTTTACCATGATTGCTTCATAATTGCACTATTCTCTGTCTCTTACATTGTGGATCTGGTGGACGAGTTTGGTAGCAATGCTATTAATGGTGTAACGTTATTACTGTTGTTTTTGTTAGATTTTTTTTTTTATAGGGACAAGTCAACTTTCATACTGACTTAGTCCTCGATGTCCACTTAAAAAAGTTTTGAAACTTAAAGAAAAAGAGAGAAAAGAAAAGAGGTGCATAAATAGTGAGAGCTGGGTTGAATAAAAAAAAAAAGTTATTAACATTGTGTGTCAGAGTGACACTTTAGAACCACAGTGCAGAAAAGAGATTGTCCTTCAATAGTGACAGAGGTTGCCCTCTTTTCAACTTGCTGGAGTCCTTTCAACACAGGGAGCCTCAGTGCTCAGCCCAGTGGATCATTTTTGTGTTTTTATGTGAATATCACACAGAATAACAGAAAAATGGATTTCTCGTGGACAACATGCAAAAAAAACAAGCCGTAGATGCTTACAGTTCATGGTTCCCATAGACCGGCTGCTCGTGTAGATAAGAGAACTCAAAGACTTAAACATGAAAAGGATAACTTACTTTTTTTTCGTACTGTTTTTTGTAAGTAGATATTTTACAGGGAGTCTTCACTGGCTCAGAAGTCTTCCCTCAGCTGTTGTGGTGAGTCAAGGATTGGATGCACTATGTGCTCTCATTATGTGGCCCAGGCATCCCCACAGGCATGACTGAGAGCTTGTCCCTTTTGTCAGTGGAGAAAAGAGGTATGACTTAGTTTGACTCACCTAAAGCCAATAAGTTCTTTTTCAGTCCTTTTTCCTGCTTGGGTCTCTTCCTACAAGATCTCTCCCTTCTTTTATGGCACCATCGCAGTCCTCCCTATCCATTAACTGAACCTCTCTATCTTCTCTCCATTTACCCTTTCACCCCATTCTCTCGCTCCCTTCCACCCATCACCCGCCTTTTCAGGCTACCGTGGAGGCCAGTTCTGTTGTTAGCTTGTGGATGTGTGTGGCAGAGAGAGGAGGCGTGAAGGATGGCAGAGCCAGACCATTGTGATGGAGGACAGGGATGGGGGTGTCCAGGCTATTACTGACAGAGGCTAAGTGGTGCCACGCTGTCCTACTGTCTGACCATCTTAGCGCCTTGCTGGCCTCCACCCAAGTCATTAAAATCCTTTGTCCCAGCTGCGAAATAAAAGGCCATATCACTAGGGGACAATTTAGGTTTGTGTTCAGTCACATTTTTTGCAGCTGTATCATTGGCTTTTTGTTCTCGCCTCTGCTCTCAGATGAGAGGATTAAGAAGATGCCAACTAAGAAAAACACAAAAATACCTTCCTCTACTTCTCTAAACAGTCAACCATTTGATGCCTCAACTTGCAGATTCCCTCCAATGTCCATCCATTATGTTAATCTTAAATTATGGCTTCAATATCAGCTTTGTGTGCCACTCTCTATATTCAAGTGAATCTCATGAGTACCTTTAAAGGCAGCAATTCAAACAATAGGGAAACAATTTTTCTGCGAAAAAGAAATAGCTGCCTATCAGTGTCAGCTTTGAGAAATAATCTCTCTGACTCCACACACCCACACAAGTAAGTGTTTCAGGGTTTAGCCTCTGCCGTCAGCGTAGTGATTCTGGTTCATAATTAGTGGCTCGCCCATTATAGGCTGCTTGACCCAGACCAGGGTCCCTCTCCTCTGGGAACAGCAGGGGGAAGAGCAGGGAAGGAAGGGACTAATTGTTGGCCTGACTGCGGACTCTGCATTGGTGGATGAATGAGGTGATTAATATGCAAGGGGTGGAATGTCCTCCCCGCGCAAAGCTGGGAAGGAATAGCACATGTTCATTTGCTGGATGTGAGACTGTGTGTGTGTGTGTGTGTGTGTGTGTGTGTGTGTGTGTGTGTGTGTGTGTGTGTGTGTGTGTGTGTGTGTGTGTGTGTGTGTGTGTGTTGTTGAGGAGGAGCCAGAGAGAGCAAGCACAGCAAAGAGGCTTTAGAAATACAAAGAATGCCTCTGTTGTAGCGAGAGAGGAGTATACACTGATTCACAACAACAACAGAGAACTGAAGGGCTGTTTCCAGGGTTGAACTATATGATGCAAATTGGTATGGGAATGGAATGAGCACATGAGATGAGAGTTGGCTTTGGGTTGGAATTTGATTAGTCCGGATGTAGGATGTTGATATAGCCGTCCACTGGTCGACTAAGGCAATCGGCATTCTCCTCATCCGTGTGTTACCGTCAAAGTAGCAACCACGGTAGTTTACAAACTGCTATTTTGAGGAGTTTAGCATGTTGTCTGTTAACATGTTGGTTATTTGAAGCCAGAACTAACCTATTTGGACGTGTTGGAGACGGGTGAATGTGAGAACCTGTGGACACTATGCCCACCCAGCTTCACCAGGAAACCTGCCTGCCCACCAGGCATATCAATCAAACCAGACATACCCCCAGACATACCTGATCAGAAGGAATGAATTTTGAAAATGATAATCAAATGACTTGTGAAAATAATGGACTTACCATCCAAAGCTGTTGTGTTCTCAAATCCTTATTTACTCAGTTTGATCTTACAACTTCTGTAATAATATAAATGTGCACAGATGGTTAACAAGACACGGACCTGTAATTATGTGGGAGATTGTCCCTTCTGCAGGAGCAAAGCATGCAGTGAGTTGAAGACAGATTCATGGGCAGGAATCAGGAACACTTTCTTTCTCCCACTCTGTCTCTTAATTCTTGTCTCAGACATTTGCACACAAACAAAGGCAGACATTCACACACAAACACAACCGTCCCCGCGTACACTTGTACACACTCACACCCAGGCACATAACAAGTGTTTTTCACTTGGCTCGTAGTGAGCTGAACATTGCTTTTGTCCGTGGGGAGAGGAAAGAAGGACAGTCACTTTATCAGTGTCAATCTCTGGTCAGCTGAACCGCATCCGCCGAGTTGTCTCTTTATGAACAAATACAGTCACCGAGCGCTGAAAGAAAGTATTATTTTGCTCAATGCTGAGCATTTGAATGACTTAGCCACTGTATATGACTTTTGCCACAAGCTATAGAAACAGTGCCGCTTTTGTTTTGGTAACCAGTCCCTACTGAATCATCAGGGGGAAGATACTACTCTCGCTATCAACATATAAAATGAGATTGAAGGCAGTTGTAGACGTCAGTGTCAGTGCAAAACCTCTAACTCTGTTTTTGACAATGTGCAAACAGCATCGGATGGGCCTCCTGCATCATTGTTTGTGTGTCTGACTTTACCACTGGATCTTGCTTACATCAATAGGACGCCTGAGGCTCCTTCATGAAGCTATACAAAAAACATTACAAAGCCAGAGCTCCACTTGACAGAGTGGCGTATAATCATCCAGAGAAAAAGAAAAAGGAACATCAAAGTTTTAGAACCTCATATATAAGATAGAGGGATTATTCCATCCGCCTGTCAACCCACCAAACATCCACCCATCGAAGGGACTTTTACTGGAGGGAGTGATTTGAAATTCCTGTTTCTATTAGTTTAGTTTATGCTCATGTGCTCCAACATCTTGCCACATTATTGCACTGTGGGTGGTTAGCATCAACAGCTTGCTCACAGGCCAGCAGGCATTTCTCTAAAAACATTTTAGCGGTCTCCTAAATAGTGGAAGCCATCCTTTAGTTGGTTGGATGCCGCTGCTGAAATGAGGCGAGGAGACAGAGACTCGCAGTATTACAAAAAAAAAACAATGACGTGTATGTGAGCTTAATTATACCATGACTCCACTTTCATTTTTGTGTTATCATGTGCTCTAGGCTATCTGTCATGTGATCCCAGGGTTTTGCATTGCCTCTACCCTTAGTATTAATAAATAACCTTGATTATGTACCTTAACTGGGATGAATTTTGCATATGTACAGATTTCATAATTACACCAACTCTAAACAGGGTGTAAAAGAAGACATGAAAGTGGAAAGGTTTTGAAGCCTGGCAGTAATACTGCCGGTGTGTGTGTGTGTGTGTGTGTGTGTGTGTGTGTGTGTGTGTGTGTGTGTGTGTGTGTGTGTGTGTGTGTGTGTGTGTGTTTTTGTTTTTTTCTCAAGGAACACGATTCTTGCATGTAAGAAGCTGGTGACAGATCATGGCCTTCTTGTTGCAATAGAGTTGTATACTCTCCTGCAAGGAGTAGTGAAATCTGGTTGGGACACTGTGGGTCTCAGCACATGCTCAAGCTTGTGTACCACAGCAAACACGAGGCCTCCCCTGATACACATCAGGTCAACAGTAGAAGTAGCAGTGACAAGGACTGCAGAGCGCGGGGAATCGGATGTTCCAGATTGCAGCGAAAGATGGGCAAGAAAAAACAAGAGGTGACAGGAAAAGTGGGCAAGCTAGTGCACCATATTGTCGATTCACTTCCCGAGAACACGGCATTGCAGATAAAATACAACACCTAAGGTAACTCTTAATTCTGTTGATTTTCCCACCTGATGCATGTTGAAAATACTGAAAAGCACTTTCTCAAAAGTAATCCTCATTCCAGACACTGCACGAAAAAAAACAAAAAAAAAACAGCAATCATTTACATATGAGACCTGTGGGACTTCACCTGGAAGGAGACATGATAATATGTCACTGGGAGTAGTCACAGCGATACCCCTCATCCTCATCCACTGCAATTCAGCACTGGCCTTTCAGCCAGAAAACCTTTTATCCATCTGTTATCCTGCTTGAATAGAAAGAGCAGGATGGTTTGATTACATGCATTACACAGCAAGTGAACAAACAGAATGCCAAATGATCTCTTTATCTTGTATGATTCATCATTCGGTCCTACTGAAATTGAACTGATTAAAAAAAAGATTCATCCAGATGAACTAATCTATTTCATGGGAAGGTAGTAAATCCAAAAATGAAAATGACTATTAAATAAAATGTGAACTCAAATAAGGGCTTGCTGTGATGTCTCCAGTATATTAACACTAATGATCACCATAACCCTTGGTAGTCAGTAAATTCCTTACCCTCTAGTTTCCCCTTGAGACTTTGTTTTAGAAACTTTCACACAGTTGCCCTTCTAAATCAATACAAATGTTATCAATAGTTAATGGCCCTGTTAGCACACTTACTTCTGTTTCTGTGCTTTCAGAGGTATTGACTGGCTGCTCTATATTTCCAACCGTGTTATACAGTAAGAAGGCAGTTTTGTCCAGTTTGCTACTTTGTGTTTGGCAAGTGCACTTTAAGGACATTTTTCCAGTCTGGTATCGAACCAGCAGCGAAACAATGGCAGCTCCTTATTTCTACGTTGGCCAAAGTACAGAGCTCATCAACAATCAATTTGAAGTGTGCATGGCATACATTTTGTGCAGAAACAAACATATGCAAACAACATGCACATTAATCCGGTCTTTATGGAGCCTGTTAAAAAGGCACAGATGGGTGCAGTACCCCCCAAACTGAGAGCCTCTCCCTTTGCTGGCATGCATCCTTTTGTTTGCCTCAATAATGTTTACAGCACCAGACCCTACTTGTTCATCCGCACGCGCTAAACTGATGTGAGATAATGGCCCTCGTGGTGTGTCAGAGAACGCAGAGTGATGCTCTCTGACACTAATTGTTCTTTCATCTTAAGCGGCGCCAATCTCCAAAGCACTCCATAATGAGGCGTGTGGTGGTGGTGGTGGGGGGGGGTAGAGGAGGGGAGGGAGGGAGGCAGAGAGACAGCAAACTGACTGATGACATACTAACGCTTCTTGTCGTGTGTTTATTTTTCTATTTATCTTTTTTTTTTTTTTATGGACATATGATTATAGGATTATGTCTCCTTTCCTCCTGTCCTGACCCGTCACTGTTATTGTCTGTGAGGTTGTTTTCACCTGTTCGCTGTGAAAACATCTGCCAAAGAGGAGAATATGCGTTCCACCGGCTGCCTCGCTCCATACCTCATAAAGTGGATTTTGAGATAACAGCCATGAGATTAAAATCCAAATTGCTTGACCAAGCAGAAATAACTACATAATTGACTGCAGTTGACCTTACGCGCGAGTAGAGCCCAAAGCCGCTTAGAGATCTGCATGGCTGATGTGCGGTGTTCGTACTGATACTGTAGAGAGGAAGTAATTGTTTTGGTGAGTTCCACATCAGACTCAGTGTCAGAGGGACTTTGATTTTAGTTTTTAATTTGGGGGGGGAACAAAAAACATCACCATCAAGAGAAGCTTAAGCATCTCTCTGACAGCAGCAAACAAATAAATAGTTTCAAATCACACTAATCACATATTAAGCAGCACTGAGGCTACATAAACTGTCATGTCAACAATATTATCCGATTATCTTAATTGCAGTTGAGCCATAATAACATTAAGTGCAATCAAGTAAACACTTCTATTCATCTCTGCTCAATATTTGATGTTATTTTTAAATGTAAAAGTGTATTTAGACTGAAACTAACTAATTAGAGAATGCGTGTTTCCTCCATCTGCAGCAGGGAGCTATAAGCTCATTCTTTCTAGTAATTTGCATACCGGTGGATGTGTACTCATTACATGGGAGATGGTCAAGGCTTTGTTGTTATATTTTGTTTAGCACAGTATTACAGCAAAGTATCTAATACACACACCTGTCCACTAAAGGGAAATGTGTCTTTAGCCTTGTTCAGACTGCCAGCCCAAATCAGTTTTTTGTCACATCCAGATTGTATCCCGATTGATTTTTGAAAGTCTGGACAACAAAAAAACGTTAGTTTTTGATTTTTTTTTTTTTTTCTCCATTCAGTCGTTCACCTGATCTGATCTCTGCCTGCTCTTCTTTTATTTGTATTTAATGTTCTGTGTGATTCTGCTTGGCAGCTGAACTGTAGCCGACTGACAGCAGGAGAAACTTACTGCAAACTGACGTTATGAAGCAACTGATTAGTCAATTAAAACACGCATGACGCTTGTTTTACGAAAGCCTCCTCTGGGTTTATTGCTTTTTCTTTTAGTTAATATTGTGTTTTTTCCGACCCACAGCTTTGGGAGAGGTGCAGCAGAGGCGCACTGTGGATCTTTAATTAATGAATAATGAATTAGTCTAAAGAGCTGTGAATTAGTTTTACAAACTCCAGTGTTCAGACATTTACAAACATGAAATACATCATAGCGCTACATTTGTAACAGACAGCGCATTAAACGGCCTGTAGCTTAAACTCCCCTTCGCATGCATCTGTTTGTCTTGTAGTTTATCTCCTGTAATTTCGGACACATCAGACCCACAGCTGTGAGAGGCCCCGCCTCCTTTGATCCACAGCAGCGGAGACGCGCTGGAACAATGAATTAATCTGACCCGAATCACTGGGGTTCTGATGTACAGGTTCCGGCTATTGATCTCATTTATTTGTATATTGTTGTGACGTAGCCTACATGGTCATTTGCATAAACAGCGGGGGAAGTGAGATCCAACCTCAAGTGGTCAAACAGGACGCATGTTGATGCAATTTGGAAACACTCTGCCTAAAGCTAGCCACTATTTGATCTGCTCACGGCCAGGCCAGATGTCTGGATTGAAATAGCCAAATGGAAACAGCCATTTTATTCAGACTGCAGGCAAATCAAATTTTTTATTTTTTTCTCAAATCACATATTTAGGACAGAATGTCCTCACTATTATTTGCAAGTGAATATATTGGATTTGGTGAACCCAGACTGATCCAGATATCACCAACCTACCTGCATGCCTTGCTGTGGTAACGATGTACGCGCAGCTACGCTGGTGACACAGCTTTCCAACACGGAAGATGCTGGCACGGAAGTTGCAGTCAACAGGTTTGACAGTATTGTTGTCCTCTACAGTGTGAAAATCTACACTTTCTGATAGCGCTTTGCTAGCAGTAACAAAGATTCTGCTCACGCTGTCTCTCTGAAAATGGCACCATCACTCTGTGTCACGTTGCGAGTGACGCAAGAAATCCAGCAGAGCGTCTGGACTGAGACACATCTGTAAAAATCTGATTGGAATCGCATTTCAAAACCACCTCCAAATGTGGTTTGGATCCGGATTGCACATATTGCATTTCTTGTTTTTTTTGTTGCTTTTTAGACTTTAAAAAAATCAATCCAGATAGAATCTGGATATGACAAAACATCATCTTTTTAAGAGTGAGTCCTTGGACAGAAGCTGCGATAAACGTCTGCACACACCAAATCTGATACGTTTACGTACAAACAACAGTGCGGACATTCTGTCGTAAAGATCTGATTTGACAGACAAATCCAATTTGCCTGCAGTGTGAACATAACCTCTGACACGCCTGGCGACGTCTAGACGCGAGAAGGACTTGTACATAAACAGAGGCAGGTCATGTGACAAACATTGATCAACGCAGGTAATGAGACAAAGTACAAAGACTGTTTAAGTCTGTGTAAGAAGGTGGGAATGGTGGTTTGGTGGTCTAAGTCACTGACTTTCACCTGGAGGGAAAGGGTTGAAGTCCGTAACCATGTGGTTTTTTTCCCCGACCCTAACCAAAGTTTGTTATTCCTCGCCCTAATCACGTTTTATTTTTCTAAAGCACATGCCGCAAATATGTCTCAGAATACACTGATACGCCTGCCCCTAGTGGACACGCTTTGTTGTGATCCTGGACTGATTTTGTTGCGTACAGTTGAGTGTTGTCAACACAAATGTTAAAAAAAGAATGATAACATTTATGGTACATAATAGTGTATGTGCTGTTTGATCCATCAGACCTGGAGGAGAGCTTCTCATGCTTCAAAGCTCAACAGCTCGTGGAAGATTTTGTTTTGTAGCTCTGTAAATCATGGTGTTGGAAGGAAAACTCATGGAGTGGATTCGAGTTTACTTTAAATTTTAATATCTCAAAAATATATGATTCAACCTCGATCCAAAACTTATGAACAGCTGGGCAGGACCACCTTAAGTGAACCAAAGTTCCTGTATGCTGTTTACTTTTAGGAAAAAACTTGAGAAGTTGAGTCATACATGCTCCTTCTGTCTGGTGCTGTTTGAAATCTGTGTAAGATCTTACATAATAATGTATTAAGCAACACTATATGCAAAATAACGTTCCTATTCATCAAATGGAATATTATGAAAGATCCATCTGCCATGATAATCTACTGCTGTGTTTACTGTACATAAAGCCATCAGGCTGTTGAGAATATTTTCACTATTATTTAGCCAAGTACACAAACTGAATCATATCCAAAACCTGTAAAACTGTAAAAAAGTATATATTTTTTTATAAAGATTATATTTTTGGCATTTTAGCCTTTATTGTATAGAACAGGTTAAAGAGAGCAGGAAATGATACGAAGGAAAGATCCTTCTGGCCAGAATTCAACCCGGGGATCACTGTTGAAGGCATTAACTCCTATGGTACGCCTCCTCACTGTGAAAATGTAAATAACACCAGCAATAAAAGGATATCAGCCAAACCTTAATTACTTTACATTTCCATTACATGAAAGTTTATGATTTTGGATAATTCAACTCTTTTCCACTTCAAAATTCAATCATCCCTTATCTTTTATAAGAAAGCGTGGATTATTCCTCAAGTGAGGATGGACTGAATATGTACACTGTATTATCTAAATGAAAGGAAACTTTAACCTTAACCCGTGTTCTGATCAAATTCGATAACATATGTTTGAAAACATAATTTTTGTAAGGCAGTCCAAGAAATAGTATACGTGGCAGTGACAGATGGTTGAGGGTACCCAGACCGTCGTCCGCCATGCTTACATTTCAGTCCAGAGGGAATTGGGCTTTCCTTTACAATATGATAGTTCGACACAGATGATAAACTTTGATGCATTTCAGCAAGATACCAGATGCCCACATAGCAGTGACGCAACTGCATGACTTAAACAAAACAACATGTTAATGTGAGGCCAAAGAATCCATTTTGAGTTTCCTGCAGTTGAAAATGGAAAAATAAATAATAATACTAATCTCGCCAGCCTTCTCACCCACATGCACACCACTTTTACACATTTATTTATACTGCATCTAAACCAACCAATTAGCATTCAAACCAAGAGACCACAGCAAAAGGAAGATTGGACTCCGGTTGCATTGAATTAGCCATGATCCACTTTATATGACAGCTTTAACTAGGTTTCAAAGAATAACCCAATCATTGTCTCAGGTGAACAAGTACAGCAGTAATGCAGCACTTCTGGAGGCAGTCGTCACTGCTCCAAGGGCGCCTCTCTCATTACCTTCCTCTTAGTGAAGGAATCGGTTAATAAGTGAGGGGAAGCAGTTGATGGTTTAGAAGGAAACGACTGAAGTTAGAGAGAGGACAGTCCCTTCTTTTTTTTTCATTCTTTAAGCCATCCATTGTTGAAATCGATTGTTCCGCTTTAGTGATTCCCTAAGGAGCCATTTAGACTGAGTTGGCTGTGGGCTGCACTGTGAGCGCTCTCTCTCCTCGCTCTTTCAAATGCACATGCACCCACACACACCCATACACACCCATACACACACACACACACACACACACACCAGTGGCTAAAGGTGTTCTTAATGGGCCAGAGTTTGATCCACTGTCAAACATTCAGAGTTATACAGTTTCCAGTGAGTCGAGAAGCAACCTGGGAGGGGGATTTATTTTGTGAGGGGAAATAAGTCCCCCTCTAAATTCGTTAGTTTGTAAGTAAGTCTGTGTGTGTGTGTGTGTGTGTGTGTGTGTGTGTGTGTGTGTGTGTGTGTGTGTGTGTGTGTGTGTGTGTGTGTGTGTGTGTGTGTGTGTGTGTGTGTGTGTGTGTGTGTGTGTGTGTGTGTGTGTGTGTGTGTGTGTGCCGGCACTGATGCCCTATTATTCTCATTATCTTCCACACAACTGTGTTTTACATAATTATTATGCATATTCTTAATATCTGCTTGTGCATTTTTAGGCATTTTCTCTATCTCAGCACACTGACATACTGTACACACACACACACACACACACACACACACACACACACACACACACACACACACACACACACACACACACACACACACACACACACACACACACACACACACACACACACACAAACACGCACAAACTGTGGTTAGAATTGCAGTTGCTGCCTTGTGATTAAAATGTTTTAACTGTCAGCTCACTGCTTCTCTGCCCATGAAGGCTTTTTATGAGAGTATTTGCACCCCTCCATAACCATGGAGGTCCACGCACTCTGGGATTAATTCATAGTTTAGCCAGGCCAAAAACACTTGCAAACATCTATTCAGTATGGAGGGAGGGATACAGAGCAGGTGAAAGAGGGGCAGATGAGGGGAGGGGAGGTGGCTGGAGGCCGCAGCCAAGAGGCTGCGAGGGGAAAAAAAAAAATCAAGTAGACTGGACAGAAAACAAGATTTGTCTCTTTATGTTGAAACAGAAAGAACAAGATATAGATGCAGAGGGGAAGAATCACAGGAGGACAGCGAAGTAAAATGTGTAAACAAGACAGAAATATAATTAAAGGAAGGGAAGAACAGTGCTCTGTGGATTTGTGGACAGATTCTATCTGGTATGTTGGTCATGTCACACCAGGGCGGGCCGGCTAGACAAGGCTGTGCATCCACTCTGGCTCTCCTCTCCTTATTGATCATGTCAGCCAAGCTCTTCCAAGCCAGTTGACACAGAGTTATGTGTGTGTGTCTGTTTAGCTGTCTGGCTCGCTCTGCACACATTTGCAAAGTCGAAATCTGTGTGCACCATTCCCTGATGTGGGGTTTTGCACCTGCAGGATCTCTTTGAAGGACTATGAGAGTGTGTGTGTGTGCGTGTGTGTGTGTGAGTGTAGATATGGCCACTGTGTGAACTTTCAATTAGAAATAGCTTTATTGCTCATAGCTCCCCAGAGGCTGTGATCAATCACTGTCATCAATAAAGACAGGCCAGTTTGTCAGGAAGCAACTCCGAGCTTCAGGCTGTGGGGTGGCAGCATCGGAGGAGGGGCTCTTCATCGTGAACGCTCTTTTGTCACCAGTTACACCTCAGAAACTGTCTCAGCCTTTAATCTTGTTATGCAATTACTACTTTCCAATGCGTGGAGGATCAAGGCCCACTAAACAGTAGAGGTGAGGGAAGCAGAAAATATATACTACATTTGAATTCCTCAGATGAAGAACCACAACAGCCTGGGCTTTCGCAAGTTAAGAAACTCCAGTTTGTGTACCTTCATGCAAAGACAAAAAAAAAAAAAAATCTGTCTTAAAGTGATGCAAGCTAACTTTCCCAATACAAGCATACACACTGTAAAAAAAAAAAAATGGACACAGTTCAGTCGCTAAAGCTTTGATTTGTTGACATGGCTTTAAGCCAGCAGAACGAATGTCTAGTTGTGAGGAAGAATAGTTTTTTTTTTGTTTAAACATGTCGTATAAGAAGGCACGGTGAAACATGATTCAGTCAGCTGTTTCCAGCAAAAAGAATCGCATTAATGTACTGCACGCTACCTGTCCCGCACCAGTGCCTGAATCTTGTTAAAGGTTAAATATGTCAGTTGTCCAAAAACGACTTCAGATTCATGCTAAGATCCATGACATGTCCGCTGGACATGTAGGCAACTGCTTGGTAACATATTCACAATATCAACGGCTTCTTTTGTTGCCTCCATGTGGCAAAATAATTATTTCATGGTGATTGTGAGTTTTTTTTTTTTTTTTTTTTTTTGGTGCTAGTCGTCTGTAATAAGTTCACTTGAATGTTTATACATATATATCGAAATGCATATATAGCATCCTTTTGTTGCCTGTCACTGTGAATATGATAAAGATCACGATTAAACACATTAAGTAGATTACTCAGCATTGGCAGAGGTTTGTTTTCTCCGAGTGCTCTCTAGATGATGCCACATTTCATAAATTATAGCAGCTGGACTCTAAAATCTCATGATTACGTGACACTCGAGTCAGTATCCATCGCTGCCATTTGTGTGCGCTGTGGCAGAATAGAAATGCAAGTATAATCATAGCTTTAATCGTACAGTATGTACAAAATTTGCACGTGAGTGGCTTGTGCCCAGGCATGAGAAAATCAGGTAGAAAAATTGAAGAAATTGGCAGACCCACACGTTCACATACACAGACACAGTTTCTGATCTTTGCTGAATCAAAGGGCTCTTTCACACCCGCCCTAATACCAACCTTTGTCCTACACAGAAATAACTGTAGCCATTACCAGAAGTACTGTCATGGTTTAGCAAACAGACAGTTTAACCTTTAGACTGAAAGTGCGTTACTGAAAGCACAATTATCTGTGTTGGTTTCTCCTGTAGTATTAAAACTTGACATTGTCTTGGTACCAGAGGAATTTTTTAACAACCTGCTTCCAACGTCACTCCTTATTCACTCTTTCATTCCTCCCTGTATAATAGACAATAAATTATTTACTCCAGAGTAAGCAGCCAATTAACTTTTGGACTCTAAATAATCAGCATTATGTTTACATACGGCCATCGTAGGTTACGTTGTTACCATGGTAATATTTAGGAATTATCCGATGGAAATATCATGAATTTTGGAGGTCATAGTAAAATATCTGAGAAACTAAAATTAATTTGGTATAACTAAAGTGATTAAAATTCATCATCAGCGGGACACAAATATTTGACCAAATTGAATGGCAACCATTTTCTATTTGCATTAGAGGACCAGTACAGTCAGTGAAATTCATCCTGGAGACAGCACAGATAATTTATGGAAATCCACCCCATAGTTTTGCGATATGTCATTAAAAAAAAGGCATGCATGCTGCCTCCATATGTAACTTTTTGGCCCGAATCAATGTCACTGTATCAGCAGTTTGTTTGTTCAACACAGGGACATGTAGGTGATCTATCCAGACCATAAACTGTGTGGTTGTTTTCTCTGCATCCTTCAACCCTGTCTCCTGACACACACACACACACACACACACACACACACACACACACACACACACACACACACACACACACACACACACACACACACACACACACACACACACACACCCATGAGGAGTCAAGTTCTGACCTGCTATCCAGCTGGTTTAACCCTAGAACATACACAGCCTGGATAATCCTTGGACTTTAGACAATATGTGCTTGGCTGTGTAACTGGACTGAAGTATTGTTTTACCACTGCTGAGCTTTGACAAATACAGCACTGAGGCCAGAAGACACCGGCCTGCTCTCTGCGGGCTGCACCTCTGTTGCTCACAAAGTCGGCGCACACATCTCGCATGATTTGTCTTTTGAATAGTCAGGGTATTTGTAGAGCCAGAGGTTGGAGGAGAAGAGGATATGTTGAACATAGGGCATGATATCACATTGAAATTTGATATAGAAAGAAAAAGAAATAGAGTTGAAACACACAGGCTGATACTCCGAGAAAAAAAGAAGACAGGGAGAAAGAAAAGAGAGAGGGGGAAGTGGCAGGTCAGAGGTCGTGCTTGAGCTTGGGTCTCTGGTGCAATCATCAGCTTTCCCCTGCACTCTGACCTTTGACCTCACTTTAATTCAAATGGAAGACTACTTGGATTCCCTCTGCCTCCCTCTCTGTGCTTCTCTCCTCATCTTCTTATCATAATGCTGACTCTCGGCTCTCAATTCCCGAGTATATCACACATTATATTGTAGCTGCCCGTGTGTGTGTGTATTATGTGTGTGTGTGTGAGTCTTTAGAAGCAGTAATTGAGGTTATCTCTATAGAGGATTGTGTAAATGACTTGGGCTGTGAATCTATTGAAGCAAAAGTTCAGTGGAGAGAACATTAGACTTGACTAAGTATCCCAAATAATACAAATGGACTCTCAAGGTGTGACCATTTGAAACTAATTTGAGGCCTCTGTAATGCTTTTAATTACAGGCACGATGGTGTTGTGAGGTTACAGAAACACTGTGGTTCTTCGCCTATGTGGAGGATTTCACCAGACCATAAGCAGTTGAAGAAAATTTGAAAAAAAAAATACTGTTTACCTTTTCTTGTGCAGCTGTGTGAAGCTTCTCTCTGGATAGACAAGAAGTCTGTTGTGGCTGTGACACTAGAAGCGCATTAATGTCCCTTTCAGAGAGACGCTGTGTGGCTACCTGTGCTGTGCTGGCCTGGCAGCAAAATGATCTCAGTGTGTGCCTCGCTGTTTATCAGGTTACTATTCATAGGCCCTAAATAATTTCTTAAACTTCGGAATATTATTGGTGGCGGGCATTGTGTCTACTGCCTGTGCAGGGGAAAAAAGCGTTCTTGTTGATGTCATTTTTCGGTCGGTGCTTATCAGTCATACTGAGTGCAACCAGAAGCTTTGTGTAAGTGGGGCTGCAGTCAGCCTAACAAATATAATAAACCTAAAGGCTGTGCTTCATATGTCACAATTGTTCTGAATCACACTTTTCAATCCATGCAGATGCAATTATTTCTGTGCAAAAGCAGTTTTTTTTTTACACACAATATGAATTTTGTTTGGAAAAAAAGCACTTAAATGAACGTCAAACACCAAAAAGAATTGGTGCAATTATGAGGTCAGTGAAAAAAAATAAGCCATGGTATTGTTTTTCTTTAAAGTCTGTTCAATCAACAGCCATTTTTGCATGAATTCTTATATAATTAAGTGGATATGAAATAATTAGGAAGGTTCATCTTTATTTTCACATACAAAAATGCTAATAATCTCAGTAATTAAGTTTGCAAATACAAAGTAACCCAAAGTATACTAAGCTGTGACCATTTTAAAGCAAGCCTATGTAAAAATCAATAATTTTAAAGAATGATAACGCTGTACTTCCACATGCAGCACAGTTTATGGACTTTAGTAACAAAGACATGCCAGTATGTGACATCTTTGTTTGTATTCAGTGTTCTGCCAGATGAAGACAGTGCCCATAGTGCCGTGAAGAATGTCATGTACTCTGTCACTGCTACAGCTGGTGTATAGAGGTGTGGAGACATGAGCCAATGCAGTTTTTAGGAATCGGGTGTGAGCTTTTTTTTTCACCTTCAGCAGAGTTGCTAAACCACAAACCATACACCTGTGTATGCCGTGTGGTAATAGAGTGGGGAGTATAAAACATCCTAATGTTCCGTTGCTCTTTTCAGACTCTAACACATTCAAATTGCCTTCAGACCTCAAGTTCATATTAAATTAACCATAAAAGCCACTGGAAACAGTGGACACCACAGACTTCTAGGTGTTAATCATGATGTGCACTTAGAGTGCTGTTGTTGGCCTTCCAATTAAAACTGTTAAATCATTATATTAGTATTAGTATTAATGCTAATTTGTCAACACTTAACATGTGACAACTAAGGGACTCACTGTTGCTTTATTCAATTTTCAAGTTGTATTGTAGCTCTCTTTTTTTCTTCTGATATAACCAAAGTCTGGCATCAGTTGCCGGGCCAACAAAACAAAAGTAATTAAAAATAAAATGTTTTGTTCTCTCCAATGGAATAAATCTAAATTTTAAACGCAGAGCTCTGCCTCCTAGAAATATTTGTACAACTAAAATCTGCTGACCTCCATATGTGTGGGAGGATCGGTGCGAGCCTACATGCTGCAAGACATGCTGCAGTTCGCGCTTGTAGATTGGTCCGTGAATACTCTAAATCTCTTGTGCGCGAGCCTTCTTGCAAGAGTAATCTGTGTTTGTATGCGGTGTCTCCAGCACATGTAATTTTAAATTGAAAGATTGATTTTTCATAATGAGAGACAAAGAGGCTGGGAGGGAGGGAGGGGTGAAGCAGTGCAGGGTGGGTGAATGGGTGGATACATGATTCATTTTTTCACATTCCTCTGCAGGCTTTCACTCCAGTGATGGAGCAGAATGTAAAGTGGGCATGACCCTGCGCATACCTCTATGTGTGCATTGTGTCTCGGTGTGTAGGTGTGTGCTGATCTCCGCAGGTTGATGTTTTATTAAACAGAATTCGGCACAGAGATAGGAGTGTAAGAAAGGCTGTTGGCCCTCACAGCTGGTAAAGCCTTTTTGACTTGGCCTTTTTTGTTCTGCCATTGAAAAGTTATAATCTTCCAAACTTGGATCACAGCAAAACGTGAAATAGGCACGCCGGTCCACTACAGTAAAACGTGGAATCGCTACGCTCTGCATTGTCTCGGCGTGAAAGTTGCATGTTTTCCACTAGTTGACGAAAATGAAACCTACTCCATGCTTAGAGCCTGTGATTTCTAGGAAAATTAAACTTTTAGCAAAAATACATGTTTGGGCTTACTAAATAAGCACACAGTTTGGGTTAGGAGAAAGAACATGGTTACGTTTGTGTAAGTTTCACACTTTGAAAACTTGTAACTTTCTTGACTAGAGAGACATTTACGTGTGTAACTTTCACGATTACACAAAGTCTAACTTTCACGCCTAGACAGGCCAGAATGTGGCTATCCCGAATTTTACTGCAGTTGACCGGCGTGTCTATTTCCCGCTTTGCTGTGATAGTGGGTTCGATCTTCTACTCCCCTTCTCCCTGCCTCTGTTCATCATTTTATTTTTTTTCCACTCTTTGGACCTAACTACCAACTGTTCTGCCACATTTTCCATCATTCCTATCAGTTATCTTTCTGTTTTACAAGCAATTATCTCACATGCAGCCCCGATGCTCTTCTCTTCCATTTTCATTCCCCTCTCTCACACTTCTTTTCACTTTCTCTACACCCATCCTTCTTGCAATTTCCATTTCCTGCTTTTTGACTCATTGTCCATCTCGCTTTCTTTCACTCTCTCTTTACTCTTCCTCTCTCGCCCTTGTCCCCCTCCCTCCCCGCCTCTCCTGGGGAAAGCTGGCTGATAAGCCGGTTCCAATGGACATGGCTTTATGCTCTCCTTCTCGCCTTTCATTTCTTCCTCTCACATCTCCAAGTCTCTCAGGTCCCGGAAGACCCCCGTGGACTCGATCTGTGAATCCCCCATGTCTCTCTATCGCTCATTCCCCATCTTCAACCTTTCCACTCATCTTCCCTCCAGTACGGGAGGAGAGATAATGCTGCATGTGTCCATGAACTTCGTCATCTCCTCACTTTCTTCCCCCTCACCCCCTCCTCCCACCCACCCACCACATCCTCCCCATCCTTTCACTCCCGAGGGATACACACATACACAAACACACGTAGAACTAGTCCCTGTGGAGAGAACCTTGTACAGGTTGTTCCCTGCTGGTTCAGAGTTTAACACCCAAGTATTGCGACGTAGCGTGTGCATTTGTGTGTGTGTGTGTGTGTGTGTGTGTGTGTGTGTGTGTGTGTGTGTGTGTGTGTGTGTGTGTGTGTGTGTGTGTGTGTGTGTGTTCTGTATTTTCTAATTCAAACACCTCTTCGTTTCTCTCTCCCACATTCACGATGTGTTTCCTCTGTTCTCTTTATCTTCCAATCTGGACACGAGAAGGTCAGAGTGGGGAAGATCTGGAGGGTCTCTATGACACATACTGAGGAGGAAGAGGAGATAAGGAGGTAGCGGGGTGAAGAGAGGTCCCGTTGTGACCTTTGAGATGCAGCTTCTAGTCATGCTCATCCAGGCTTGACACCCAAACCTCACTGTTCTCTCTCATCTCCTGCCTCTGCATCTCTGTGATTTAGTGGAATAACTCCACAATGCAAAGACAACTTCAACAACCAAAGGCCTATTGTATTTTTTACAATTGTATGTTTCATGTTATTACTTTGCAAATGATAAAAAAATATATATTTTGTGACATAATCTGCCAGCCTGACTTCCTTGTTTCCATATTAGGATTGATATTCATGTATGTAAAAAAAAATAATATGGAGTCAAACATTGTTATGTGGAATTGAGTGATATTTAATTCATGGATTATTGTTTGTCTGACGTACAGTTAATTGCGCTGAACATCAGTATGATTAATGTACCATGAGGTACAATCAAAAGGTCCACATATAATGGGCATGGAGAAGGTGAAAGCTATAACTTTCACGAATAAGTATTCCATATATAGTCACTTGATCAACATCAGTACCTGTGTTACATGCGCTTTTGTGACTAATGGTATGTGTGCATTTACAATTTCATTGTGGACTTGTGCAAAAGGTTCACGTGAAAGTTTGTGTCAAAGTCGGGAAATCAACTCCTTCTTGTCAGATTTGGCTTCCTGCAACTTCTTTCGCTTTCCCAAAAGTGCGACACAGCATTTGATGTGTGCTCTTCTGCTCAAGTTTCTTGTCTATGTTGAAATCACCAATGCACATGTATCAGTGGTGCTGATGTTGATCAAGAAACGTAAAACTTGCGAACAAGAGCGATTGCATACTCCTGTTCCATGGACATCACTGTGCTGCTTTCTGATAGAAACAGTCTCAGAAACAGTCTCAGAATGTTCTGATCACACCACGTAAACCATAAAAAAGCCTTTAATTACTAAATGCATCGGATGTATATCACATTTTTCATCCAGTGCAAAGGTAAAGTGCCAAAGCAGGAAAAGCTCCTTTATGGAGCGAGGTAGAAATGTAGTTCGGGTTTTAGTTAAGATTAGTTGCCTAACCTTAGTTAAGTTATAACCAACTTTCAGCCAGTTCATCACAGAGCTAACATAGAGAGACAGACAGAAACAGACACACTCTCATTCACACTTACAGGCCATTTTAGAATCACCAATTAATGTAACCTGCATGTCTTTGGGCGGTGGGAGGAAGTCGGAGCACCCAGAGAAAACTCAATGCAAACGCAGGGAACATGCAAACTGCACACAAAAAGGCCCCTGGCCAAGGCTCGAATCCAGAACCTTCTTGCTGTGAGGCAACACTGCTAACCCCTGAAAAATACGCATCTCGTCTGGTCACAAAGTTGGGGAAAGATAAACCATGTGGGCCAGTTCTAGTTCTGTTCCTTATTTGTATTGATTTACTCCCTTAAGGTTGAGATATTCCAGAAAAGAACTAGTTTATGCAGTTGCCTGTCTGACTACTTCAGAAAGAAAAAATATTTATAGATGTTCAAATCATTTTTTGAAGTGGTGTTGCATTCACAAACAAACTGCATCTTGGTTTGTGCTGCCCTATGCCCTGAAATGCTCTCCCTGTGCCCACTGTTTTGGCACAAGTGTAGAAATTATGCTCAGCAAATGGGACATTTTCAAGTGGGTGTTTGGCCTTAAGGGGACCACATGCGGTAATTGCTCACTTCACACCTCCTTTTCACTTTCATTCAGGCCTGTGTGCTCTGCTGCGTGGAGGAGGGTGCATTTCTATTTTGGAGTCATATTTACAGCAGTTCAAAAACCATGCAATCTCACAAATTTAGTGAATGACACAAATTCATCACATAATGAATTATCACCTGACTTTGTAAAAACAAGTGCATATGACCTTTCCCTATTTTTCCAACATCTTTCCTTGAATTTCCTTCTTTTTCTTTTCCCCTTCTCTCAGTCCAAGACAGGAGTGGTGCACATGTGAAAACGCCATGCACCGGCACAGCAGCAGCTATTTCATGGTGGCCACTGGCCTATTGATTTACTCATCCTTTTTTTTTTCTCTCTCCAATAATGCCCAGCAGAGGTTGTCAGACAGATTGATTGGGGGTAGTGTGTGTTTGTGTGCTTTTGTGCTGGTGTCAGCTGCAGATCACTCTGCATCATCGTTCCATGGTGAATGAAATGTGCAATTTGAACACTTGTCGTCCCATTCGGACCGCTGAACAAAATGCCACAAACAATCAATGACAGAATCAAACACATACACTGTAGACGGATTACAAACACCAACTGTCAGCCGACAGCCACCCTGGAGGGACATTCTCTGATAGAAATCAAACACGCTGTTCAAAGGCACAAACACAAAACTAGGACAGACCCTGACGAAATACTGTAGGTCACATGTTGCAGTGATACATTCTGCTTTTGAGTGCAAACTAAGGAAATCCTGGAAAAATAGCTGAAATTCTTTGCTATGAGAAAATCCCCTCTGATTGAAATGTTTAATTTTTTGTGCTCAGCCACTGGCATACCTTTGCTGAAAGTGCATTTCTGAAATCCTAGTGTGCAACAGCTTAATACTGTGCCCCCCCCCCTCCCCCCTCCATCCTCAAAGTATAGCAGGTTCTCTCCAACATTGTCTCATTCTGGACTCATTTCTGCCCATACCTCAATTCACTTTGTACAGAGAAATGTGTGTTTCTATGAGACGACCATATGACACTGCCTGCAGGTGAAAAAAGCCTTTTCAATCTCCGAGACCAAATTGAAACGCTATGATACTGAGATGAAGGTTAGCAGGGTGGTACACAAGAAGACATAACCAGCTCAAGCAGATCTTATAAAGTCATTTTAAATGGAATGACATGTGTTCCCTCACAGGACTAACCTTGCTTATATGTCATAATCAGGGTTGAAAGAAATCAAGAACTTCTGTAAAGTTGGTTTGCAACTCTGGAAAGTACAATAAGAAAAAAAGGTAGATATTAGTTTTATAGTTTCAAAGTTCAGAGGACATTGAGTTCACAGTTGTGCATTCTCCTAATCAAAAGGTGGATTCTCTCATTTCTGTACTGTAAACATATATGTGCGACCCACATAGTCAGGAGCAAAGCGGACTGTTTCTGTTGGGCATAAAGGGGCACAGCGTAGTAATGTGTATATAGCAGAGGGAAACAATAACTTCCTTGACTAAGTATCACAATGTACGGCGCTTGATCAACATCGGCACCTGAACTGCATGCATTTTTGTGACCACTGTTTGTATTGAGCCAAATCTTGCAAAAAGGGTTGGCGGGTAGTGACGATTGGATTGCTGCAGGCAAAAAAACGTGCGTCTCATGTTCGGAAGCCCAATTGTCATTGTGCCACAGATTGTGCCGCATGTTTTACCTCAGACGCCTCAGAACGTCACAGTAGAACTCGTTCTGACACCGGGGAACACATTCATGATGCTCAATGCTGTGAATGTCGAAGAAAACCAACTGAACATGCGTCTTGGAAAGTGATGTTTTGCTCCTCTTGAAACGCATATGCCACTCCAAACCCCTCTACCGGCTCATTTCTTCATAATAATATGCCTTCTGAAGTATTTCAAGACTCGTCTTTGCTGATTTCTGGAGTTTGGCACAACATTTGCTGGGCGCTTTTTATTTAAGTCTGTGGTAAAATCACAAATGTGCAAGTATCATTGGTCACAAAAAACATGCAACACATATGCTGATGTTGATCAAGTGATGTAACTTGGAATTATTACACATGAGAGTTACAGCTTCCACCTGCATCACTGTGGTGCAAGCTGTTCAGTCTCTAAACGTTTTGATAGCACTTTGTCTAGTTTCCCAAAAGTAAGCCGTTGACCTTCCTATGTGGCCATAATACAAAATAAAGATATTGAAATGATTTTAAACACCTCATTTCCAGAGCATTTAAAAGCAACAATCCCTAAACAAACAAGCAGAGAAAAAAATGGCAGTATTTTTAAAATCCAAAAGAAAATATTGTTTTTATTGATATCCGATTCATCATGTCTGACTGTAACTGCTCTCCCGCACTGAACACATCAAAAGTTTGCCAGGAGTTAATAGGCAATTAATAAAGCTCACAATAAAACCTGCCTGCATATATCACAGAAGGGGCGGGTGGGAGGGGGGGGGGGTGTAAGGAAAAGTACTACATGTCCATAACCTCTCAATATAAATACACTGTTAATTAAATGCCAGCTATGTGGCACAGCTTTTCTCTGGCCTGTTCATTAACCTTCCCCATTCAATATGTCAGAGGAAGTGACCTTTTCACCACTCACTCATGGTCTTGAGACTCTGTTTTCTGAAGTGAATAAGGTAAAGCTCTTTCCTCTCGCAGTGCATTTATTATTCTTTTGTTGTTATATAGTGTGTGTGTGGATAATTTCATCATGCCCTGATTTTAAAGTAGTTCATTATTTGCGTGGAGCCCCGTGGCAAGACTTGCCTTATTAAAACACGCTGGCCTGTGAACTTCAGTTTAGGCATTTCAGCTTATTGAACTGCTCATGTGTGCACATGGAAGTCATGCATTAAGGGGAAGGCATTTTTAACCCAATTTGACCGGCCAATAATTTATTAAGACGTGTTATTTACAATTCTAACTGCCTGATATTCTTACCTTTCCTGGTTGAATTCACACCATAAATTTTGTAAAGCCATGCTATTAGTAACACTTAATGAATTCCTATCTCAGAGGGAACGGTAGGCGCTTCATGATCAAATCAACAATCAATTTTACTTGTGAACTCAAAGCGATTTCCCCATTATACTTGGTACTCAGGGGACCAAAACAGATTCATGTCGTCATGCAGAGGCTCATCTTGCCATTTTGTGTGGTTATTGTTAAGAGATTGTTATTATTGGAAAAAAAAAAGCCTAGGGTGGTTGATCACCATTAATTCCTCATAATGTAGCTGTTGTGTGTGTTTGTGCTGTAAGTCCTTGTATGTTCCCACTTGTCAACATGTGTAAAGGGTGTGTGGGTGTGTGTTGGTTGTAATGGCCGAACAAAGGGTACGTAACCTTTCCCAAGGACACCTCTACTCGGGCTTTTAAGTCTTCTATCCTCACAATCAATACTCTGCCATTTTACCTCCAGAGTGCCGAGGCAGGGCCAACTCCACAACTCAACACCTGTCCCTGGAACAGCACAGATCTGTCACAGACCTTTCCTCGCTGAAACATGAAATCACCAGCAGCAGCAAGCAGCAGAGCCTGCTGCCATTTATAACAGTCGGCTCTCCCTTCGTATAAGGCCCCATGGGGGAGCTGCGATGAGGAGTGGGGGAAGTTGAAAGGTTACACCCGTCGATAGAACAGACTAGGCAGGGATTTGGGCTCCGACCTGAATAGGAAATGGAGCAGTCTTCGCTTTGCGGGGTGTTCATAAGGGGGTAGCGTGTCAGCTACAGTTCAGAAAGTTGGAATTGCTTCAACTCTCTCAACAGCTAAATTGCTCTCGTAACTTAAAATTAACTATATATCAAAAGGGTTGAACTAACTTCTCTATCAACTCTGTACTGGTTCAGAAAATAACTACCTGAAAGCAAGGGAATCAAAACTCTTCATAATTATACAGCAAAATGAATAGTTTAATAGAAAAATGCTACTGTGGCCATGAATGTTCTCACAGAGACCCAAGACACACAGGCAGTTTTATACAAGTCCTAATAATGACTTTTCTACACTTGACAAGGGGTGGTAGGATTTTGAGATTAATGATGATAATGGTGTTGAGGAAAAAGGTTTTGATGTTGACAATGTTGTTGCTGAGGTTGCTGTTCGTTGTGGCAGTGATGATGATGATGATGGTGGTGGAGGTATTGGTGGTGCAGATGCTGCTTTGTCTGTGATGAAAATAACGATGATGAAAATGGAGCCTTAAGAGCCAAACTCAGAGTTTTCTTTTGTACGGTGTAATCATTTTCAAACATGTGATATTGTTAAGGAATACGGTCCAATTCTTACTGGTTTGTTCCTGTAGTTTTAGAAAAGAAAAGCAGATTTTGTTGCCAAAACTGATTAAAATCACAGCGGGGTTGACGCTTGTAAAAGATGGTGAAAATCAATAATGTGTTACCCATGTGATGCCATCTTTGTCATTTACACAGAAAGGTACACGTGTAAAGTGTGCACTTTAACAGAATGATCACACTTTCTAAGGGATCGTCCAGCTAACGAAGCTTTTATCTGTCTTTTTTTCTTATGTGGTCTCTTGGGGATGTTGTGTGTCTGTGAACCACCTGAATGATCCATGTGACACGTCGTCCTCGCTACAGGTAAGAGAGACCCTTCTTTTTCTTTTTCCTTTTTTTACTCCAGGATCATTTAGTGTTCATGATCCTTAACGTGAATCAAAGTTTGCATCGTTGACGTGGTCATATATTGAAGGACTGACTGTGAACTTTTATTTGCATAATGCGCTCCTGCATCTCATTGAATATGCATATGCTGTTGAAAACAAGTCTCAGAGTTTGAGAAAGAGATTGCTGTCACAGCCTGTGAATCACGTCGCAATTTTAGCTCTTGAGGGCACCGCAATCAATGCTGCCTGCTGTCGTCTCTTATGCACTCACAAAAACAGAGATACACACACACAGACGAGCACATACTATATCCACTTTATATCGCTGATGTCCCCCTCAGAGCAGGGGACAGTTTTAAGAAAAGCCCAGTGAAGGGTTTGTTGCTTGATGTGTCACACACCATCACTTCAGTTGCGCTCCGCTCAAATCTCTCTTCTAAAGGGGCAGCCCTAATAAACCCCAGTGGACAGCTACAAGCTTGAAGTGTCAAGCTGCATCCATCCAATAGTCTCCTCAGCTCACTCTCAGTTGTGACAAAGGGATTCTGAAAAGCGGTGAAAGTGTTTATCTCCCAAAACCAATAGTCAGAGTACAAAACTCAAAAAGTGGGGAAGATTAGACGCTGTCTCACACCGCTGGTAATTTCCCTTGCCAATTCCGGTTGTGGTAAAAGTAGTTTGACTTCTTGCTAAAGGTAGGTATATACTTTATTACTTAAAGGGGACCTACTATGCTTTTCTGTCATATAAAGTTACAATGTCAGATATTTTAAGATATGTGTTAAGATATATTGGCCAACATTTTTTTTATATTAAGGCAAACACATATAAAAGTAATTATTTTGAGAAAATAGGTCAGGCTTCAGATTACTCCAAACACTCCTTTTGCGACAAGCTGACGTCACCTCGTTACAGATTTCTTCATATGTTCGTCAGCTCCAGGCACAACATGTCATTAAGTACAGGGACGCGTCCGTCCACCTGCTCAGGCTGTCTGTGAAGTCTGCTCAGCACTTACAAGCACTGGCTGCTGGCCCTCAGGGGGCTTCCTGGAAGTTGGCCAATTAGAAAAAAGTGGTCTTTGGGGGCGGGGGCCTTAAAGAGACAGTACCGAAAACGGCTTGTTTTTAACACTGATGGGCTGCATAAGGGGCCAGATTAAGATACATAAGGAGTTGTTTTGTTGTTGTTGTTTTTTAGCTGTGAATGATGCAAAGCTACTCCATTGGAGTCCTAGAATAAAATAAAAAATAACTGAAAATGTACATAGTAGGTCCCCTTTAATGGCAGGACATGCTCATGATCTCTCTCTACAAGTGGAATAAGACTTCATTATGTTACTTCAAGTTGCACTCTTTTATTGCTGTTGGTGAGCCTGGAGTGAAACCGCTTAGAATAAGAGGAAGGAGATTGAGAAAGAAGAAGAAATATGGATTAAGGATCCAGAGATAACATAGAAAAAGAAGGAACCCCCCCCCCATTCTTTAAAATGCAAAAGAAATCAACAGTAATAATAACAAAGTATTAATAAAACCCAATAAAAAAATGAATAATGTAAAACTAGACAAAAACAGTGAAATCACACCTCTGATGATAGATTAAACTAAACTAAGATGGTGAGCATGGTGCCTAGTAAACATTAGCATGCGAGCATTATCACAGTGAGCATACTGGTTGCATTTAACGCAAAGGACCACAGAGCCGCTAGTATGCCTGTATACAATGTGCTGTATTGCCAATGAGCTACTTAAGGATTGTTTTTGTGAGTTAAACATGATAATATAATTATACTGATATATAGTGACATCAGTACAACAGTATACAAAATGTTTGCATTGCTTTCCTGAAACCATTAGAACCATTTTGGCAATATTCAAGCCTGAGTCGTGACGGTGTCGCAGCGAGAAGAGCTGTGTGCAACTTTTTCTTGGCAGTTATGACTACTTACCTTGCCTGTGTGACTAATCAGAAAATAGCTGTGATGAGTGGTTGTTTAGATAAGAGCCATTAGTTTTGTGTTTTTATCACCAACAATCCCCATGACTCATTGCGTATGAAAAAATGACTGAATATTTCTGTCACATTCATTTTAACAACACAAAGACAAAAGGACAAAATTTGTCAGCCTGGCAGCGCTTGTAGACATTCGTCTCCCCCACAATGCCATACTTTTTTAACACAGCCCTCTAACTCCTGATTACATTTATTTACTGTATGTCTGGCGATGCTGACTAGTCTGCTCATAAATTGCAAATGTGCTTCTTCACAGTGTACTGAATGTTACTTGTTCAGCTTGATAAGTAAATCATTGCTGGTGTTCCTTCACTCTTAATACACAACTCTCCCATGTTATTGATGGTCAGAGTGTCTGAGCCATGTTTACTGGTTATCATTCTGCAGTATGCACATAAAGTTGCACGATAGATGCCATGTTTTACCTCCAGATTTCATGATGTGTGTGTGTGTGTGTGTGTGTGTGTGTGTCTAAATGTGTGTCTAATGTGTGTCTGTGTCCGTGGAAAGGAGCCGGGTTACCGTGTTTGTTTCAGTTCTGGACATTGACTGGTCTGATCTGCCCATTCACGCATGTATTCAGCTCTGCTTTACTGTCCACGTGGCGGCATATGCTGAAGCGAGCGTGAGGTGCTTCACATCCAGAGCAGAGCTGTTCATTTAGATAAGAGCAGCAACGTATTCGAGACGTGAAACACGGGGTGAGGGCCATGGCCCGCAGATCAGCGAGCAGCCCCGGATTTATCGGTATTTCAGGGGGAATTTAGTGGGGAAACTGGGACTAATCCTGTTTGTAAAAAGTCACAGGTAGAGGGATTAAGGCCTGTTGTGTTGTCAGCCTCAACAGAGACGCAGTCTTGGCAATAAGGAGCGAGAGATATGTATTGGTCTGTAAGTGCCTGCGTGTGCGTGTAATGGTGTTTTTTGGTGAGTGTTTGTGAGAGGTGCCAGGGGGATTTGTGAGGATGGGGGAGCATAACTGACCTTCAGCAAACACACATGGGCACAGGCTCTCACACGAGCAAATGCTGCGAGTGGGTATTGCATTACATGCTTATTCAGTCATTCAAAGCGTGCCATGTGAAAGCAGAGAGAGTCTTTGGTGTGGTTCTTGGTTGCGTCTTTGAGTCAAGTACAAACAGTCTCATTCACCTTCACACATGCCTGTCCTGGGTTTTTTTTCAATTTGGCAACAGACACACATTAATACTGAGGAAAACTCTCAACATTTGGCTTTAAGTAGTTATCTCAGTACTTAAAGAAAACTCAACGTTGATGTCTGTTTTCAAGCGATGTCTTATTTTTATAGTTGTCACAGCTACATTAGTAATAACACCTACTGATCAGTACAGATTGCACTCATGAACACGTTTCCATTTTTGTTATGGTTTTGAAGTTACGATTGATGGTTTTGTAATTCATGTAGTGGGATTCACCAAGGGTGACACTAAACAAAATCCCATTCAAGTAAAATTAAGGCTCATCTTTTTAAAGGAGTCCTCCACTGATTTTACATGTAAAGGTCAGATTATTTATGAAGATTAGGGTTGCATTCATGGGCTCTGATGTACACAAATAAATAACCCTGATGGCATCATTGGGGGTGCCTTGAGTTGCATTCATGGGCTCTGATGTACACAAATAAATAACCCTGATGGCATCATTGGGGGTGCCTTGAGTTGGTCTTTGCATATTTTACAGAAAGCATATTTTCTAAATTAGGTATATTGAGTGTACAAGGTGAATGCATTTAAAAGGCAAGATAGCTTTAATGACAGACACTGTTAAATTAAATGACAGGAATTGAAAGGGTTTTGAAGCTTTACTCATGCATCCAAATTTGACTATAGTCTGACTATTTTTTTTTTTTTTTCATCTGCCACTTGCAAATCCTTCGGCTTTACATTCAAGGGTAATACTAAATCACTCATGTCCTCCTTTTAAAAGCAGCAGCAGATTTCATGGCAATCTCCCAATTAGATTTCATATTTTTTGTCATTCTATCCTGACATAGGACAAAGGCCAAGGGTGAAAAGTTCACTGAAACATTAGGATTCATCCTGCAGAGAGCATGAATATTTACACCTAAACTTCACCAAAATAACTGATAAATAAAACTGATATTTTTGATCACCAAAGTACATTCAATCTCTGCAGCAGTGGTTGCGACAGACGGGTGGAGAGAGTAACCGCCTATCAGATATTCCCAATCCCAAGGCACCACCACTAAAGGAGGCTTATCAAAAATGCAAACACATTTTTATTGGAAATCTAAAGTTCATTACACAGAGTTTTGTGGCTAGACCTGGGTTCTAGATCCTGACCAGGACATCAAAGCTCTGACTAAAATCTTAAACCCATTTTGTCATCAAATTTCCCACTTTGAAGTAACTACGCTACCTTGAAAATGTAACAACTTTGTGATGTGTTAATTGCAGAAGGTGTGGGGGGGATTTGAAGGATTGGTGTATTGGAAGGACACACTGAGGAGCCATCGTCCTCTTTACTAAGTGTGCTGCATTTGCAATTTAAAAGCCAGAATATGCACACAACATAACAAATACAAAGGAGAGCATTGCAGGTATAAAGTACCAACAAAGCAGCTTTGATGAAAACATTCACAATTAAGATTAATGTTCTTTTAATGAGTTCTTTGAAACTACCCCCTGAGACCCCACGCTTAAATTAGTGTTCTAAATTATGCTCCATCTTTGGGCTGCACATCTTTAGGTAGACTGGTTCTTCCTGTAAAAATCTGTGGGTGAACCAGTCTAGGTTAATGATGAGAACAATTCCATCTTGAAAAGTGCCTCCACTGAGCAAAAGCCAGTGAGGATGTCCTCTGATGTAGACAGAGATTCGTTGAAGCAAGCTAAAATAAGTAATTTGTAAGGATTAAGCATCACAGTATAGGACTGTATCATCAGCATAGATACGGCATCAGCTCCATAAAGTGCAACACCATGTCGTTCATGTCAGGACAGACTCTAACGGACAGGACGAGACACAAATTAGACTTTAAATCCCTCATTGGTCCAGTTACTTTTAAAATTGGTTCATGCCACAATGAGTCGGGAAATGTTACAGTCTAGAGGAAAGGTCTTTGAAGTAGTATTCTGTGCTACAACATGCACAGATATGCATTTCCACACCACATATGTGCACGCTGTTACCTAAGATGTGCCACCAAATGTCCCCAGCTTCTGCCTCATTTCACCTGGCAGAGCAGCCTATAATAATCCTGCAGATGGCCACCTCTACTTTCTCTGTCTCTCTCTTTCACACCCACATTTCCACACACTTCCACTGCCATTTTTCTCTTCCTCCTACATTGAAATCTGCAAATCTGGCTTCAGCTAAGAGTCTTTCTGTCTCTGGCTCACTTTACCTTCCACTGTGGTCTTTGTTGGCTCCCTGACCTTCAGCAACAATGGTTATATTCATTTTATTTCTGCAACATCTCAAGGCCTCCAGAGTCATATTCTTATTTCATGCCCACGGAGGTATAGAGACACAGGAGGAATATTTTGTGAGCCCTTACACAAACCTGGAGCAAAGCTAACATGTCTGATGGCTGGAGCCTAAAAGTTACTCAGACCAATACTGGTCTTATATAAGCAACTGCAGCCTTTCCTGTCTCCACTTCACAGCCACTCCACTCACATCTCCTTCTGCTGTGTACGTTGTAATTCAATCCAATTCCAAGACGCGAGGTAAAGGCACAGCTTTCTGATTACCGCAATCAGACCATCACTCACTGTAATCATAGTAGTTTGACTTATTCTTTAAAACCCACCACTAATTTCAAAGAGACATGCCCTCTTCATCCACCTACTACATATCTGCTTCTCATGTATGCATTGACTGTTTCAAAATTCAAGTTCCAATTTAAAACAAGCCGGCTATATCAACAGAGGTGGCTTTTAGCATCTCTCCAGGACAGAGACAAGACAGGACATCAGGTACACATATAATTATACTCCCACAGTGCAATATCCAATACCAGCAAAAGCAATAAATTCTCTCTCTTTCACTTTCACACACATGGTGTTATTTTGTCTCTATCATGTACACACACACATGCACACTCTCTTTACCTATTTCTTGTACAGGTCTTCTACCCCCAGAGGTGCAGATAAAATAATTGAGAACAGAGAGACAGGAGGAGATAGAACTCCAACATCATACAAAGCCAGGCCGAGGCAGCCAGCACCATATTCCTCACTTATTAATTTGACTTCATGAATGAGCCGGCATTGTGCTGTGAAAATGACTGAAGATTAGCACTGATTAAAGAGGGAAATCAGTTAACATAAGCACCACCCCCACATCCTCTCCAGCATCCCTCCTAATTAAATGCAGCCATGTGGAGCTGGGGCTTGTCGAGCCTGACTCTCTCCTGGGCCCCGGATCCACTCCTGAAGCCCGCATATCAAATATGTAAACCACTTTCGATGGCGGACAGATGGAATTAATTATTTCCCGCGACTTGACTGATGAAGGCTACATGAAAGTTAGTGTGGGCAATTATTTTTGACATTAATGCTGCTGTGTTTTCATGTTTCCTCGTCTTCACATAAGACAGGATGAAGAGAATACTCTGCAAATTGTTGAGAGAAGTGTATTATCCTCCATGTTTTGTGATGTTCCTTTAATCGTCAGCAAATGGCACATTGTGAAGTAGACGAGATGTTTTGCCTTCGTCGCTCATGAAGCATTACATGTTTCCAAAGGGTGTGATGGTGACTGATGTATCAGGTAACGGAAGGTGACAGTAAAGTATAGAACTAATGGCAGATTTGATCATGCAAGGCTGAATCGAAGGGTTAGCAGATAAACATTTCAATGTAAGAAAAATAAAATCTATTTTTCTCTTTAGTCGAATCCTAAAAAATAAATGTTTAAATGCTTTAGTGGTGATGCTGGATCAGTGTTCTGAGAGCCTGCTGGCTTGGTAAGGTTGTCTGTAGCCAGAGGATCACCGTCAGTGTCCATGTCGTCTGTCTAGGCATTGGGCAAGACACTTAAACCATTTACGGCACCAGAGGCAGCTCTCACACCTGCTCTTCTCCTGTAACCCCTTTGGTATTACATCCAAATGGATGCCAAGATATACAGTGGGTACGGAAAGTATTCAGACCCCTTCAAATTGTTCACTCTTTGTTTCATTGCAGCCATTTGCTAAAATCAAAAAAGTTAATTTTATTTCTCATTAATGTACACTCAGCACCCCATCTTGACAGAAAAAAACAGAAATGTAGAAATTTGTGCAAATTTATTAAAAAAGAAAAACTGAAATATCACATGGTCATAAGTATTCAGACCCTTTGCTCAGTATTGAGTAGAAGCACCCTTTTGAGCTAGTACAGCCATGAGTCTTCTTGGGAATGATGCAACAAGCTTTTCACACCTGGATTTGGGGATCCTCTGCCATTCTTCCTTGCAGATCCTCTCCAGTTCCGTCAGGTTGGATGGTGAACGTTGGTGGACAGCCATTTTCAGGTCTCTCCAGAGATGCTCAATTGGGTTTAGGTCAGGGCTCTGGCTGGGCCAGTCAAGAATGGTCACAGAGTTGTTCCGAAGCCACTCCTTTGTTATTTTAGCTGTGTGCTTAGGGTCATTGTCTTGTTGGAAGGTGAACCGTCGGCCCAGTTTGAGGTCCAGAGCACTCTGGAAGAGGTTTTCTTCCAGGATATCTCTGTACGTGGCCGCATTCATCTTTCCTTCAATTGCAACCAGTCGTCCTGTCCCTGCAGCTGAAAAACACCCCCATAGCATGATGCTGCCACCACCACCATGTTTCACTGTTGGGATTGTATTGGGCAGGTGATGAGCAGTGCCTGGTTTTCTCCACACATACCGCTTAGAATTAACGCCAAAAAGTTAAATCTTGGTCTCATCAGACCAGAGAATCTTATTTCTCATAGTCTGGGAGTCCTTCATGTGTTTTTTGGCAAACTCTATGCGGGCTTTCATATGTCTTGCACTGAGGAGAGGCTTCCGTCGGGCCACTCTGCCATAAAGCCCCGACTGGTGGAGGGCTGCAGTGATAGTTGACTTTGTGGAACTTTCTCCCATCTCCCTACTGCATCTCTGGAGCTCAGCCACAGTGATCTTTGGGTTCTTCTTTACCTCTCTCACCAAGGCTCTTCTCCCACGATTTCTCAGTTTGGCTGGACGGCCAGGTCTAGGAAGAGTTCTGCTCGTCCCAAACTTCTTCCATTTAAGGATTATGGAGGCCACTGTGCTCTTAGGAACCTTGAGTGCTGCAGAAATTATTTTGTAACCTTGGCCAGATCTGTGCCTTGCCACAATTCTGTCTCTGAGCTCCTTGGACAGTTCCTTCGACCTCATGATTCTCATTTGCTCTGACATGCACTGTGAGCTGTAAGGTCTTATATAGACAGGTGTGTGCCTTTCCTAATCAAGTCCAATCAGTTTAATTAAACACAGTTGGACTCCAATGAAGGAGTAGAACCATCTCAAAGAGGATCAGAAGAAATGGACAGCATGTGAGTTAAATATGAGTGTCACAGCAAAGGGTCTGAATACTTATGACCATGTGATATTTCAGTTTTTCTTTTTTAATAAATTTGCACAAATTTCTACATTTCTGTTTTTTTCTGTCAAGATGGGGTGCTGAGTGTACATTAATGAGAAATAAAATTAACTTTTTTGATTTTAGCAAATGGCTGCAATGAAACAAAGAGTGAACAATTTGAAGGGGTCTGAATACTTTCTGTACCCACTGTAGTGTCTTCATATTTTCTATGTGTGATGGAAATTTATGTTTAATACAATTACATTAAAAGGGACCTCACAGAGCCTTGAAAGCCCCCCTACAGAAGCGACATTTCATGACCTGGGACACCTGTGAAGCCTTTGAAAATTCATAATGCCTTTGGCCTCATGCACACCTGCATGTTGCATAAACATGAAGTCGTTCTTCTGCATGGCTTTCAGGTAAATTAGCTCCTGCGGCCATCTCCAGTATATATTTTTGTTTTTACTTTTGATCTGCACATACATTCAAAGTCCAAAATAAATGAATGAAACATCATCACAGACTAACTCAATGTTGCCATGCACTTTCTTTACACCACACATATCTATTCTTGTCCTTGCTGATGGAGAGGGAATAATTCCATCATGGGAAGAGACAGAAAGGAACGACCATACCCCTTTTTCATTCTGAGTCACCAGCCGTGAATTTTACATCTCCGTCCCACCGGTTGCAACTGGTGAGTGAGGGCGAGCTTCATGTATTATGGATGAGGTGTGCAGGATGAAAGCAGAGAGGAGATAGTTGAAGGAGGTATCACAGAGATGGAACGGTAGAGAAGAGGGACTTTAACAGTGCTGCTCTGTTGTTCGTTCAACGAGACACCTTAGCGTGAACCGTGAGTATGCATGCACTTAGGAGAGTCTGGTAAACACACACTCTCGACTCACACATAATATAACACACAGACACACATTTACTGACTTGATACATCTACAGTTTGAGATCCCAGAGGTACACGAGGGCTCGGGAAGATGTTTTTTTTTTTATTTTTTTTTATCACAGTCTCAGGGGGGTTAGAGTAAATAGGAGCGTGCTAATGCACCTCAGAGAAAAGAGGAGGAGGAATGCCTTCAGAGTGCATCTGACCGTATCTAAAGGCATACCTAAAATAGTTATAATATGCAGAGTCTAGATGCACACTTTAGCATGTGGTTTTTCACCACAGCTGCTGTGGATAAAGAGAGAGCATGGCCAGACTTAATGCATATTTCACACGGCGGTTATAGACACTTGAGATTTGCTTGATTTGACTGACATTCGCCAGGAAAATGGCATTACCCCCCACACCCACACCTTCCTTCACAAACATGACAACACAAACATGTGCTGAATTGATAGCTGATAGTGAATTCCATCTTGAACATGCAGTGGGAAATGTGTGTAAGGTGGAATGTGTGGGACGTTTATTTTAAAATGTAGGTATCCACAATAGACTGTGTATAAAAGGCGACGTAGCTTCCAGGTCTGAAAAATGTGGCTGATGCGCAAGTGCTTTAACATGCAATACCATCAAGTAGTATTGGGTTTTTAGGGTTTGACTCCAAAAACCCTCTGGCTCCATAGAGTCCAATTCAACTTCTCTAATGAAATTAAAAGTCAATGCATGTTTTCTAAGAGTTATTTTAATGTTGTTAGCTAAAGTCCCTCCTAGTAAATTATTTTTCCAGTGGTCAATCTTGAAATATTCCAATCATTAATTAGAATGGGGGCGTGTCTGTTTGATTAACAGGCCCCTGGTGCAGTCAGGTTTCCGCTATCGGAGGGCAGAGCGTAGTGTCTTCAGGTTTACAATCAGATTGAGTCAGATCCACCACTCGGTCCTACCCAGATCATCCAAATATGGTCATTTCCGACTCCAAACAGCACTGAGCAAGCAAGACGGCAATGGCCGAAATCCGAACTCGAGGCCCATATGTAAACTGCTTGGTCTCAAAACAGGCAGACAACTTATTGAGAGCACTGGGTCATTTCCCAGTGGCCTGAGGTTTGTTTGGGTCTGTCATGAACACCCAAATGTAGTGAGCAGGAGTGAGTTAAAATACTTCTCAGCACCACTTGAGAATCCAGCATCAGGCGCGAATCTCACTGTCACTGCAGCATCCTCGCTGCAAGAGTACATGTCCCAAAGATTGTATCATTACGTCTCTTAGAGTTACACAAGCAGCGGCCTTTTTACTTCTCGGCTGACAACTTTTTTTTTAACCTTTTGAGGCAGTGAGATGCTGCAAATATAAATGACATATTTGCCAGTAAGGGACCAGGTCAGTCAAAAACACAGGCTAAATATCAAGCGGTAAGCTACTGCGATGCCACTCATTGGATTGCGAAATTCTGTTTTGAAACCTCGAATCTGGCTTTCCAGATTCCGCCAGCTGGGGAGGAACAAAGGGTTTCCTGTCCACATATACGGAAACCATAATGTACTCTTGGCATGTAAATCAAACCAATCTATCCCAAATATACCTCTCTTTGAGGCCTAATGAGTAATTCATTATAGAATTATAGATCATTATAGACCACCAGCTCCTCACTCTGGTAACCCTGAAATAGACATGCAATGATTTCCTGTGATTTTCTTTTGCTGAGTCATGTTTTTGGGACTTTGGTATTATACTTACAGTTGTGTAGCCAATGTTCAATTTCTTTGACTCAGTGTCTAGATGTGTTTTGTTACTGAGATGGAGTCAAAGTCCCAGGCTAGGATTATTGCTTCAGTCTGCCCTTGGGTCTCAAAACTGTTCCCAGTAAATGAATCACCCTCTGAAGTAATGTCTGAAAAGCAGCATCTGTTGTTTGTTCTTAAGTTGTTATGACAGTTCCTCCATATATAAAATGAACACTAACAAAGCCAGACAGATGTTGTACTGTAAACGAATCATTGTAGAATAATTTATTTAACCTTTGAGTTGAAATCAAACTTACTAGATATCAGTCTGCTTTCTTATTCTATTTAAAAGTATACAATGCCATGGCCTTAGTATTTACTATGTTTCACTTTTCAGAGTAAAAATGTTTAAAGGATGCTGCTTGTGTCTTTGTCTATTATGCAGTAAGGAAAATAATATTCATATAAAACACGCCATTTAGAGGTAAAAATGACATGTTGTTTGGCACTACGGCATCCCTCGATGACTAAAATGGAAAGGACGCCTGGTACTACTATGGCTAAATTGGGTGAAAAATTGTTGTGCTTCATTCATCAGTTGCAGTTTAGAATTTTTTTTTTCCACATATTGAATAGCATCCGTGTTTACAGATTCATTGATATAATGCTGTTATTTACTCTCACACTTCAAATTTTAATCAGGCGGAAGAAGTGGAAAGTGTTTTTTCCTGTGAGTTTTTTAGATCACACTCTGGCCTGGTGATGGCAACAGAAGGGCTTATTGTGTTCCAAAATTCTCGCAAGTGTCCCTTATCCATAGAGCCCAAGGTTGTTCATTTTGGCATTACAGCTGTGAAGTTATTGCTCATTGAATTTGGGGATGTTTTTTTCAGGCGGAAATTCCAAAAAGTAGCCTATAGGCTATTTTAAGTGGTTAGGAGAATTTCCCTTTTGCAATAGAAATACTTTTTCTGCCCTGGATTCATGCATCAACAGTTATTAGAGCGCTTGACTGATTTATCTATGTTTTATGACCACGTCTTAATTTGTAGCACCGGAATATGGTGAGGTTGAGCTGTCTCATTTTGCATAGTGATTTTGCCGTGTTTCTGCTAAGAGGTCAGGTGTGCTGACCTGAATCTGGTACATATTGAATACTAATACGTAAAGTCACATCATGAGGAGTCTTTGATTTGTATCTTTACTCGAATAATGCCTTTGCTCTCTCTGGACCATTTTTTTCTTTGTATTGTACAGTACGTGAGAGTAGGAATACAAAATAACTGAAGTGCTGAAGGGTGAGAAGCTTTTTTTCTGGTTTGCTATACTTGAAGGCATGAATGACTCTGTGGCTGATGTACCTAATCTGGCCTGAAAGATGCATATTTCTGTCTCACCACAAGTGACATTTACCCAGACAGAGACTTGTCGCATACAAAGGAATAACTGGTAAATAACAGTGTTTGAATAATGGGTAGGTGACTGTGTGTGTGTGTGTGTGTGTGTGTGTGTGTGTGTGTGTGTGTGTGTGTGTGTGTGTGTGTGTGTGTGTGTGTGTGTGTGTGTGTGTGTGTGTGTGTGTGTGTGTGTGTGTGTGTGTGTGTATTGTGTACATAGGTTTATTGCTATGGTATACGATGGAATGATTTATATTTTGAGGTCTGGAAACTGAGTTTCCCTCACGAGGCTATAAACATTTAAATCTGATTGTTTGCACGTAACTTAGCATGTGCTCTTATGTGTGTGAGCATGCAAGGGTGTGTTCACAAGCTCACATGCAGAAAGTAATTTGCAAACCATTGAATTCCTTCACACAGTCCCTGACTTAATTTAAAGTAAAATTCATATCTTACCGAAGAAGACAGCCAGCAGTGCATTTCCACACTTCCCTCCTCCTCCGTGTGCCTGATGTGGAATGTTTCCACTTCTCTGAGTGAAGTAATGATGCTGACTGGCAGGCCCTGAAGGGGCCCTACTGGCCAAGTGGGCTGTTACAGTACGTAATCGATACAGCAATGTTTCAACCGTGACTTCAGTGCCAGCAGAGAATCCGCTCAATGCTAATGTTTTCATTCACATTTAGAGCTACGGCATTACTCATGAATACAATTTGACTGTCCACCAGAGTAAAAATGTCTTTGGCTCATCAAAATATGAAATATGCACATTCCACACGTGTTGTTCAAGTCATTTCTCCCATGTACATTTGACTGAAACAATGTGTTTTAATGAATCCAGCTGGCAATACAGATCACAGAAAAGCTTGCACTTCATGCTTAAAAATGCAAACATATTTTTGCATTTTAGGTCTATTTTACCAAGGTTTATTATCATAATTAAAGTGACCGTTTTTGGACTCCCAAAATGCAGCTGAATCAGTTCTGTGTGTGAATGCCTCATGCTCATAAACCTGAAAATCAAATAATTAAGTCAAGAGGAACATTGACCCCTCGCCCCCTAAGCCCTTGGCTACTTTTAAAAAGTTCAACCTGAAAATCAAGATTTAAAAAATTAGTCAGTAACAGCTACAAAACTGTACGGCAAAACATGAACAACCTTGGGCTCTGTGGATAATAGATACTTGGAAGTGTTTTGAAAGACAATAAGTCTCCAGATTGGCTCCAGGCCATACTGAGATTTGAAAAACTCCAGCAAAAATAGATTTTTTTTTTTTCTCACCCCTAACCTCTAAATTAGAAAGTAAATAACAATGAGTGAGTAAAATACTGATTTGTATTGAATTTGTTCTAAAAAAAAAAAAAATCTCTGCAGCAACAACAATGGAGCAAAACAAATGCTACATCCATTTTAGTCACAGTAGTGCCGGGTTTGGCAAGCTTTGGAAAAATGATGCTGGTTTTGTTTTTATTATCGATACAGTCTAGTCCATGTACAGGGACCTCCAGGGTGGAAGAGGTGAAACTCTCTCGATCGTGTGTTTGTAAAAAGTTACTAAAATTGACTGACTCATTAAATTGTAAAATCTCCTCTGAAGTATTTGTAGAGTTAGTATTTTAAATAGGAGCTAAACTGTATTCTCAGTACTGTAGCAATATATTTGAAACTTGGATAGTGTATCAGCATTCATCTTTAATTGCTCAAAGTTTACCACTAAAAATGTGTTTTCTGAAGGCCAAAAAGAGTTTGTCATTCTAAAAAAATATATCTATAAAATATATTCACAAAAACATTTGTTTAATCATTAATTATTTTGTGTAATATGAGAACTAGGAATAGCATTTTTTTTCTACAGTGAGGAAGTCAGAGACGGTGACCCACTGAAAGAATACAGTATGTGTGATTGACTAGTAAGAAAATCTTTTATCCACAGACAAGTCACGACTAAATCAATTTGTTTGAGTATTTCTTTAAAAAAGGCTTAATTAAGCTGAACCTCAACAGAAATCCACTAATCTTCTGCACATCTGTGACTTTAATAAGCAATTTTTTGCGTGTCTGAGTTCCAATTTTGGATTGGAGGCTTGATGTAACATAAATGTGGGATTGTGCTGATTACACGTCATGTGTGGTGTGACAACAATTACACTGGATGTGTAACCCCAGAGAGATTGACGCATTGAGCGCGAGTTAACCGCCTTGTGCTCCGTGGCAAAGTGAGCTGTTTAATTGAGAGTGAGTAAAGATTGTACGCCGTTTGGCCCCTGTCCACCCAGCAGCCTGTAAAATAGACTATTTCACGCCATTTCCACCAGCAGAAAGAAATAACACCCGTGCCTCATGTCACAGTGCCATCTCCTTTGCTCACTGAAACATAAACACCTGAAAGTTTTTTTATACGTTTACTTATTTCATGCATTTCTCACCTCCCTATTTCAGTTTAACACTCGGATGGCTCAGTGGCTTCGATCATTTGGGTGCAAGGCAGCGACGTGGTGGAGCCAGAGAGAGAGAGAGAGAGAGAGAGAGAGAGAGAGAGAGAGAGAGTGAAATGGAAATGGAAATGGAGAGAGAGAGAGAGTGAAATGGAGATGGGGAGAGGTGTCGCGAGGAGGTTGCTGAGGTGACGATCCGATTGATTTTTAAATGAACTTGAATTTGTGGGTTTATTCCCTTTGCTCGCAGCTTGCCTGCAGTCCTGACAGGCTTGGATTTAGATTTTGTTAAGAAAAGCTGTGGCAGGTACAGCTAATAGTGAGATGATTGGGGATCATGGGAAGGTGGGTGGAGGTAAAATAGCTATGGTGAAGGTTTAGGATGTCAAAAGAGAAACTCCTTGACATCTTGAGTCCTTTTATACATTTGTCAGAATACACAGGAAACAACCATCTACTAATGAATAAAGATTTGCGGAAAAAAACAAAAACAGCTAAGCATGAACATTAAAGATGTACAGTATATTCATCATTAACCCAACTGTATCAGACAGCCATGCACGTCAAAGCATTTAATACACTTGTCTGTCCACTAGATTTTTGCCTTTCCTAGGCATGAAAAGTACACGCATGTATGATCAGCTAGATTAGGGTCGACGAAGGAGGTCATGTTACAAATGTACATGTGAGGAGGTTGAGTGCTGTTGGATGGAACAAATATGAGACTTTTACCTGTGAGACTGGTGTTTGAGTCTGTGAAAACGCAAAAGTACGCGTTTATTTCTTTTAAGAAACAAAAGTAAGTGTTAATATAACATGGTGTATTTAATCTACGTAATGTATATATTGTGATTTACATAAAAGCCATGATCTTGGCAAAACCGTGATCTTCTCCGAACCCTAATTAAATACTTGTTTTGCCTAAACTTAACTAAATTTTGACTGTCACATTTAACACAAACCAAGAGGTTTTTGGTGCCTAACTTTTCTGATACCTATAGGCAAGGCAAAATGTGACACTGACACGGTATCCTCTAGTGGACTGATGGGTGTATTACACAATTTTGCATGGTACTGGGTTGCATAAAATCTATCTTGAATCCAAGAAGAAAGGTGGTCCTTAATTTCTAATTGCGAAGCGAATGTTACTCGCACAAATACGGCCGCTCAAGTAAAATCATTGTTAGTTTGTGCAGACAAAAATTTGACGTCTATTTTGCAGTGCCTGGCACGGATTCGCGGACATTTGAGTCTTTGCATTGACTTTTTATGTAACCGCCCCCTGGGAGTGATTCGCTTCACGTTTGGTCTGAACACGGCTTAAGACCCCAACACAATATGCATCTTCTTAAAAGAAGGCAGTTGGTAAGATGATGTGAACGGAGAACACAAACAAATTTAACAATCAAAATAAGTCAAAATAAATTATTCTCTAAAATCCAAAAAAATCTAATCAGGGCCATTACAATGCCCTATTCTGCACATTCTACTTTGGAAATCAATGTGCAATTAATTTACTGTCCAGGAATAAGGATAAGGTTGGTGTCTGTTCGCAGATGGACCAAGATACTGTATAGGAATCATGTGATCCCCATCCGTCCCGGTTAACAGTTCCAATTCACACGTAGTGGCTCCAAAAGGAAAGGGACTGTCTTTGATGAAAGATGTCATGTTTGTTCTCAAAAGCATCTCAGGTCAAATACTCTGATAAACTATTTGCTGGTACCAACATGTCATGTTGAATTAAAAAAAAAAAAAACCTGGCACCTCTTTCTTCATAAGAATATGTACTCTGAGTAGATTGGCCTCCCTGGGGATAATTTCACGTTGAATGAATTATATAGGTATGCCTTTGCGATTGGTGAAGCACACAAGTGAAAGCTCATTAAACTAGTAGACTGGGAGACAGATGGAAGTCTGCTTGTCTGCTCCTCTCTTCTAATGAGGTTATCCCTGGGAAGTTTAGAGACAGATTTATGTTAAGGAAAGTGGTGTTTCAGAGCAAAAGAGAAGGGGGGTTAGAGTGAGGATAGAAAGGAGGAAAAAAGTTTATATTTGTGGTTTTATCATCTACAATAGACAGACTTCTTCCATTTCTCCTGGAAGTGGCACAGTGACTGCATCAATGACTTATGAATCCTTATAAAACTTGCCTTGGTTATGTGGAGAAACTTTCTTTGTCACTACTCTGATGAGTTAAAGCTGAATTTAATCTCTTCCGCTTTGTGCCGGGATTGAATGGTTCCTTAAAAATTCTATTGTCGCAGACAGCGGCAGAAAGATACCTAATTGTCAGTCCAGCCAATATGAGTTGCCACGGCATGGTAACAGACTAAGTTATCATCATTGACGTGCAGGAATAATGCGGTGCCACGGTGTTGTTAGCGTCTGACCTCGTGATTTTTTTGATGAATAGCTATTTATATTGGCTTGATAACTCCCTGGTGGGCTGCCCAATTCCTGAAGAATAGTCAGTGTGAGTATGACAAGTGCAAAGATCAAAAAAATAATAATACAAAGGGTTAGATTATTAATTTTCTTTTCCGCTGGAAAACTGTTGTCCATTAAGTCCAGAAATCACTGCTTAGTCCATGCATTTATTTATTAATTTCTTCTTTACCAGCGTATTTTAGCCTCATACTTAATTCTTCAAGGAACACCTCTCCGCCAGGAACATGGTTTTGTATTAATGTAAATGTGATGGGATCATTTATGAAGACATGCCCTCATGAATAATTTGCTCATTCAAGGTTTTTATCCCTGAGAAATAACATGTTCATTTAATGTAGCAGCCTGCTGGGCAGGTCTGCTATGACCTATCTGTTATTCCAGAGAGATCAGACATTTAGTCGGAAAGACTTATTCGGGGATGAAATGCTGAGGTGGGTGACATTTATTATAACACTTGTCGTGCATGTTATCTGTTTCCGCAGCATCAGGCATTCGTTAATACGCCAGTTCAGGCTTTGGGAAAAGGTTTGAACTCTGGATAAGCATTTGTATTGACTCACCATTGAACTACATAAGACTTCCATGGGAGACTAAATCCAAGCATTGTTGTTCCTTTATCTTTTCATTTCTTTGAATTACAGCACATGCACTACACAACGTGAAAAAAATAGCTCACACAGAGGTTATCACTTCCCAGAGTATCCAGTCGAAAGCTTCATTCCCTGTTGAGAAAGTGGTATTTAAATGAAGGAGAGAAGCTGCCTCTACTGCTCTACCACTCATGCCATCTGGCAAGATTACCATCAGCACAGCTTTGCTCCGGGAGAGCCATTACAAGAAGACAAAGTAAGATGTGTGAAGTATGAATTGTGAAAGTCACTCCAGTACCACATGGAGGTAGCCTAAAGGATGTGAAGATAAAACTCTTGATTGCCTCAATGACATTAACTTTATAAACACCCATGAGCTTTTACCGAACTGTCTTTCGCAAACTGTCTGTACCTCTTTCATTCAACGTAATGTTTCTCTTGGATAAAACATTGCTACGTCTTTTTTATGACTGCGTGTTCAACATTATCATGCGGGGGTTTTTCAGGCAACCTCTGAAATGAGCTGCCACGGGGATCTATAGTCTGCAACAGTGATCAGGCAAATGCTCCTAAGGAGATGGATGGTTTTCATTACGTTTTCACAATGAAACAGAATGGCAACAAATTGCAGCCAATATTGCCAGTTGAAGTTAAATGGATGTATAACAAATGTAAACTCTGTCTCTGTGCTGCATTTTCTGCACAGTTCAGATCCATGTAATCCTTCTTTGCTGTTGTTTATTGGCTGCTTGTGGACACAGTGGAAATAACAGTGCAGGGATAAAGAGACTCAAATCCACATTCACTAAACTGAAATAACTGAAGTGGAATGATAAGCTGAACTATAACTTATTTTACAACACCACACAAATGCTATAAAAGGGGACATGTTGTATCATACTGTGAAAGATTTACATGTCAAAATGAAAACACATCAAACAAAAACATAAAATGTAAAAAACTTAAACATTTTATATGTATTTATTCAAATATTTATGATAGTATACATGAATTTACTAGAACATAATGCAATTAAAAACACATGGTGAAAGGATGATGATTCACCATTTTGTCAACTGAACAAATTGTTTTGTGTCGTGACATTATTTTTTCACTTAAAGGAGCAGTGTGTAGGGTTTAGCGGCATCCATCATGATTAGGTTGTAGATTGCAACCAAGTGAACCCTTATTACCTCAACCTCCCCTTTCAAGTCTGTAAGAGAATCTATGGAGGCTGCAAAACTTACAAAAAAACAATGAAAGGCCCTCTCAAGAGCCAGGGGTTATTTGTCCCTTCTGGGCTACTGTAGAAACGTGGTGCGATAACATGGCGCACTCCGTGGAAGAGGGCCCGCTTTAGGAATGAAGGGTTGAAAGTACAACAATGCATTGTTTCACGTGACTAATGACAACATAATTAGAAATATCACATTCCCTTTCTGCCAGCACATCCCCATAAATCCTACAGACTAGACTGTTAAACAAATCAGAACTCCGACAAACGGAATGTTATTCATGACAAAATTCACCTGTCCTGTTGTCTCATATTCAGCCCTTCAAGTGATCCTCACCGTTGACGCTGTTAGAGTTAGCTTGTCCTTGATTAAACCAATGGCTGTTTCCTGCAGGTGAACACGAGTTAACTATCACTAATTTGCTGTCAACACCGTCTCGAGCCCCCTTTGGACAGGATTCATGTCTCGAGGGGAGATGGAGTGATCGTTATGTTATCTGTGCTGCTGTGGTTTTAATCCAGTCTGTTGAGCATATGTATGTTTCACCCCCACCGCAGCAATAATTGCAGACCAATTAGGTAGTTTGTCATTGAATTCAGTTGTCTTCCTGTCATTTAAATACAATCAGTAACAGTCCTTTAAATTATATTTTCCTCTTTTTTATCAGCTCAGTGTGAAACTCGACTTTTGTGTGACAATGACAGAAGAACATAATCCTTATCATTAGCATGTTTCTAGATTATTCAACCACAGGTAGATGAGCTATTGCCCCCCCCCCCCACCTCCTCTCCCACGGAGGCTTTTAGCTGTTCCGTTTTGCTTTGTCTTGCAGAAAGTCCATGACTTGTACAAATGATATCCTGTAATTTCTTAATGGTTAATATGTCATATAAAATGATGAGTCGATTTACCTTGGAGCACAGTGAATACTTAATTATCCACCTCCCTCTGTAATGTTAATCCCATCCAAATAGGGCTTAAGTGTCTGATTGATTCCTATAGCACCATCCATCCCTTAAAGCTGCAGACAGGTAATTGCTTAATGTACATTCAGAAGTCCCTCTGGCCAGCCAGCTCACAGAAAACCCTTAATTTTAAAGGCTTTCTCTCACATCTACCAGCAACGCATGTCAGTGATGATAAACCCAGTACATAATTCTGTCCTACGCTGTGACTGGACAGTTGGCTGTCTTTCTATTTGGCTTTGTTAATGTATAAAAACTAATGACAGTGCTTTGAATATAGACAGAGCAGTCCGTGCTGCGCTCTACAGGACAATACTAAAACGCAATGCGGTTCTTTGTTTTGTGTGCAGTAAAAGTTCATGTCAAAATTGTAATAAACAATTCTGTGATTAGATAGTAAAAAAGAAATCTATTTCCTCTCAACATATATTCCTCATTTAATTTTGACACATTAAACACATGCATAATAGGAAAATAATGTTGTATTTCACTCGTTTATTTTGGTATTTTAAATCTTCCATCCAATACTCCCAGCTCATACTAAGTTTGTAAAGCTTTACTTACAAATAGATGTACTGCAATTTCTAAGTCGAGTTAACTTTGTAGGCCAGTTGCACCTCTTTGTTTTATGTCTTAAAGTCTGCATGGACATTTCGCAGCGGACGGTTTGAACCTCTAGTGATTTCATGGTTGCAAATATGCCAACGTGAACCAAATTCCACTGAATGTCACCGTGCATGCCAACACTCTTAAAATAGTTTGACATGTTCTCTTTCTCCAATTTTCTTGAGATCAACCTGGTTGACACCTCGCCCCACCACTGCCAGTAAAACAGAATATAATTTCAATTCCCAGTACACCTGAGGTGAGCTTGCAGAGATTTAGCTGGCTGGGCACAAGCTGCTGCCGCAGGTTTCACAGAAAGACAGAGGATGCTATTTCCCCCACGTCAACCTGCTAAAATTGTATTCAGTTTGGAAGGTCTGGCCGTCAAAATGCCAGGTGGGGGGCAGCTGAGCCCAGTTTGCCTCTGTCTCAAATACCCCGGTAGCTGGCACACAGTTCAGCAGGGGCTGTTGTGAACTGTGAGGCGGAGGCCGTTCAGATGGAACTGCTCAGGGAGGTGTGCACTGTTAAAGAGCTACAAATTGAGTTCAGACAAACACACATATACTCTCAAACATGTGTGAATGTGTATGAGTCTGTAAGTGAAGAAAAATGTGCACGCACACACACACACACACACACACACACAAGGTCTACATGTGCCTGTTGGCATTCCTCTACAACGCAGTGTCATGCTGGCAGCCAGAGGTTATTATAGCTGTCTGCCTGCCCAGGATGCCTGGGTCCCAGAGAAACACACACAAACTCAGGAGTTGTTTTTGCATCACAGGAAAAAATGGTGCTCTTGCTCTCTTTTCTGACTCGATCTCTCCACCTCCTCCTCTTTTTCTTTTTTTATTCCCTGCCATCCTGAGCAGCGTGAGCAGCCCTGCGTGAGCCATCGACTCTCACATCAACAACCTCTTCCCAACCTCCCGCTAGGTCCACCCACCGCCCGCAGTAACAGCTGCCAATCAGCTCAGTGTCAGCGGCCAGTTTGTCGTTCAGTCAAGTCAGCATATCAGTCTGTCGGTCAGCGCCGAGGCTGTTCGCGCTCCACTTGGACCGTCAGCCAGTCAATCAAAGGGACAGATTGCCATTCAGTTGGCCCATCAGTCGGCTTCCCAAACAGTCAGCTGTGTAGCGTTCACATAATTTTCCTCTGGAGGTTTAAAAGAATTTCAGGTCCCTGCAGGAGGTCTCATTTTCACTGACATGAACACTTAATGCCCAGTCAAATATTGGAACAGATTTTTTTCATAAGACCAAATGAAAAATAAATATTCCAGGTAAAGGTGAAAGTGCTTTATTTTATTTAGTTTTTTTTGGTTATTAAGTAATAGGTAATTGCAGAGTAATATCATTACATGAAACGTAGCTGAATTTATGGTTTTGTGCGTGTTGTGTCGTAACACTTTCCTGTTGGGTATCTGAACAATTTGATTCCAGAGAGATTGAGTACTGCTATTTTGTTACACACACAAAATAATGAGAGGGAGAAGGGAAGAGAGAGCGATCTTGTTTATAAGAAAGGAAGTCTGTTTTGCTGTTCTTGTAGATTGGAATTATTTGGATGGATGCTTCACTGTTGTTTGTGTGTGTGTGTGTGTGTGTGTGTGTGTGTGTGTGTGTGTGTGTGTGTGTGTGTGTGTGTGTGTGTGTGTGTGTGTGTGTGTGTGTGTGTGTGTGTGTGTGTGTGTGTGTGTGTGTGTGTGTGTGTGTGCGTGCGTGTGTGTGTGTTAGGGGGGCATATTATTCATTGTCAGCTATTAAAACTGCTGGCAAATTGTACATTCTATTGAACAAATAATCTCACAGGCTGCTGCATTGCTCTGTTCAAAACACCCACACGTACCTGTTGCCTTGAATAAGCCAGAGGAAGGAGGGATGACCCTGTCGGAGCTGTCTGTCTGCCAGCACAGTAAATCGATGGAGGAACACCATGAGTTGGGCCTTTCTCCAAACTGTAGCTAATTTGGAGTTATAATTGTGGAAAAGCTGCATTAATTATTTCCACACTGAAAGTAATGCACAAAAGACATAAATTAAAGAGCAACACTGAAATACTCATTGTTCATAATGAATTTGTGAAATTCACGGACAGATGCAGTCTTGGCCTTTAATCAACCCCGCATGCACACCAGCTCAAACTCATCTCCCCGTTTGGCCCTAATAGTTTGATTCTGACCCGAAGAATTGTGGAGGATTTGCAGAAAATTACAATGCACTGTAGTAATTACACAGTTTTTTCCACTGAAATTATGTCTTACTCTTGCAAAACGTTGTTGTCGAATCACACAGTTGCAAACACAGCAGCATCATTACCACTCTGGAAATGTGTTCATTCGAAGCTGCTGGAAACGACGTCAGAGCTCTAACAGCGATAATGTACTCTGACAGGCTAACTGAGGGCTGCGTGACGTCTAACTGCTGTAGAAGAAACAGATGGGTACCTGGTAGACTTTTGAGTGTTTGTGTGTGAGTAGGATGGGGGATTATATGAGCCTGTGAATTCTCCAAATTAATTATGGATGCTTGAATGCTACCATCCCACTTCTCCACCTCTGTTTCTCTACTACTATCTGCAACTCAGCCCTCCCCACTATTTACATCATTGCCATTGTTTGGGAAAAAAAAAATCTAACTTTTGCAGATTCTCAGATTCATTATTCATACATTCGGGTGTAAATAAAAGATAACTTGTAATTAAAAGTGGTCATGCAAAATAAATAAAATCAAATGTTCAACTGAGTTATCTTGTAAAAAAAAAGTGTTTCCATGACTGTATATTTATTGAAATATAAAGATAACTTGCAGTTTATTTCAACATTCTGCTTTTATTTACCTTGTCTGACTGCATTGTCTGACTACGGCATTTTCTTCACACAATGACAGAGCTAAAATCTCTTTGTGGACACTTTGTTTCCATTTTAAATGTATTAATGTTATCAAATCTCATAAACTTTTGAGAAGTTCTTCTAACCTCGTAATTGTTGATGTAAGATGTAATGCAGAAAAAAAAGCCTCAAGTCTTTACATTCACATCAGAGAAGCCGAACTTGGAGAATGTTTAGTATCTTTGATTGATACATGTTATATTTATTGATGATCATCAAAGTATTTGTACTTGGTGATTGAAAATCAACCAAGTCAAGGGGTTGTTTTAACTTGCTACCCTAACAGTAATATTAATAAAAAGAAAACAGAAAAACATATGCTCAGCGAAACACTGGGCCAAAACAACCCAGTGCTAATAGGATGTTTTGATTTTCCGTGTCTACATACACAGTTTAATGCACATCCTTCTACACTTGAGTCACTCTGCAAAAACAGTTATCTGTCCAGACAGTGAAACTGTTGCCACCAGATACGGTCTTACTGACTTTGTTCCCAGTTGATCAAAAGAATGCTTCTTGCACAGTGCCACAGTCCAGTGGATGTTCCTCTGGAAAGACAGCCATGCATATTGTTTACCATTTTAGAATATCCTCAGAAAGATGGCTGCCAAGCATTGTATAATGTCCAGTACAATACCAGGCCACTTGTATGCTGTCAGTATGGTTTTCAATATCTCATTATCATACTATAACCCCTTTACACTGGATTTTAAGACGCTGGTGATGCAGCTTGTCATTGTTTGAATTGTCATTTCAAATCTATCCATTATCAAATGAATACCAAAGGCCTCCTCAGCAGCTACCATTATGTTGCTTTCATTAGGCTTATCTCTGATTGTATTGTATTCAGTAATTGTACTGTATTACATAACATTAAATAAATAGTTGAATAGCCTTTAGCTCATTTTGCTCGGCTCTTATTGAAAGATTAGCAAGGCCAGTACCTGAATAAACTGCAATCAAAATATCATGGTCAGAGGATGCTCAGACTTCTTCCAGGCTTACCATGCTGCAATCCTCTCACTCTGACAGCATAGTATGAAATATTAAGTAATCCATAATGCCCATAATGTGAGAAGACTGCATGCTGGGATTTTTTAAAATTCTGTCCAACCTGTCACTCAAATCCAACAGCTGCTTGAAGGCGATGACGCTTCCTTTGGGGGCAGAGAGAGGGAAAGTTAAGATTTACCTCAGTCAAACTCTCCCTCTAGTTCTCCAATACTTTATTGATGTCTTTAGTAATCAGTGCATCTAAACTAGATTGCTGTCATATACTGTAACATCAGCACACATGGTGGATTTTATGGACATGACACCCCTATGACTAATTCATGGGAACATGGTTGACAACTGGCAAAGTACTCTCTTAAATTAAGCCACTAAAAAAAATCACTAAATTTGTCAATCTGTGTGTGGCTCCAGGCTTGTTATACAAACTGGAAAACATTAAATCATGGTTAGTGTGCATTAGGAAACAGAGTTCCTTTTTTGTGTGTAAAAAATAGAGAATTAGGCAGTCTGATTGTGACTTTGAGACAAGATAAACAAACAGAGCGGATCTTTTTTGTGCTTTTACGCAATTACCATCCAAGAAACTGGCAATGAAACAAATAGGCTGCAACTAGTGTTCAACAAAGAGAAATCATTAGAAGTGAATATCAATTTATCATACCAATGACTGTCGTAAACATTTTTTGGCGTGATGCAACTTTATAGAGCAATGTCCCAAATGGATGTAGGAGATAAGACAGCCCCCCTCCCCCCTCCCAGACCCTTAAAGCTGGATGGGGTGGAGCACAGTATGCGGAAAACCTCAGATGGTGGGAAGGAAAAACTCCTTTTTAACAGGTATAAGCATCTAACCAGGCGTGTCAGGAGGTCTGAGACGGAATGACAGCTCTACGATGCCATTTAAAGAACATTAACGAAAAATGGATTGACTCAAAAAACGCGGGCAGAAAAATCATTGGGCAAGTGTAGCGACGACAAGATTAGATAGCCTGCGAAAGCGGAAGTGACAAAGAAAATGGAGCAGCAGGAAAAGCACACACACATAGGAATGATGATGAAATGTGAAAGAACAGATCTTCCCTATTAAACAGCAAAAGCTTAATTAAAAGGATGAGGTGTGACACACTTATTTAATTCCTTATCATTATTTTCCAACACTGAGAAAGTAGTTACAAAAAAGAGCCAATGTCAGATCAGGTTTTCAGTATAGTTAATTTGGTTCAGACTTCTTGTGTGTTTTAAATTTCCATTCCATAAAATACACACATTGTATGAAACTAGTATTTTAGAAATGATGGTGTTTCCACTTGTGGGCCATGTGTGCTAGGGTTGCAGTTAATAGTAATGTAATTACCGTCACAATCATTTTACTGTCACTGTGATAATTTTCAGCCACAATTTCATGAATGTTTTTAACAGAGGGATGGGAGGTATGGTGAACGTCCAAACAATCATGAAGGAGTCTTATGGCTTCAATTAGGATTCCATTAAGAAAAATATCCTCAGTAATTACTGCCTGTGTCCTTGTCAGAGCCAAAAACGTGGAACTAATGCAGGTGTAAATGCAGTGCAGGCTCGGGTACCTGGCTCGGATAATAGCTTTTGTATTGACAAACTAAAACAAGTTTGGACAACCAATTGCAGTTTAGATTGCAATAAAAGTCACCTGTATAGGCCCGTAATATTCGCTCTGTATTACCAGACCAAAATACACTTTGTGACATCCAACGTACATCGCCATAAGACATACATTGTGTGCTCAATCTCACTAAGCTGTAAACAACCGAGACTTCCCCCTATTTTTGCAGAGTGCAACACCATGGTAGTAAATTACCATTTCAGACTTATTTATGACATTCTTCATTAAAAACAAATGCTTGATATTAAAACATCATCCCACTTATCCATTCCCAATGGCCGCTGATTGGCCAAACCCTCAAAGTGGCAAAACAAACCCTCATGCAAACACAGGGGGGACTGAAGCTTTGAGCAGTAGGTAGTAGGAGGTAGGCCAGGCTGGCTAAGTGTTTTCTTATTCTTGTTTCTTAATCAAGCAATTATTAATAATCACTTAAATACAGTATAATATACTGCATGTTTTAATATAAGCAACAAAAGAACAGTTTAGTTTTAAGCTGTGACATGGCAAGCGTTTATTCGATTGGTGCTTCTCTTTGTGTGTGTGTGTGTGTGTGTGTGTGTGTGTGTGTGTGTGTGTGTGTGTGTGTGTGTGTGTGTGTGTGTGTGTGTGTGTGTGTGTGTGTGTGTGTGTTTGTGTTTGTGTGTGCGTGTGCGTGCGCATGTGCGAGCAGACATGCATAAAAGCTGACAGTTTTCACACTTCTCCTGACAGCGAGTGTTTATCTGCATATCTGAGTGTCTGCGTCTGCATTTCTGTTTGCTTCTCTCGGCCCGCCTGGATGTGATCTTCCTGTCAGGCCATGGATATTATACTGTAGACTGCTCACCCTGGGGTTGAAGGGATCCTCCCCGTCTTTCACAAGGCCTTTTAATGACGGTGGCCTACCAGCAAGGGGGGCATTGGATGCTGTCAGGGGACAGCTGTGAAGCCTCAGTGCTGGCTGAGCCCCCACCAGCCCTCATGTCCATATGTCCTCTATTAAGAAGCAAGCAACAATACAATCGCCTGTGTGATGAAGGAATGATTTTGAGGCAGCCAAAATCTGAAACAACTGACTTGTTTTCTGTCATTTTGAAGGATGAGGGGTAGAGAGCTACAGAGAGAGTGAATCATTGTGTATGTTTGTGCCGTGGTGTATTTGCATGCCCATTACTGTGAGCGTTCGAGAGAGTCGCCGCTTTGGTCAGTCTAAATAATTGAAACTCTAGTCTACTGTTGTACTTTGAACCAGCAAGCGTGCTTGTGTGCAGGTATGTGTCTGGCAGCCTGACATATCTTTCTGCATAGCTGATGGTGTTGCTTGATCTTCGTGCCAGCCGAGTAATATGCCTGCATGGCCAGGGTGATGCTGACCGACTGTACAATGGGGGCCATTCACATCCAGGATGTTTGACATCGTATAATTCAGCCTGTTCAGTGTAGTTGCAGTCCTGGTAAAAAAAAAAAAAAAAAAAAAAAAAATGTTTTCAGTACCTTGATTTATGACATGCCATCCATACTTTTCCAAAAATAGTTTAAAGACATAAGTCTCTGAGGGAGATGGGCAGTGTTATGTGATGCTTCCAAATTCACAAAATCACACTAATCAAAGTCACAGTGGAAACTAAAGTGTTATTTTGCGCACATAACACATAATGCATAGTTGATGACCTGTGTTTTCACTGTTCACCAGTATGCCGGCATGCGTGCATCATGCTTTTCACGAGGTAATTTGGGTACCACAGTCACGGTTTCAGAAACTTCCAGCAACACTATGCTATCATTGTTTTTCAGTTAGATGCAATATGCCTGCAGGGATAGATAACTCCCTCTCTTTGATGTGTTTCCTCTTTGATGTTGCCATGTCATTTATGTGCCATAATTTACATTCATGATTTCCATTATCGTAAATTATTGAGGTTTACCTATCACTTGCTTCTTTCAATCCAGTCCCCATTCGAGGAACTTGTAAATCTTCAAAAGCATTGTTACATTGCAATTAAGTACAAGTATCAGTGTGCTTTCACTTCCATGTGAACAATCGAGTGCAACACTACGAGTGTCTTCCAGGAAAGACTTAGACATTTTTTTTAATGTGTACTCACATTCAAAGGATTTTCCAGCAATGCCTATTTTTATGACGGCTAGATTTCACCCTGCCTCGATTGTGTTGTAGCTGCCAGGAGCAGCTGAAAAAAACCCTCTTTCCTTCTGATGTGGTCACGTCACATGTTGTACAAGTTAGTTCCATTCCGGCATAACCCATCTCCTAGGGGGCTTACTTTATGGGCAGATCATGGTTTGTACAATGAAAACGTAGATATAGTTTGATTAAATATGGAATATAGGATTCAAACTTCAGGCCATGACATTGATACTCCAACATTTTATCTTAAAAAAATAGCATTACAGACTTTCAGTGAGTGTTTCAAGATGGCGACGTAGATCGAAAACTCTCCTGGTCAAATTAAGGGAAAAAAAGACCCCACCAGTGCAAGGGAACAGTTGTTAAAAAACTAAAATGATTCAGAATGAGTGGCGTTAGAAGCAGGAAAGCGTCAACGAGAAAAAGTAAGAAAAGCGAGGGAAGAGGAAAGAAAACAACGAACGACAACACAGTTACGGTGGTGGAAATGGAGCCTCGTGCAGAGGAGGGGGTTATATCTACGGCCGAAGCCATCCAAAACCTGGGCAAAGATATACAAAGCCTGAAAACGGAACTCAAACAGGAAATAAAGTTTACTATACATCCATGACCCAGATGTATGCCTCCTTAACCTTTTAGATCTCCTCGACATATTCGGTACATATTCAGGATTCAAGTTAAACATGCAAAAAACTCAAATATTACCATTTAACTACAATCCATCACCCCTTATAAAGCAAAGGATACCCATTAACTGGTCTCAGAAAGCAATCAATAGTTCTTTGGTGTGACAATGGTTACGAGGCTAAGTGGAAGGAGATGTAAAATGAATGCAAAGGTATCCCAGTACAAGCAATGATCGCAGACCGCAAACTGATGTTAACTTATCGTGACCACCTAAACCCCATCATCTCATTTACCCTTCACACCTGGTTTGAAGTTATAAAGCACTTACATTTGTGGAACCAGTTGAGAAAAACACATTACAAAGTTTTCAGACATTGAAGGAAAAATTAAATTTGGAAAAGTATGATTTTTTTTCAGTTATTTACAGTTACGGCAGTACTTTATAAAATAAATTAGGAAACATGGGGTAACTATAGAACCGAACAAAATAATACAATTAACAGTACGGGCATACATAGGTAGTCCCAAATCAGTAATTTCCCAAATTTACCAGGGAATTACAAAAGGTAGAGGAACTACCACAACATATATCAAGGAGAGATGGGAGAAGGAACTAGAAGATAAAATACCCAATCAGCAATGGGAGAATATGTGTGAAACCGCGTTTTCTACTTCCTGCTTTATGTATTGGCGTGCATTTGGCTGGAAGAACCTTGTTCGTTTCTTTATTTCCCCTAAAATGAAGACATACTTAACTACAACAAACCATACATGCTGGAGAAATTGCAGGGAGGGGAGTGCAAATCACCACCATATCTTCTGGTGCTGCCCTAAGATACAAACATTATGGGAAAACATTTGGAGAATCATGCAGCATATTCTTGGGCAGCAGATCCTATTCACATGCAATTCACTTTACTTGGGCGATCTACCAGAAGGAATAACAGGAAATGATAGGTACATCCTGAAAATATTAGCAGTAGCAGCAAAAAAAGCAATTACTCGTAAATGGTTACAAACCGACTCACCTTCAATAGAAAACTGGACTGAAATCATTAAGGAAATCCATGATATGGAAAGATTGACTTTCCTGCTGAGACTAAGAAAGGACACATACATAGCAAGATGGACAAAATGGACAAAATATTTGTCAGAACAAGGAAATTGGCAGGTGACTTGCCCCCCCCCCCCCCCCCAACCTCACAAGTTGTTGGATTTTGATTGCTGTAGATGCTCATTATCTTTTAAAAAGACAAGTACTCTCTCCAACCACAATGCTACCCCATGTATTTAAGACTAGATCCAAGTTTAAGAAATGCTGTGTATAGAACCCTCTGAATATATTTTTTTGACATCTGTTTGTTGGGCTGAATTTATGGTTGACACGATTGCCTGACAACATTGTTGGTGTGTTGTATGGTTGTTTTGTTGAATTTTTTTTTAATTTTTGTACTTATTTATTTGTTCAATCAGTTTTTTTTAATTTTTGGTCTTTCTTTGTCAGTTGCATGGTTAATTATTAAAAAAAAAAATTGTGTGTTCTTTTTAAGGGATTTGTTTAGCGTTGCTGTAAAAATACCTTAATAAAATATTAAGTATAAAAAAATATATAGCATTACATTGGCATAATATCAGGGTTGCCAATAAATACTCTATGAAATGACCAGCTGTGTATTTCTAAAACCAGTAAACACACTTTGGCCTTCAACTTTTTGAAAATGTGCCCACCCACCTCCACCCCCTGCCTCCACCCCCCGCCCCTCTCACACACACACAAACACACACTTACACACTCTCTCTCACACACACACACACACACACACACACACAATTCCACTTGCAACACATTTAAAATAGGCAAATTCGAGTTCAGTGATAAAATCAGGAGGAATTTGTTTATGATTGATATCCAGGTTGACAATATACAGAATATATATTGTATGTAAGCTCAGATCCTTTATTTGAGGACTAATTTTGTCCACATGACAAGATAATGATATAGCTAAGCAGACAAAAAAGCCAGTTGGTTGTCCAATAACTGGTAATATTTAGATAAATCTGTAATTTTTGCACATTCAAGTACAAATTGTATGTAATCTGGCATTATGTAGATTTGTTGTGGTAGAAATGAATGTATTAAAACAACTATTGAACAATGTGCATTTTAACTGACCTGAATAAGAGTGATACGTTTGACAGTAAATCATCAAATTACTTTTTTAAAACCCCCTATTTATTATATGCAAAACTCTTAATTAATTATGTTTTTAAATCCTGTTTGGTTTTCTTCCTAAATCTCAAACTCATTTACTTAAATTCAAGGCAAAGAAAACAACTCTAGAGACATCTAATTGAATAAAGGTAAGGCACTGCTGTGAATGAATCAAGACTGTTTGCATTTTCTAAAGTTACATCCGGAAATGATATGCAGTCCTGCTTAAATAGGGATGTAAACATTTAAAAACACATCAGACTTTGAGAAGTTGTGATGCTGGCAAGGTCAAGCTCTGCAGCTAGAACATTTCAGCTTTCTGGGGTGAACACAAACAAAATCAATCTTTGAAATTATATAGCCGTATTAGCCTCCTTTCTTTGTTTTTCATGGCAAAGTTTCTGTAATATCTGCAGTAGATTCAGTGTGAGACATTCTGCGGCTTTCTCACAGAAGATAAAAGTGAATAAATCATATGAAAACGAGCAGCCAGACTCTTTACCAGAGACATAACAAAGAGATCCTCAGCTGATGTAAGATTGCTGTCATGGATGGCATATTCCTAATGCCTCTCGAGGGGAAAGTTGGCTTCAAATCTGGGTGTGACATCGTGTCTTGGAGCCTGTCTTGAAAAATGTCTTGAGGTGTTACCACACTGTCTGGTAGACACCTGAGTGGCACAGCAGCCACAAATAATGGATCTGTCTCAATTAGCAGCGGAACAAAGATACATGTGTCACCATGCAGACACACACAGTGATGCCTGAAAACTTTGTGGAATTAAGAGGAGGCTATCCACAATCATGACCAATCAGATCCGCTCCCCTTATTCCTTGAAAAGTTTTTATTTTACTGCCTTCTGTTGCCTCCAAACATTTTTTTTTATTTAAAGAAAAGTTTAGTTCAGTTCAAATCCCCTGTACAGAAACTTGAATCTCCTTTGGCTGGATTAAACAGTCCTGGAGACACTGGTTGCCAACAGTGTTAGAAGGCAGTAATCATAAATTCACTTTAACATATAACATAATTTATTTCAGAAAAAAAAAAAAAAAGTAAACTTGAGCTGATGGCTTAGAAGTGCTGACTTGTTTCCTGCTTTTAGGACGACAAACTGTAAATCTCTTATGATTCTGTTATTGGCAGACCTTCTATGTTTAAGTAGCCTCAAATCCTTTGATGTTTCTTCGGGGCTGCCTAATGGACAGCACTGGTTCCAGCACTGGTCAGTGTAATAATGTGTGAAACACATTATGAGATTTTTGAGCCAAGACTGAATGGAGCCTCGTTCAGTATATATATATATGTATATTTATTTATGTTTTTGTTTTTTTTGAGCTAGAGCCAGGCATCAGATCCTTTTCAGCAGCCCTGCACTCCATTTTTCTCAAGGCAAACTGGAAATTGGACAAAATCTGAGCTCACGCTATCTTAGAAACAGGCTTCCCTCACAACTGAAATGAATATAATATGATGTTACAGCTGAGCAACACGTCATTTACCCACTTTCCCCATATCTATTTATGTATATATGTCTCATCATCTCTTTCCATCCCTCACTTTGCCCACTCTCTGAGCAGGTCGGACTTGCTGTCACTGCCTCTGGGACAAAAGCCTTTGTTAATCCATTTAGATTGAAACAATTTAGCACGGGCCTGTGTATCAGCGCATCTGTGCCTCTGACTTTACAAGCACATGTGTGCGTGGTGTTGCTTATCTGTTGCATCAAACACCAAAAGCTGCAATTGAAGGCAGGTCACGTTGAGGTAAATGAGGTCATCTTCGGGTAACTTTTGCATAAGCTGCTCTTCTCTGTTTTTCACCATTTCCTCGTACGATTATATCATGAAGTGGGCACAGGGAATGACAAACATGTGTGTCTGTGTGTGTGTTTTTTATTTTACATATTTCCTATGACAAATCCTAGTGTCTTTCCATCCACTTTTAAACATGAATGTGAGGAGCAGGTTCATGGTAAAAACTGGTAAATGGTCTGCCCTTATATAGCACTTTATCACCTTAGCGCTCTCAAAACTCTTTGCCATTTGCCTCCTATTCTCCAACTCACACACACATTCACACACCGATGGCGGCGAGCTGCCACCGAAGGCGCCCACCAGCCATCGGGAGCAATTTTGGGTTCAGTTTCCTAGGTTGACCCACCAACCTTCTAAACCTTCATCAAGATAAAAAGTCGGTAGTGCAAAAAAAAAAAAAAAAAAAAAAAGAGGAGGGTGCAGTTACAGAGGAAATCATGCCTGGGAGCATGGCGGCCGCGGAACGTGTTGATTTTCTTTTCGGCACCCATGTTAACAGATTAGAACAGCCGTACAGCCTGCGTGAGACTTGCAAGTCATCCCTCACGTCAGTGGTGCATCATCGAGAAAAGCATTTAAACACTAGTTGCCATTATCAAAGGTAAATTCAGAGATTGAATAATTGGACTGTCAGCAGCAGCGCCGCAGCAGACACGCTGCCAGTGTCAACACAGACAAGTGAGCGAGCTGCAGCTGTGAAGTGAGGTACTGAACGTTGCACATGGCCTGTGTGTTCCGGGCCTTAGTTATAACTAAAAGTGCACCTGTGAAACCTCAAAAGGTGATCTAGAAAACATGTTTCCCCATCCCTCCATTTATTTTTTCGTATCCCACCATCGTTCATATCTCCTGTGGAGTGGAAACTTTGGCGGACATCACATAGTTCATGTAGATCATTGCTATGTTCTCTATGTCTGTTTCACTTTATTAGAAAGCCTGACATGAAAACAAAATTTGACGCTATTTGTTGGCATGTCCTTTTCTTTTTCTATTAATTTCAAGTCGAAAGCATGTCCAAAACATCTGGATGGAAACTGCATGCACTGCAGAAAGCTTTGATGTGTTATGTAATAAGATTAAAAAAAAAAATACCCCTGTATAATATGCTTCCCTTTATCTGAACTTGATGCAGTCCAAGTCCTCTATATGACTGTAAGAGCATAGGACGAGGCTCTTCATCTTATTTGTGTGACGGTGAAGACAAATAGAGACACGGAGAGGGAGGGGAAAGAGCTCTACTGAATGATGACAAGTAATGATTTTCAGCCCCGTGGTATTGGAAGTGCAATCTGTCGTTTTAGTGGAAAAACGCTGAGCCGAGTAACAAGGACTCACCACTGTTGTTATTGTGGCGACAAGTCGCCCTATCCCTCCGCTGGACGGCCGCTGCGTGTTGTAAGAGAGTTGTGATAAATAATTGAAACGTTGACTCAGCCCAGTGGTCGGAATAAGCTGTATTTGTGCTTGTGTGTGTGTGTGTGTGTGTGTGTGTGTGTGTGTGTGTGTGTGTGTGTGTGTGTGTGTGTGTGTGTGTGTGTGTGTGCGTGTGCGTGTGCGTGTGTGTGTGTGTACAACCCCAGTGCATTTAAAAAAAAAAAAAAGCAATTAAGAGACTGCTGTCTGAAATTGTCATCATTGTATATTCAAGCGGGGAGAAGGTAGGGCTTGATGTTCGGACAGATATGGAAGTACCAGTGGGGGGTGGCAAGGGTGCTTGGGAGTCTAATGGTAAAGAGAGTAAAGGTGGAGAGACGGGGAGAGAGACGGGGAGAGAGACGGGGAGAGAACGAGAGGAAGTGTGAAATTGAACAGCTGTTTTCCTTCGCCCAGCTGACGTGCCTTCCATCCCACCCTCACTTAATAATGTTTGAGCCAGCCGCGAGTGCTGTGTATCGGCACACAACGCACACGCACGCGCGCACGCACACACACACACACACACACACACACACACACACACACACACACACACACACACACACACACACACACACACACACACACACACACACACACACACACACACACACACACACACACACACACAGAAAGCCACTGGCTTGTACAGCAGAGCAACCACACAGAGGATGTTAGCATCAGCTGGAACCCTCTGCTGTGGTTTTTCAGGACTTAATTTATGTCTGCAATTAATTCCGCTAGTCATGAAGGCTGGATGCTCTCCACCGGATGCACATTGCTGCAGTTACCGCCGGGCATATTCATCCTCATGCTTAGATTTCAGCCCAGTAGAGATGCATAGACAGTACAGGTGCCTAAAATGCTATTGGGAAACCGCAGTTTGTTGGGCTGAATAGCAGAAATCAACGTGACACAAATGTCAGAGGTGTAATCAATGAAAAATGCAGACAATTCCTTAATTTCTTCAGTTCTGTCTAGTTTTCCTTGTTGCCTTGCTAATTCAGTTCCACATTTGTGCCAGAAAGAGTCCTGGGTCTAAAAGTTAAACATAACCTTTGTCTTGCCATTCAGTGTCAATATGGGATGGCATGGAAGGAAGCATGTTTTCCCTGGCATTTAGTGGTGCTGTAATATGTCAAAGACATTTTTACTTTAAAGGTGTTACCTTACAGAAATACCCGGAGCGGGTAGTGGAATGTGAATATCGATAAAGACAGTGCTGCAGCTAAGAATACGCTGTCAGTGTGGATATTTTGGTCACTCTGCACTTCCAATGACCCTACCCTCTCCTTGAGGCGTGTCAATTTCCCTCATCCAAGTCTCTGCATGTGTAGGAATGGCCTGGCGGCTCAGCACATTGGTATAATAAAAGGTGACACAATGAATTCCAGACTATATAGAAAATCCATCAAAACAGAGGAGATTAGGTTTATGCAATATTCTCATTATTTAGGACTGCTGTCCATTTTCCTGAAGTTGGATCTATTTTGCTTCTTTCTTATAGCAGATTGACATGTAAGAGATAATCCACCGAAGGGTTTTAACAGCCGACACACAGAGGGAAAGAAGCACCCAATGCAAGGCGGGGTGCTTTGAAATCCCTTTTAACACACTTTAGAACAGATTATCCTGCTTATATCATGCTCATTGGCCAAAAAATTAAATATCAGCATTCTTCTTTTTTTTTTTTTTACATTTTGGATTTAGAATTTAAGGGAATGGTGGAAATATTTGATATTGTTTGTGTATCATTGACCATGTTTCCATGGTTACACAGATTTGTTGGCAACTGTGTGTCCAATATAGAAATTTAACTGTGACATAATTTGAGCCAAGTTACTTGTATGTCAATCGTTTTTATTCCGTAACTTTAAGCCAGTCCCAAATATATACTCTCTATAGTATGTATTCATCTACCATGCTATAACATGTAATGTAAAACATTTTGCCCTTCAAAATCCGGTTTTAAATCCATGTTATCTAAAACAAGATGACAGTTTAATTACCTCACAGACATCATCCACTGTGAACCAGCGAGTAGGGCAGAGATAAAACACCACAGGCATCCCTTCACTCATAATTACAATATGATTGAGAGCATTTTCAGGGGAACCTTAAAATTTTTACGTACTCTCTTCTGAACATCTGTTTCCAGGCAGATGTACTGTTGAGAATGAGCCCTCTGCTACACTGAAACATCAGGTCTCCAAGCACCCCTTAAGCCCTTGCCCAACACACTAATCCTTGATTTTGTGCAATCACGTGAATGGCCACCATGACATTGGCTGCCCTAGTTCTGAATGAACAAAACCCAGCGAGGGCAAGATGTTACTCTGTCCTCCGCTCAAGTATGCAGAGCAACTTAAGTGCAGGCCAGTGTTTGAAGCCAGTGTTAACCCATGATCATGGCAGGTCATCTACCAAAACTGGATAGAGATAGAGTGGGTATTCAAAACTTGTTCTAGTGCATACTTCATGTATTATATAAATTAAATTATAGTATAAGATAGAAATGTTGTGTGGATAAATGCAATGTAGCCTTACAAGTAAGTTCAAAACAAAATCGCCAGAGCTACAGTAAAATAAAAGTGAAATAAAACACATTCCTAAAATTAAAAACTAACCTCAAAATAATTTTCTGAAAAACAATATATACATATAAAAAAATATTTGTTTTTTGAAATGTATTTCTGGCAGACTTATCAAATGCCAAATCAAAAGTAAAATGCAGCAAAGGCCACAACACCAGTTCACTAGTGAGGTCACACCATTTCAACTGGAAATGGAAAAACAAGTGTGTCCAAAGGTGGTGGAATTGCCTCACTACTTTCCCCCCAGACTCATGGTGCCCCTTCACTGATATTTAAGATCAAGGGCCACTTAAGGGCTACTTTTTTTTTCTTTTCTTTTTTAATAATAATTAACAAAAAAAAGTCATCACCTAACGTCAAGATGAATTCCGATAACTCACATTGTTACATAGATGTGTACAGACAGTCGTGACAAAGCTCGTTGTTGTCTCTCGTGTCAAATAGAGGCTTTTCCTCCCATATGTGTTGTCTGTTTTTGGGTCCCTGAGTTGCAGTAATTTGGTTATACCAGATGGGATTTGATACTAGATGGAAAAGTGTAAAAAGTAGATGGATCTTTGTTCAGATCTTGGCTTGGCCGGTGTGTGCAATGATCGGGGTCGAGGGGGAAGGTCACTGGATTCAGCTTCTTCCACATTGTCTCTCTGCATGTCCCTTTCATTAGCAATTTTTGTGTTAGGAAAACGACTCTGTCCCATGTCCACATTTTGTCTTATTGCTACATGATGTAGCGTTTCTTTTCCCACCTAACTACATCTGCACAATCCTGCACATAAGGGGGTTGTGGATATCTGCTGTGGCTTGTGGCCATCTTTCCATCCCTTTTTCCGAAACACAGCTCCATCTGTTTGCTGAAAATAAAGCATAGTGTCCTAAATGGCAAGTAATGTATTTATCCAGTCTTAACCGTCTTCGGAAAAAAAAACTTTTGTATTCTGTGTGTAATTACATTTTAACACCGTCAGTTCACTAATGCCTTCGAGGGGTAATAGAGATTTGTTCCTCTTATGAATTCAAAATGAAACCTGGAATTCACACACACACACACACACACACACACACACACACACACACACACACACACACACACACACACACACACACACACACACTGGATTGTTCAGAGTTTAGCCCACCACTGTTTTTGGGAGGAGTTGACTCGGGCACCAACAACAGGACTTCTGTCCTCTGCTTTGTTCTGACTGGTCCAGTGGGCTCCCTCGGTTCACACACACACACACACACACACACACACACACACACACACACACACACACACACACACACACACACACACACACACACACACACACACACACACACACACACACACACACACACACACACACACACACACACACACACACACACACACACACACACACACACACACACACACACACACACACACACACACACACCTTTTAATCTCACTTTCTCCCACTGTCATTTACCCTGCCTCAAGGCTGAGTGACAGATCGACATTCAACTCCTTCTCCGTCACCTTCTCCTCTTGTGATCGCAGGTCCTAGGCCGATAACACTTTGCAGGCACTGTTCACAAGAGTTTCCTTTTCTCTGTGTTGGACATTGAGTTGTGCTTCGCTTGAAGCAAAGGAGTTATACCTCACATGCCTGGAGGGAGGGGGATGGGGGAAGGGTAGGGTGGTGAAGGAGAAGGAGAAGGAATGATACAACCTGGGAGCGAGGACATGAATGAAAAATATCTCTCAACTACTGCACTATCGTAATGGCCGGCAACAAAGCTATTTAAATGCGTCAGAAAATAATTTGGACTAAAGGATAAGGATCGAGAGGGGTGGAGATACAAGGGAGCTCTGCGTGTTTTTAGGGGGCAGGAAATAGGGTGTGTGTGTGTGTGTGTGTGTGTGTGTGTGTGTGTGTGTGTGTGTGTGTGTGTGTGTGTGTGTGTGTGTGTGTGTGTGTGTGTGTGTGTGTGTGTGTGTGTGTGTGTGTGTGTGTGTGTGCATTTTAGATCCTGCATGTAATAATTAACATCCAATGCCAACATTAACTGCTAATGTGAAAATTAGTGTGCACTCTTGTGTGTTGTGGTGGCAAGTACTGCATTCGAGTTTGTTGCAGGAAATTTGAGTTTCATCCCGTAACGGAAATGGAATTAACGTTTCAAAATGTTTCGGGCCTGCCCACTCATAGCTGTGGCCAGAGGCAATATATTCTAGGGTTGTCTGAATACAATATTGAATATATTCAGAGAATTTCTTCACATGTAGCACAAACATTCCCTTGGACATATGAATAATTGGATTTGTGGACGCATCAACCAGCGACACTTCACACTACGGTCCTATTTCAACCGTCGCTGGGTCTGAACACCCCCCACCCCCAAAACAAAAAAAATAAGTAAGGGTTTTTGTACTTCAAGGCTCCCCCAGTAGGTTATCTTCACTCCTGACACATTCATCTATTACTGTGCACCTGGGTTTTTGTACCTCACGGCTACCGTATCAGTTTATCGTCTACTCTGCTCCTGTTGCTACTCAACTTACTCAACTCTTTTGGTTGCTATCTCACAGTGGATGAAGGGAGAAGAGTTAACGCGGTTGAGAAATATCCCGAGCTGTACGACCCGCAATGCTGTTACTACTATTAAACGGGCAACTTATCCATCGTACCGTTTTTGCTCATTCTGTGTGGGGCTTTCACTTGTTGCTGCAAGCGGCGTCCTATTGGTGCTAGGGGCGGCAGATCCTGCGCGACACATGACGTGCCATGGCACTGTGGTGTCTGTGCGCTTTAAGCTTTAGGTCATTGTCACCTCACGCAACATGTTTGTGGCCATAACTCAAGCACTCATGCGAAATATGACAAAATATAACACAAATGTTTAGTACAATTTATAATGTCTTGTCCAAAAGGTCAAAAGTCAACTTCACTGGGACATCATAAAGTTCTGCAAAAAACCTTTTCTGGCCATTATTCAACACCATAACATAAACATGTATATTTGAAGTATAGTCTACTGTCGTGGCTAACTCTTTTACTTCTAGCACAGGTCTTCACATGTATATTTCTGGACAGACATGGGCGTTAACTGCAACTTGACTGGTTGGCGGAGACATTCAAGTGTGAGGCAGATACTCTAGTGAAGGCCAGAATCATGGGTTTCCATTAACCTTAACTAGGTTTCTTACACGCCTCAACCTATGACATAAAAACCACCCGATATAGGTATTGTTTTAATCAATTAGGGATGGTGTCTTTATAGGTGGTAAAATGAAAAAAAGGAAAAACATTGGAGAACAGTAGCAGAGGAGGCAAACAAAGGGCTGTTATTCCTACTGATGTAAGTTTTTTTGACATTGAGTGAGAACAGGATCATTGTGTTCTGAGGAGAGAGACTCCCTCCCCAAAAGAGCAGAAGAAAAGAGCTGTCTCCACACACTGTTTGTGTGAAAGGAGCTTGCCAAAAGTATATTCGGGTTGATGTCGAATGTACAGCCAACTGGAGATAAACAAAGATCATCCAGAAGTTTAAACAAGCCTCTATTGTTAGTTATAAGAACTATATTTGATGAGCATGTACTTTTTGTATTAAAGTTACCAGTAAGTTAAAGTGAATAAAAGTGTGAACTGATGGCTCTATCGCAGCATGGTCAGCAGAGCAGAGTTAGTGCAGAACTATGATGATACTATTTTGATAATAACAATATAAACAAACATTAAAATGTCCAGTCAATGGGTTTAACTACGGCTCATTGCACGCACAAATTAAATCCAAAAGGATAACTAATACTGCTGGCTCATTAAAGACCACGGCACAATGCGGAAATGAAAAACAAACAAACAAATTATCAAAATGAAAGCATTAGGAGATTATCAGTTGAATCATAAAATACAATTTGCCTTATGTAAATACATACAAGTTTCGAAGGGATAAAAAAAAGTTTGCTTGTCCTTAGGCGAGGTGTTTAAAGAAAGTTCATGTGTTTTTAAATGATTATCTGTGTGTGTGTCCATGCAAATGTGCTGTGGCGTCCGTAGGCGGGCGGAACATTTGTTTGTTGGCGGCATCTTTCCCTTAAGTCCTGTCTAATGGGGATAAGGGAATGGCCTGTGGCAAGATAGATAGAAAGGATGTTGTGTTTATTCCGACGGGTCCACGGGCTACAGCCCCCGACATCACAACAAGGGCGAGAGGGAGTCGGAGGAAGAGAAGACGAATTCACCAGAGAAGAGTGATGATTAAGACAACAAAGGGGAGTGATAGGAAGCAGAGGAGAAGGAGGGGGAGGATTATTGGGAGGAGAAGACCACGCCGGGGAAAGGCTTGATGGAGACAGCAATGGAGAACGACAGAGAGACTTAGCCTCTGTCAGGGGGGTTTCAGTGTTGTTAAAAGATTCTCATATGCATACTTGAAGCCCTCCTATCCACAGTTGGCAGATTCCAGGCCCCCGAGAAAGTAAAAACTCCCAGATGTGGCTGTGTGGCTTTATTGCGCGTCAGTCAACCCAACTCACTCATTCCGTTTTATTGTTGATGAATGCACAGCTTCATCCAGCTTTGAGAGTGCACACACACACACACACATGAATAGTTATATATCCACATTATGAATGCATTTGTATTATATGCCATGCAATGAGGCAGATTTGTCACTTGTGTTTTTCATAAAGGATTGAGGATGATAGATTTAGGCAAAATGTTTTCATATCTAAGCAAAGAAGACAGCAACAACACAGCTGACAAAATAAAGAGTGACGTAAGTACTGATAGATAAAGAGAAGAAGGATTTAAAAAAAGGTTTTGTCTTTACATTTTCCATGTAGCAAACTTTAAATGGTGTGTATGTAGAGCAAATTGTTTCCTAGCATACGTACGGAAGGTTTAATTAACTCATAATATGGATAAATCCCAACATATTTCTCTGGTATCGGGATATCCTCCTAACTAACAAACAAAGAAACAAACAGGGCTGTAAAATTACATCTGCAGCAAGTATAATGTTTGTTTGCAGAGTATTAGGCAGACCAGTAGAGAAGCTAGTGAACCATGGTTGTTTATTTTTGTGATTTTGTGACATTTGTATTGTGAGAGCATTGCTCTACAGCACACCATAATGAAAAACTGCCAACATATACTCTACAGTAGTCGACTGTGCCTTTTGAGAACTGTTTTTTGGGGTTCTAAAAACATGTCAGTTTTTCTTTGCTTTGCTCCTCTAATGAGAATTTCAGTGTTTGCGGGGATGTGTACTGTTTTTTCTTTTAATCTTTAGCAGTGCTTTGGAATGAAAATAGTCTTAAATTTGATTTGAACTGGCATTAAAAGGGACTTAACAAGCACTTTTTTTTTCTTCTAGGTTTGCACTTGCTTTGTTTAGAATTGCATTATTCACTATAATGATCTTAGTTCAACAATACTAAACCTTGAGCCCTGTGCAAAGGGAGATCCATGCTTTGTTAAGGCTCTGTTTGTCACTTCTTTGTACACTTACAGGCTCTGGTCATAGGACTTAAAGGGGAGGTTCACCAATTTTACACAACACAGTTTGTTTAAATTGTTTGGGAGTACTATATATTCAGAAAAAAACAAAGAAGTACAAGCCATTACATGCTCCAGAGGGAACTGTGAAGTCTCTGTGAAATGACGTCACTTCAGCCAAACTTATCTCTGCTTGAAGTTTGTGCCTCAGGGGTCACTACTATCATAATATGCCTGAATCTCTGCCCAAACTGCAGTAGTTTAATTGTAGTTACACACACTAGCCAACCTCCCTGCAAGTGACTGTTAATGTTTTACCACTTTGACTACACTCTCCTCCTGCTCCTACTCACTCTGTTAGTTACACACACTAGCCAACCTCCCTGCAAGTGACTGTTAATGTTTACCACTTTGACTACACTCTCCTCCTGCTCCTACTCACTCTGTTAGTTACACACACTAGCCAACCTCCCTGCAAGTGACTGTTAATGTTTTACCACTTTGACTACACTCTCCTCCTGCTCCTACTCACTTTGTCCCTCCTCAGCTTCTCTGTCACTCTCCTGCTAGTCTGCCTGGCAGTGGCCATCTCCGGCAGCAAACATATTGGTTATTTTGACACATTTGGCGACATCCACATTTGAGAGTTAAACATTTTTCGGCCAGCATCGCTCCCCACTACTTTTTGCACTTCTTTTGCACTTTGGTCTGCATGACATCTAAAACTAAAAAAATAGGGAAGAGGGGAAGGGCTGGGGTCTAGTAAGAGATGTGATTTGGCCAACCAAGTCTCAGTAAAAAACATACTACCCAATGGGCTGCTGTCCCTACAAATTTTTTTTAATTAAAGATTATAAATTGCATCGGCCCCAATTGCGCTGGCCCATCAGGACAATGCCCAGTATGCCCGATTACCAGTTCAAACCAAAATCTATAATTTGCCTGATTTTTAACTCAACTCTGCTGCTTACATAATGAGAATGACACAAATTCCCCATAAGGGTCCATACATTTTAATCTTGCATCAAGGACCATCATATACACATACATACTTGCAAATAGACACATCAATGCTCGCTGAATTTGTCAAGAGGATAAAAAAAAAAAAATCTGGAGACAAAGCTACACTATTTTACATTTCCACATAAGTGAATGAGCTACATTATTTCCATACACCTGTTGCATCAGTGTTGTCAGCCATACAGTCTAACATTATTGACAAGAGTCAGGCAAGAACATTCAGCTAATTTGGCTTGTATCACAGCTAAGTTTATAATAATGAAAGCTTAGCTGCAGCTCGTATATCTTGTCAGATGCAGATGATGGGTGAATAAACAGCTTTTGGAGCAGCGCGTATACCTAGTTTGGAGAGGTAATGTTGCATCATAGTCTGTCAGTACATTTACCGTATGAATATACAGTAACACCTTAAAAATATCCCTCCATCATCAGCCAGTGTGAATCCATCCATCATTCGTTCTATCACCTGTTTGTCCACCAATCCATCTGTTCATCCATCGATGCAAACATATTAACATCTTTGCAGTCTTCTGCTCAGTTACATCCAGCTGCTAGATCTTCATCAAAATTGTTGCATCAAATTAAAACAGACATTGTGGCTGCCGTTTGTTCACATCACAACAAGAAGCTTCCTGCAGCCTCATAAGGTATATGTTAAACTTGTCAGCATTTCCTGTTTGATGATTTTCTACATGCATTCAGTTACAGGAAAATCCCAAGCATGCAGTATCTTTGGGGGGCAACACATCCTGACATTTTCAAGTTCCTGTCTATTCAGACAGACTAATAAGCCCCGAAGCACAAAAACACATCACAGACACACACACACACACACACACACACACACACACACACACACACACACACACACACACACTGGCACGCACACACATTTATATAGTGCCAAGACTGGTGAGCCCAGGTTCACTTCTATAGAGGGAGCAGGCCTTGGGCGAGGCATTCATTTTGGAGACCACCGCTGCTTAAGTTCCCTCCCATGTGTACAAGCAGACGGGGGAGCATTAACATCCCTTTGTGCCCACTATGTTGGAGGGCTGTGCATCTCCTATTACTTGTAGAAGTCTTCCTCTTAAGCTTGTAGATGTAAGTTCTGTCTGGGAGGCTGTTTTAGAAAAAAAACTGCACTTTTTTTCCTCTTGTTTTGGCCGGAAGCTGATGTGCCACCGCCTGCAGGATAAACAGGCTTTTACCTCAACACCTGGAAACGGTGACTATGTTGTCTAGCGTGGGCTTGACAAGAGGACAAAGATGACATAATACAAATTCACTGATGTAACTACACTGCAATCATGAGACAGCATGGAAATTATGCTGTCACCTATTCTAGGAGTTCATTTTAATGAATGCTTCAATAATTGAATGTCTCTCAAAATGGTGCGGGTGATAGGGGAATATGGCGTTTCTCATTACAGTCATTTATCAATGTCTTTGTTATTTAGAAGCGAATCATTTAGTTGTTTAGGGAAACATGTTTATGTGATTTCCTTCAGAATAAAGTGAGCGTTAGCTAGTCTTGTTAAAAAAGCAGTTAAAATTAATTATTATTTATTATGTAGCCCTTACATGACACTGACTATCCTCATGTGCCTCAGGCTTCTACATGTAGGTGTGTACTATATGTTTGCATACACCTCCAATCCAGTGGTTTGTAAAAGTACCATCAAATGTGTTACTTTGGTGAGACTCACACATGTGCATACACCCTGACAAGGCACTTCATTAGATGAAGACCTGACTGCCAGAAATGATTGGCTACTGTGCACTCCGGGTAATAAGCTCTCCTTTTCCTCACTCCAAAGACATTTCATATACTCAAAGGTACATGCACATGCACACACTGACATCAGACATTAGTTTATGAATGGAGGGTGTGGCACTGAGAGCTGACAGTGGCATCGCAACTCCCAACTAGCTCAATTGCTAGGGAACAGTGTCCACACTGAGAAATGATGTCTGCGTCGCTCACCTCAAAGAGGATCCCCACCCCCCCCCACCCCCAACCCCCCACACCTGAGGGATAATGTCCAGGCTGCTTCCACCTCCCTCCCTCTTTCCACTGCTACCCCTCCATGGGAGAACGCTGTTCTGTGTCATTACTACGGAGGACTTTAAAGAGATATGCTGTCTCTCGCTGTCCTTGAATTCCTCCTGCTTCCCCGCCTTTCACGGATTAACCATTTTTTTTTTAAACATAAGAATGAAATCCTCCTTATATAAAGAGAATGAAGAATGATTTCCCATATCCCTAGATACTTAAATTAATGGGGGAATTTGTTGTCCACCAGATTGAGGTAAATCTGTAAATCTGAATGACCTTTACTACAGATTAACAACATCCAGAGACACTTTACTGTTTTGGCTCACAGATCAGATTTTGGGTTAAATTCTATTCTGGTTAACAATGTGGCTCTTAATGCACAGATTATATGTATTGTAGCTATTCTGACGATTTAAAACGTCATTGAAGTGTGTCTCAATGAGATGCTGAATTCACCCATGTTGCTCTTTTATTAACTAGGATACAGTTCATTTTAGCTACGCTGAGTTATTTTATTTTTTTTTTTTTTTTCATTTGGGTCAGTGTCTCAAGGCAAAGCCTCACCTCTGATTATCTTCCAAGTTAAAACACAAGTCACTCGGGGTCTTTGCAGCTGTGTCTGTGGAGTTTTATGGTCATGATCTCGCTTGTCAGAATACTAAACCCATAAAATAAACATTTAACAACGAACAGACTTTCAAGTAAATGGACTACAGAACAGCAAGTGTCTGATAACAACAGAAATGCCTGCAGGCAATTATAAACATCTAAAATCAACATGCAGTCAATAAGATGAAGCATTCAAAAGTACCTGTTAAATCCTTGAACAATGTTTTAAATAATCCAACACTGAAGAAGTGAAAACAGTAAAACATTCGTAGCCAAGTGCTTAGCAGCTCTGCAGGGGAGGAGTTTTAAAGCAGATGGACAGTCACACAAATATTTAGGGGTTGTTTTTGCTTCTGCTTAGCCCTCAGTAAAGTGTTTTTTCTTTCTTTCAGTACACCGATATGCCTGAAGAATTAAAACCTCAAACAATACTTGGTCATTGTGCTGCCTGATATTTAGATATTTTTTAATGTATTGTTTGATCCTTAAAGCTGTACAGGGATTTGTATTAAGAAAAAAGCACAGACTATCTGCAATCACAATCTTATTTTCATAGCAGTGGTCCTTATATCGCATCACGTATTCTCAAATGTTTGATGCACATAATTTCATGCGGCAGTGTATTTAGCAAGTAAGTTTCACATGAATTAACACTATTGTTTTGTGTTGGAAAACGTAAGGTGAATGATAAAGCTAACTGGAATGTTGCATATTACATAATGTGTTTATACTGACATCGCATTTTAGGTTAATATTCCTAAAGCATTTGCAAGGTTTGGTTAAAGATGTATTAGTTGTCACTTGGTTTAAAAAAGCTGCAAGCATGACAGTAACGTAATATTATTCTCCCGCAGAAATGGAGCTGCATTTATTTGTATTTGTACAAACACCTAAAGGAAATATCTGCCACTTAGATGATGAAAACTATTTTAACAAGGCAGCAGCTAAACTTATACGTCTGCAAATGTGTTGCTTAACGAGTGGTGTACGGTGGGTGAGCTGAAAGGCTCCAAAAAACTCTGGAGAGCTGATGAAAATAGCCTGTGATTGGTTGTTGGGTTATGGTTAGGGACCGCGTGATTGACACTAAAACAACCAATTACAGCAGCATATAGTATGGCGCTTGCAATTCAGCTGATACCGCTTTGTGTTCCTGTTCTCACCACCTGCTTTTCTCTTTTGGCGGCAAGTTTACATTAACTTCACAATAATGATGGCCTGGCTACAAAAGGGCACAAGTCGAACACAAAAAAAAGAGACAAACAATGACACAAGTCAACCCCTCCCCAACCAGTACCAAATGCAGGGCAGAAGCATCAAGCTATCTTTAGCGCCACTGACAACGGCATCAGCATATTAGCATCAGCTAATACACCAAACATGGTGTCACTGAATTTATGCAACCATTGAATATTCAATCACACAATTTAACCTAAAAGCTGCCTTTTATTTCTTAGGAATTAGAATTTTTTTTTTTTCTTCTCACTTCACGTCACACTGCTTGTACCTTACTCTTCGCACTACATCCAGCACTGGCTCTGCATGGATTGAATGCAAATTCTATAGTTGTATTTAACTTTAGAAACAAACCTATTTCTTAAGATTTTAGTCTTCCATTTTAATTGGTCCGTCAGTGTGCAACCATGGCATTGCTCTCTGTTAGCCTGTATCTCCTTGCGCATAAATTAATTGTATAAATTGACTCATTGTAGCAAAAAGGTGCCAAGTTCAAATTTTCTTCCAAGTCCATTCTCGACAAACAAGAATAAATCGCTCATCTCAATAAGCCATTCGGCCTCCCACTCTGGAAAAATGGACATGTTAACTGAGTCCCACATCAAAATGGTTGTATTTGTTCACAAAGACAGTTTTTCAAGCTTTCCAGCTACAAAGAAATTAAGCCGTCCTACTCTGATGTTGGATGAATTTTGCCTTAATGAATAGACCAGCTGACACTGTGCTAGGGAGGAGATTACAACCATCAGTCGGTGTCCCAGACTGATGGAACAGTGAGTCTGACTCCCAAAAACACCCTGGCAGGGTGCCACAGCCAAAGCTCAGGCTTCCAGACAACATTAAAGCTGAACTTCACACCCAGAGTCACATCAGAAGACACCCTGAGCTCAGTGTATCGATTGAGGATCAGCACTTGAGATGAGAATCTTCGGAGTGCTCATAATCAGTGTTTGGCTTGCCTTGATGTTGCTGTGATCAAAATAGCGATAAAGGAGTCGTTGAATATCACATGAGCTTCATTTGAACATCAGTGAGCTATATCTTTGAATTGTATCTTTAGACTTCAGAGGGCACCGAACTCAATTATTCCTATTCCCATGGATAAGCGAGCAAACATGATGTCACTTCCAGACGTTTTGACGCAATTATGGATGAAATTAATGAAATTTAATAGAAGAATCTTGTTGAAACTAAATGTTTATAGGTCCTGCTAATTGCATACATGGCCAGAGCAAATTAATGGAAAAATGGACATGGTATTAAGTAGTGAGAGAGAGGCTGGATGCTGTCTGTGTATCCTCAGGTGCATTTGTGAAGAATTTACACTTTTTGTTTTGTTTATTGTAGCAGATGTTCTCCTGTAAATCCTGGATTTTCTTGTTTTTGGTAACAAAATCTATGTCCCCACTAACACATTAAGGTCTTATGGAAATGAGAAGATGAAAACAGTTTGTGCAGACAAATAACTGACAGGTGCAAATGCAAGGCTGCACAGCTGAGACAGACAGGTTTGACATCCAAAATCTCTTAAACTTGGTAAATCACTAATGTTAATGAAACATCATAAAGTACGTAGCAATAGGTTAAGCTTGTGTATTTATGATTTTTTTTAAATTATTTTTTATTGCAGCTAAACATGTTGCAGGTTTAAATATTTACCATCGTACAGATCTTATTGTTGCTGCAATATTATTTACACTCATCTACAGGAAACGTATTGCATTTGCCATGTGCACATCGCATCGTGGGAATTGGCGTATTTAAGGAATGAACAGTAAAACCCCATGTTTTGGTGAATGACATTAACGTAAACTAAGAAGTACAGTATATGATATGATATGGCCCTATAAAGACATCCTTTTGAGAACTCTCTTCCTTTTAACTTCCACCATTCAGCGACAACCAAAGCTTGCTTCTATAACAAAAAAGGCACGCCTGAGAGAAGCCCACTCAGAAAAATTGCGCTGTCAACATTAGGGTCAGGTAGAAAGTGAATGAATAATCAATTTCTATCACACAAGTCAGGTATATTGAAGAACTGAGAATAAAAATGTTTTTTTTTTAAAAATGGAGATTTTATTTAGCCGTCCAGATTCTGTTTCATATCACTCGCTGTGAAGCACAACTTCAAGGCAGCCACAAGTGAAGGAAAACAACAGATCAATTGAAGTTGTTACGGAGGTGTGGTGTGAGATGCATATGTAGCAGCAGCGGGACATGAGCAGGCAGGGTGGCATCTTCACCAGCCCACTCAGAGGGTGATGGCAAAGCACAAATTAGCAGCTCCATCAGTTGGTTTTAAACAAACTCTGCTGCACTTCTGATAACTTATTGATAAAATTTATGAAGAGAATGCAAATACAATTTTTTTTCTTATGGTGTCAGTGTCATTGGTTCATTATTACACAATACAAAGCAGGCAACAAAACCACATGAACTAAAGAGTAACAAAGCCACTACAGGGATTACTGAAGCAGCACTCACCAGATCACTAAGCTGCTACTTCATTCTGTTAGTCTGAGGTGAGAAGTCACATCAAAAAGCACTGAAACTACTGATTTAATAATGTTAGTGTGTGTGTGTGTGTGTGTGTGTGTGTGTGTGTGTGTGTGTGTGTGTGTGTGTGTGTGTGTGTGTGTGTGTGTGTGTGTGTGTGTGTGTGTGTGTGTGTGTGTGTGTGTGTGTGTGTGTGTGTGTGTGTGTGTGTGTGTGTGTGTGTGTGTGTGTGTGTGTGTGTATGCATGGGAGTGTTTGCAGACCTTAATGTGTTTACATGCTATCACTAAACTGACATAGATAATATTTTTTTGTATTGTCATTAAAGATAAGTATCAGAAATGCAGTAAATAAACCCTGAAGAGGGAACTCTTTAATTGTTAACAGCAATACATCAAATGACTAATGGCTGATGGGAAATGGGTCGCTCGAAGTGACCCACACAGAATTAGCACATTTACTCTGAAGTTCCTCTCTGCCCTGCACAGCTTTATAGTGAGTTTCTTATCATTCATCATTGTTGTAACAGTTTGGTTCTCTCTCACTATTCTCATAGCAGACGGACATCATTAGCAAATGACTGGTGAACATAGCGTGGCATGTAGCAGCTGAAAAACAGCTATTTCCCTCTGGAGTTGATCAAGACCAAAACACAGCAAAGAACAAGAAAATGAAGATTACATTTATATGTAATGAGTGGAGACGTGATTCTCATCATGTCAGCATCATGTTCACAACATGTTTCTTCTCCCCTCTCAGGCTTAAACAATACATAAGTATAATGTATGACACACAGTCTGGTGCAAACTGTGACCATTGAAACAATTGCAAATCTACTTTTACCGTGACTTAGCCTGCCTACACGAAGTGGTCAAGACTTTCTCTTCTGTAAAGTTATTTGAGAGGTTGTTGTGTTTACACCTTCCACTGTTCTAAAAGATGGATTTGGGTAATAAACACAACCCAACAGCCTATCATACTCATTTATTACCACTTATTACGAGAAGAACTCTTCCCCAAGCTGGTCTTGATTAAGGAACAGAATAAATGTAGGAAAAGGTAACAGTGGAACAGAAATATATACAGACCTTAGACAAACAATTTATATTTTTATTCAGTTTTTTTTTTCTATTTAATTAACAGTAATAAAACAATGTATTTACTATACTGGAGCATATCCCTTGAAATACTGCCTCAAATACAGACAATCTTCTCCTGACACAGTTGTATATAGGGTCATCTGTGCAAGCACCTTAGCATGACCCATGTTTACATTTATTGTGACCTCTACTGGCCATAGTTATTACTTCGGTAGTGAAGGAGGAAGTCCGGTGATTGTCACTACTTTATTTCTACCCGGAAACCTTTTTACATTCGTAAGTTAACTTCTGTAGCTTCTTAACGAAGGTTACGTCACTTACGTAAGATAATTTATATATATATAAACATACTTATATTAGCCAATATCGTAATCTTTCCCTGAACCTAATCAAGTAGTTTTAGTGCCTCAACCTGGCCAAACTGTGATTGTTTCACATCATTAAACACATGTTTATTATTGACCTGTTATTAACCTCTTCTTGTTTAAGGATAAGAATATGCTGGTCCAATAGAGGTCGCTAAAAATACTCTTCTATGTCCTTTCGGGGGTCATGGATAACAGACGTATTCTATCGTCTCATTGGGATGTGTTGCCAAAATTGATCATACTTGAGATGCAGAGATTACCATGCCCCTATGCAGAGATTTAAAACAGACAGTAATTTTCTGAATGTTACCATATTTAATTATTAGACAACAATAATAATAATAATAATAATAATAATAGTTATTAAATTCAATAAGAATTTGTTACTGTAAATAGTTAAAAATGGCAGAAGTTCTGTCCTTAAAAATTAAACGTTTTGAAGTTAGATGTCTTCATGTGGCCTCGTATATCTGTAACAGTGCTTAGATTTACACAGCAGAGGATGAGACTGTAGCTCTTTCAAGTGTTGAAGTGCTTCATATACTGTAGGAAAAAAAAAAAACACATTTACTGAAAGAACAGTGTCAACTTCTTCTCTTTGTGGACAGAGTCCACATCTGCCAGAGGCATTTCCCGATGTGAGCGCCCAGTCCAGCTGATTTGATATTCTGATACATTGCTGATTATTCATTAATGTACCCTGTCTTACTGCCCATAGCTGCAGTATGTTTTCAATCCAGAATACAATAGAAACAAGGAGGAATTTTAGAAGAATCAATCAATCAATAAAACGTTGTTCTGTACTTGTAATAATTAGATTTCATTAAAATCCAATGTGCTTTCTGAAAAAATTGTTCCATTATCGTAGTCTAGGTGTGTTTTATTAATTTGTATATCAGGGCAGCCATTACATCCTGTTGCCAGACCAGTTGAGAGAATGTGCCCTCTTTGCTGGCTCTAGTCATCTAGCTCCCACGGCGTTGGATGGATTTCTGACTTGAGTGATCTGATTTGCCCATTAGCTCGACGCCAGCACCAACCACAGAGAATTCCCTTTGAAATTCTTTTCATAGAGTGTTTGAGTTGGTCTGCCACTGTGCAAACAGTTTACTGAGTCCAAAACTACAAGCCATGCCAGACAAAAGGATTGATGTTTGGCTGCTCCTGTATCTTAGCTGCCACATCTTTGGGCAACAAAACACTCTAACAAGCCAGTTAAGCAACAATCGTGCTTGCCAGTGTCAAAACCTTTGTAGCTCATAATGACCTCTTAGTTATCACAGACACTGAGTGGAGCGCAGGCTTTATTTTTGTTTGTGGTTTCTGTGCCTCAAATCTCAATTTCATTTTGCATTTGTCTGCCGTTGGTTTGTCAGTGTTGGGTGGATGGGAAGTCTGGACAGGAAAACACACATCAAGCACTAAGCACCTGGGCTGTCATTAGTGATGTTGAACAGAGAGATATTTGGAACTGTAGACCTTTTTCACAAAAATATATTTTGACATGAAATAGTAAGAGAAAGCAAGTGTGAATAATAAAACGCCTGAAGGCTAAATTCCTTTTAGCCGCTTCCATTTTAGGATATTGTTATTGTGAATTCTGGCTCACTGTCACCCTGCCACGTTTTACAGGGGCACGCCAATAGAACAAAAAACATTGTTGGTGTTATTAGTAACACTGGAGCTGTTCTAACAATAAAAAGTCAAATTTCTTCTGTGAAAACAGACTATTCGATGGTGTAAATGTAGCAGCTGTGAGAAGGAGTTCATAACCAGACTTCAAGGTCTTACTATGAACTTGTATTTGACACACAGAGGCTTTGTTTGTCCAGTCCCCAAACACTACCACCGAACAGCTGTATTTTGTTTTTCATTTTAATGTAAATGTAAAACAAATAATTCAGATAAAAACGTTCCAAAGTAATGCCCTAAAACTAGTTGTGCATGTAATTGGATACTAAAAAACAAAGCAAAATAAATCAGTCAACATGTGACATTCATGACTCTTTACTGAATTTAGAAGAAATGAAATAGCTTTGAATGTAAGTAAAGGTGTGCGGTTCTATACTGACAAAGAAAAGAAAAACGACAAACAAGACACTCAACACTTGGCTCTGGTCTTGCATATTTCCGTGCACCATTCAATAGTAATGACTAAATAAGCATCTGACATCAGACAAAGGCACACAAAAATATATTAAATAACCAGATTGGCTCTAATTTTGGCTGGAATTTGTGTTCTCCTGATTCTGTCACGCAGTAAGAATCTGACAGGGTAAATTGGTACTTTGGCGCACTCAGTGGCAGACTTTCCTTCAGTACACGACAGCCAGTCAGAGCTTATCGTGCTAATGAGGTGACCTCGCTATTAATTTAACTATTAATAACATCCATTGCCCTAACAATAAAACGTATTATATATCGTTACATGTCCATATCCATTAAACTGGAATACCAGACTTTTACTTGTTTAGAACAGAGAGCATCACAACACACCAGCAGAGCTGCACAGCTTTTGACGGATATCTACAATTACGTTCTGGTGCTTCAGCCTCCAACAGGTAAACAACAACTATAATACACCATAAAGGCATATTTCTCTGAGATTAAAATGGGCAGAAACCAAAATGAATACTGCCAGGATTACGTGAAATGTTTTTACCCAGTCAGGTTTTGATAAAGTTCACCAAAATAAGACAAAACAACAGTGACTTGGCCATGTAAGAAAACTAAATTAAGTTTTGGGCCCCAAAAAGTCTTGACCTGACCCTGAAGCTTGGTCTGAACTGTGCTACTTTTGCAAAAAATACCAGCAAACTGGCTGGAGGAAAAGACCCATAAATCAAACGTTGTTTTACCAAGCGAAGTTCTATTCACGTCTCCGACAGAGCCACTTCATCACGCAGAAGTTTTTCTGTGAAACAATACGACTATAAAGCTGATTGTAGCTCTGCTCTCACCCCCTTCAGAAGAACTGCACGCAAATGACAGCTCCTACTGTTTGTGGTATTTTTTTTTTTCTGGTGTGAAGTCCCAGCTCCTCTCTGACACCCTTTGAACTGAAGTTGAAGCACAGCACTGTCCAAGTGATTAACGATCCGCATGCTCACACACACACACACACACACACACACACACACACACACACACACACACACACACACACACACACACACACACACACACACACACACACACACACACACACACACACACACACAGCAACACACGGGTTGTTTTAGAGAAAGAACGTCAGCAGATACTTGATAAGGAACCTGAAGTTCGCCTCAAACCACTGTGTACCTCACTTTAGCATCTCTCAACCTCACTGCAAAATTATCTCAGCTTGCACACGCACACACATACAAATAAACACACAAACACACACACAAACAAATATACACGCACACTATGCACTGAAATGTTTACCAGCCACCTTTTTTTACATGTAAACGTACTGTATAAACACGTATCATTTTTTCCTGCTACAACGCCTCGGCAATTTGTCTTCCTCCCTTGAACCATTTTTCCCTGCCTCGTTCTTTGTTTCGCACACAATCTCTCAGACACACACGCACACACACACACACACACACACACACACACACACACACACACACACACACACACACACACACGCACACGCACACACACACGCACACGCATGCACGCGCTTCTCTCACCGGCTGATACTCAACACGATAAACTTGACACAGTCATTTAAAGGAGCCATCAAAATGCCCCCGAATGCATGAGCAGCTTTTACATCAAATTGAACTGCCTTCTTCACAATCAGTCACTGTAACTTCAGTTTTGTTTCTACAAAGTGCACCATCACACTTTGACTACTTTATCACCATTAATGTAAAAACGCCGTGCCTGTGCAGTCATAGAAAGCGATCATCAATATTTTAAGCAATCCTACCAATCTGCAGCTGGATAACGTGAAAAATGACATGACTTTTTACTTTCTCAAATTACACTTAAGCTTTGATACCTTTCCTGTATATTTTGTGTAGTCTGTGCAACCGAAGATAGCAGACCACAAAGATGCTTTAAAAAATTCAGAGAGCTTGATTTTGGTGCCACTGTCAGTATTGAATATCTTGTTTTTATGGAAAGTCTTCCACAGAACACAGTGTCACGTCCACCTTTCTACAGTCGCATTTCAAGCTTCATTTGCGGTCAAATCTTCTGTGCCAAGTTCCAAGCAATCACCTTGCTGGCTTTAGGTCATGCATGAACGTGTAGCCAGACTGCCCATACTCGCCTCTGTCTCATTTATCTGGATTAAATTTGATCGCCTGTCAGCGCTTTTGTAGACATAGAAACTTGTTCATCTCCGGTTGTCTTCGATGAGTCAACAGGTAATCAAAACGGCAAACTTCTCTGTCCTGAGACCTCAGCTTGTTCGATGCAGTTCTCTATGTGGGTAGTTCATGCTCATTGTGTGTGAATATAACAAGTGTGTGCTGCAGTGTTAATTTACTTTTTGTGTGTGTGTGTGTGTGTGTGTGTGTGTGTGTGTGTGTGTGTGTGTGTGTGTGTGTGTGTGTGTGTGTGTGTGTGTGTGTGTGTGTGTGTGTGTGTGTGTGTGTGTGTGTGTGTGTGTGTTAGATATTGTAGACACACATTCAGGTTTGTTTAATTGTGTGCTGGTTCATGCCCTGTGTGTGTTTGTCACTTTAAACTATTCTGAGACCCAGTTAGTCCTTCCACCGTGTGTCCTGAGTGGGTGCAAGGAGACAGGACTTGGCACCGATTCGCTATCTTTCCCCCCACCAACCGTTTAGCTTTAAGGACTTTTCCCTCTGACTGAACAAAGTTCTTATAGAAGGCGACAAGAGCATGTGGCTGGCACAAAGTGATTTCCCGTTTTACTGTCACTTTAAAGTGATATGCTACATGTCCCACAGTCAATTCGCCACTACCTGTGACAGATAGAAATTGGCCGGGCTGAGGCCCGCAAAATGGGTTTTCCAGTTGAAGTGAGCGAGAGCACCAAAGCAAGTGACTGTGAGGCGAATCAAAACTGCTCCCGAGTCTAGATTGCTTCAAACAGTAATGGCGGTCCAGTGGCTTGCTGGTACATACTTGTTGGATTGTGGCGATACGATCAACGGATGCAGGTGATGTCACGGATCTGGAAAGATAAGTTCATTATCTCCTCTCTGTCCATGAGAACCTCTCACATCCTAGAATGTGACAAACTGTGTGTGCAATGTGACTAGATCGAAGTTGTAGGTGCTGCTAGTATGGGTTGTGTATGTTTACTCGTCATGTATATTATGGTGAATCATCAGATAGGAATGCACCTTTTTTAGAAGGAACTTTTTTTTTTTTTTCAAGTGGACGTTCCAGCATCCAAATCACTGGATTTGTTTTTGAAAGCTCTAACTTCTGATTTCTTATTCATTGCATTGAAAGTTACCTCAACCATATCACAAAAGGCAAAAAAACAACCAACAAAACAATTTTGATTTTAATGTATTACATATCAAGATATTTTGAAATGTTTGTGTAGCAGATTTCTATGTCTAAAATGAATGGAGCCAAATGTTTGGCTGGACAATAAGAAATATATCTGAGCAGCAGTTCAGTTTTTAGGAACTAACATCGAAAACAATCCGCATGACCTTTTTAAGGTGCCTATTTAATCTTGTTAACAGGTTTGGTAAATCATGCCTTTGGCAATAACTTTGGACCGGCAACAGTTATAGTGTTTACTGCTGATTTCTAGATGCTGTGCCGTTGCATTAAGTAGTACTCGTATTTGAAAAGACAAACAGCGTGTGGCATTTTGTTTTAATGTTCTAAAAACCCTCCTAATCCGTGTTCGTGCCAGAGGTTAATTTCCTCCCGCACAGAGTCAGAATTTTACAACAGGGCCATAGTTTCTTTTGTTATTAAATCTCCGCTGTGATGAAATTACAGTCTTCTGCTTGTTTATTGTGTCGTGTCAGTTGAGTATTTTAGCATGATTATTGGCTTCGAGCTTTTACTCTCTCTTTCTCTCGTAGATATGAGCAAATCAGGACAAAAAGTAGGGATGATTTCAAGCTCAGAAAAATACATTCTTCTGCCTCTTGTTTCCTTCTGCTCCCTCTCATCCCTTTTCCCCCCCATCAGGGCTGCTTGGCATTATCTGCTGGAACAGTTGCTCTGAGAAACAAGGAAAAAGAACTCTCGCCCTCCCCGCCATCCTTCCCGCCTTCCCGTCCCTGCTGCTATTCCTCCTTTTCTCCCTGCTCAGAAGAGAAAGCAATTAAAAGGGAATCTGCGAGATTGCCTGTGTTTATGCTATCTCAGAGAAGGTTCCCGGGCTGTTATGATAATAATGTATTGCTGGATCATTACCCAGTCTCTTCGTTCTACTCGTGCGTATCTCTGAGCGTGCAGATGAGGCCTTCTGAGTGGTTGCACACAGGCTGCCACAGATGACAGGGCTTGAGAGCATGAGCCCTTTTATTCACAGCTACAGTTATAGGGAAAATTATGAATCGCTGATGTCTTTTCTTTTGTTTCTCTCGTTTTCTGTCGCTCTGTTCTCCTTTTTTTTAAGAAACTGTTGAGCCCACGTTTTGGAAAAAAAAAAGGCTTCAATTGTACCCGATTGGAAGGCTAACGGCCCATTAAATAGCCGCTATCAGTTGTCACCACTCCCATAATTATGTTTCAGACTCTGAAAACTGTATCGACAATGCGACCTCTCGTGGTTGTATCAGTTAGGACGGGAGCAAAAGAGAAAGTCAAGTGGTATATAGTATAAGGAAGTCCTTGTTAAGAGGAGGGTGATTGGATGGATCAAACTCAGGACTTTCATTGAGGAGACAACAGTATGTATCCCTTGTGAAGCCAAGAGTAAATGTTTAAAGTTCATCTCGCAACGTTTTTAACTTACATCCCGCATGTAACGTAACTTACGTAACAAACACACTTATTTGAACTTAAACCATAATTTTATTTCTTCAAGCTTACTCAGTAGTTTTGGAGCCAAAATTAAACCGAATCCATACGTTCCCCATTCATTAGTTGTTGTTACCGTGACACCAAAGGCTAATGCCCAACAGAGCTGACTAGGAGGTGGAGGAGGGCATTACAAGCCACACCTATTAGTAATATCAATCATTGATTATGACTGCAGAGCAATATATTAGTACTACTTAATATAATACAGTACATTTGTTTGAAAGCCCCAGTTACTTCAGAAATATAACATATATAGAGCTAAAAATCGGTGTTGCCTTGTTATTAGTTAAACTGCCTAAACTTGAATAAATATAGAGGTAAAACGATTGTCAATGGATGTAAAAATCAATTATTCTGGTAATCGTTTAGGTTCATTTTAGACAAAGATATCAAGCATATTTGCATGTGAATATTTTTTTTTTCTTCGCCTTTGTATATATTTTTGAGATGTTGGACTCCTTTATCTGCATTGTGATGATACTTTGATCGCTAATAATTAGAACAGGGATTTCTCACTATTTTCTGAATTTTCACAAACCCAACAATCAGCTGGTTAATCAAGAAAATAATCGGCAGATTATTCTTATATAAGAATAATCATTAGATTCAGTGAAAAACTGGATTCCCCTCACACAACTACAGTCAAATACTAAATACTCCTTATGTTACATGAGTAATAATAATTTAATGACATAACAGTACAACATTTTTTTATTTTCTTAATTCTACATTTTGTCACAGAGTATTTGTACAGTGTGGTCTCATTCTTAAAGTCATGTTTTATATCAGCTCTCTCTCTGAGCTAAGGTGAAGTTAAGTGACAAGGCGCTAAAAAGACAACCTTCTCTTATTTGTTTACCTCTTAGGCCTCCTCCATGCGATTAAACTGTAATTTAGGTCAAAGGTAGGATAATCATGTATTTGCATTCATTCATGAGTCCCTCGCGGAGTCAAAATTTTGATCTTAAAGTTTCATTATTTTGTGGCGATGAGTTTCACAGCAGAACATAATAGCACTACTGGGGCTGGGTCTTGCCACATGAATATCCTAATAAATGAATGAAATGAATCAATAGATTTTCACTTCATTATGATCATGCATTGTGATTTGAATGAGATTGCAGTCTAAAAGCCTGACACGCACTGCAGCAGTCTCTTTGTTATCAAGAACTGTGTTAGGGCACTGTGGATACTGAGATCGAGATCTACGTTTCGACGTATAATAGGCTGGTGGTTTCCTTGGTCTTTGATCACTAAGACAAATGCCAACTCAGCATAAAGGCAGTAATTGAAGATCATTTTAAGGAAATAGCTTTGAACAGACAGAGTTGAAAGCGTTCACACTTAAGCCCTGTGTGGTATGCAGTGGCTGTTAACATTAGCTAGCCTCGCGCAGACTTAGGGGGCCACCTGAAGCGATGACTTATCCTTGAAGCTAAGTGTTATGAACAATCTTTGTAACAAAGCAATGGATGCATGCTGTGTTCATGTAGCACAACGTGAGATGGTTTTGATAAAGATTATGGGGTGTAATTACGATCATACCCCATGGAAAGGACAGAATAATGTTGTAGCACATGTTCAGATTATGACATAGTCTAGTGTTGCCATGGCTGCACTGTCGATTGATGTTGTAATCGAACAACAGGAAGTCAGTCCTCTATTCATGCACACAGGCAGTTTTGTGAAAAGGACGCAATGGAATGAGCAATACAGATATGCAGCCGAGCTTTTTACTGTGAATCCTGAGTCTTTAGGGATTACGTGTGCCAACAAATCTCTTCTCAGAATAGGACAACAATTGCATATATATAGTCCCATAAATTGCTCCCTATAGCTTGTGTTCACCATGTTTATGAAAGCATCAAAACGTAACATCTCTTTGATTCTTTTTTTTTTTTAATATATTTTGGGAATAATGTACCCACTTAACCTGTAATAGATTTTCAAAATAATACCACAAAAATCCCAGACTTCTTTTTTTTTTGTATCTTGTTTCAGTGTTTTACTTGATCATACAGATTTATTTTTCTTTTTTTTTTTGGCGTCTCACGTTAAAAGTTTCTGTAATTCCTTTTCTTTTTTTTCTGTGTGCTCCTCTCACTTGTTTGAAATGGGCGGGACTCAATTGAAAAACTCAATACTCTTCATAAGGAATGCCTTAAAGTGGACTTTGATTTTTGCATGTTTACTTTTCTTTTACCAACTTTTCAGGGGCTTTAAATTAAAAAAAAATAATAATAAAAAAAAACAACATAAAACTAATCAAAAGTAAGATGTTTCTTCAACTTGTGATCCCAGACACATGGCTTACAGCAATTCAGCGCAATCAAAAGTCAAATATTTATTCATCAACAGACTCACTGTCAGTGTTCATTTCCGGCCTGTGACTGGCAGAGCAATTGCTTTTTCAAGTCGCCTATATTGAATGACAGAAGTGCTTTAGTCAGACTCAACAGCATGTACTTAAAGGATATATGCAGCTTCCCCAGAAGCCTGTAAGATTTCACATAAATATGGAGCCTAGCTGTCAAACTTCCGGCTCCCTCCCGCTGTATCGACATGTAAGTGAGCTATTCCATCCCTGGCAGCAAATCACAGAAGACCTCTCTGACCTTCTCATACTTCACGACACCTGTCAGTCATGTATTTGATATTCTGATTTCAGTACCACTGCAGCCTAACCTTTAATAGTCCACCCCGCAAATGCTGTACGTTATAGATGCACCGTCAAATGGCATCCTTCACAAGCCACTTAATAAGGCTGTACTTTGGAAAATGAGCCCACAAGGGAGAGCTGCCGATTAGTGAGGCGAGAGTGTATAAAAGCCAATTCTCACCGAGGAAATGATGATGAAACGACCTGCGCTCCAAGCTCTGAATCGTACATAATTATTTAAGACACATTTTCAGTTCAAAGTGTTACCTATGAGAGATGAAACAGACTTTGAGTAAGAAAAGGTAGCAAAGCGGTTGGCTTGTGTTGGTATGCTTTGCGAAACCTCTCCTAGCTGTGCGTGGAATCATGTTGAGATGTAGTGCAGGTCTTGGTAGTTCCACTTTGTACATTATCTGAAGCTCTTCCAAGAAACATAAATAGAGTGCCGGGCCAACAAATTCAAATAAGCCTATTTCATTTCAGACAGAATTTATGATGCTGCATTTCTTTTCGCAGCCTAAATAGAGGCCGCCAGGTCTGGAGTATTTTAGCACTTATAAGAGAGCATCTTTTTTTTTCTCTTTTTTTCTCCTCCTGCATCTTGCGCTCCTTCAGTGGCACTGCATTATCAACTGATTCACCTCTTTCTGCCCGTAATGCACCAAAGCAGAACACGGTGATGGATCACATAAGAGGCAAATGTTGAGAGCAGAGAAATGAGGTAGTACAGTTCCACGGTGTCACACTCGGAGGAGAGGCCTTTACGTGACATCCTGTAATAATAAGAGAGGAAGAGCAGCGAAAAGACAGCGATGGGTGGGAAGGGTCGGGAGTCCGTGGCCAGTAATTGTGAAGTAATGAGTATAATTTGCAGCTGTAAGAGGCAAGTGGCTTACATTAATAATATGGCTTTGCCCTATACTTATGCATGTTCATCAACCTCGCAAAAATAAACAGGAAAATCTGAAATGTGTTGTTTTGCTGGTATTTTGTCCATCCTTTATATACACTGTGTGGCAGTTCTGCTTTATGGTGAAACCAGCTATAGGTGGGAGTAATAAGAGGAAACAGAGAATGAGCAATGACTGGGATGGATAGAGGTAATGGAGAAGATGGAGGGGCAACAGGGAGAAATTACGAAGAAAGAATGAATATGGAAGACAAAGGGAGAAGGTACAAATCAGCAGAAAGATCAGGGAGGAGAATGAGAGCGACACAAGGGAACGATATGACAGAGGGAGGAAGCACAGTACATCTCCTGAGATTTAATCGCCGCATCCTGCCCTCACCATAGATCCTCCTGCATACGTCTCAATGAGACACCATCTGTCACGGGCTCGTTACATCCATCCGCTTCTCCCTCACACTCCAACCCTGCTTAAAAACACAACCCGGAGGAAGGGATGGAGGAAACTGAGGCAGGGGTGTCGCATGGACTTCAAAATGAGGAGGAATCGGTCCAAGTGAAGCGCGACTGACAGGGAGAGGTGTCAGGGCTCCTGCTCTGCCGACATGTACAGTATGAACTCTGATCAGCAGTTACTGTAGATGCTTTTTTTTTTTTTTTTTTTTTTTTCTCGCTTTTGGTCTCTTCTGCTGTCCCACGACGGTTACTGTGGAGATATGAAATCTTGCACTCCCACAGCAGACCCACAACAGCACAACATCTATTAACTTTTGGGGGGGGGGGACAACACAGAAATTTAACTGCCATCGCACTTGCAAAGCCTTAAAGGTGAAATCTCACCTGTACCAAGCAAATTTGAATCAAGCAAACCTTCAAATTCTTGACTTGTTTGTGACCATTTTTGATTAATAATTCCCCCCCCCCCCTGCTTCGGTTGGCCAAGTCTCAAAACAATCATTCCTGCTCTGATTAATGGCTTGCTCTAAGCACCGATGCATGCCAACCAAGATGGAGGGGCTTAATGACAGAAGAATTATACAAGGATTTGTGGCTGTCAGGAGGCTTTAAAGCAGAGAGGAAAATAAGCAAGAGCAAGAACATCTACTTTAAGTCTATTCACATGCTATTACATCACTATAGTGGATTCCATAGAGGGACTGGCTTTAGGGAAGGAATGATGAGGGTACTATCTAAAGTGATGACTTTGACTGAGAAGGTAAACAGTTGAAAAACAGCTCGGTTGTTGTCCGTGTTCTTCATCTTTGTATCTGCACAGATAGACAGAGACCGCTTTAACAGATGGATCTCTTTGATTTTTCAAGCTGCAGCTCTTTCTGTTGGTAACAGCTTTGTTTGAAATCACTAATAACAGCAGACAGTTTGTCACCCTCAACATGTTGTCATCATGCCCTTTTTTTTTTTTTTTTTTTTTTTTTAATGCTTCATTAAACCTCAAAAAAACATTCACAAATGAGCTTCAAACCCTTTGCACCCATCTTTTGAAATCACAACAAATGTAACCTGTTGAACTCTGGTGCAAACCTGTTTGCAAAGGAATAACAGGTTTTATCTGCTGGGTGTCAATTAACAGACATCCATGCACAGGTACAATTCATATTAACATGTGCCTTTGATTCCACATCATGTAACAGCAACTCTTAATTGCTTAATCACTTCATTAATGTTCAAGTGTGAGCTTAAGTTTCCTTTTTTTGTCACATAAAAAAATTAAAGGTGAATCTATCGCAAGACACCATTGCAGCAGGTATTTCAATAACTGCTTTGTTCTGCTAAGCCTGCTCCTCGGGGATAAACTTAGACCTCACCGGAAATACATTTAACCTGCTTCGCAGCAAATATCTGGGGCAAGAAACTGCTTTGAGGAAAGGGAAAGGAATGACCTGACTCTGATTTGATATGCAGCTTTAGCTTTGCTTCAATACGACAGCTTTCTCTGTTCTTTGTTTCTTTTGTGGCACGTCCGTCCTTTCTTTAGCTGTCCGTATGCTGACCTGATTGGAAATCTATCCATCTCCCTCCCTCTGTCTGTTATGCCCCCTGCCACATCTACGTCGACTACAAAGTCTCAGAATGTAGTGGCCACCTCTTGCCTACCAGGCTAGAAGGTGGCAGATTTCAATTAAAATGTCGCTATGCCAGTCTCACTTTGAATCTTTATTGATTGCTGAAAGTTGTTTCACTCTTCCAAAGAAAAGACTTGTGATTCTATCCAAATCGTAGAAAAGGTGCAAAGCACACAGAAATCTGTAATAGTACATGTATGCACACAGATACACCTTGGTGGCAATGGCTGCCCAGTCAATATGAGGATAAAAGTGGGAAAAGGTGAGAGGGAGGGAGGGAGTTGGAAGCACAAGGTTGAACAGAGAGGAGGGCAGAACAAGACAGAAGCACTACAAAGAGGAAATATGGGGGGGGGGGTGTTTTGTTAGGGGGTGAGAAGTGTCAGAGAGGCAAAGAAAAAAGAGAGGAAAGGCGAGTTGAGATGAGGAGAAGTGGGTATTGATGGGGATAGCGGGTGGTGTGGCTGTTCTGTCAGTCTTGGCACATCGTTCCTCTCATTACAGTTTCACTCCCCGGCTCCAGCCTGCTCTTTGGTCCTCCCCCACGGCTAGCCCTGGAGCAGGGATCCATCCAGCCCAGCCCTCCTGTCAACACGAGCCCAGCTCAGCAGCTCTGGCCCAGGAATCTGTCAGACCACACAGTCCCCTGTCAACCATAGCCTGTTGGCCAGTCCATATTGGCACAGCACAGCGGGGCAGAAAAAGAGTATAATATAGCACAGCAGAGCATCCATCAACATAGCTCTGGGTAAAACCGCCCAGGATAGCAACTGAGGCATCCATCACATGCAGACCCTGGCATAAACCCAGGCCTGGTGTCTGAAGATGCTGATAAACAACAGTGCCGCTTTGTAAAATCCAATTGTTAAAAAAAAAGGAGCATTTAACAAGGCTTTTTGTTTACTGACATCAGCAAATATTTGCTAGCATTTACATATTTTTTTTAAGGTGATGTATTCCACAGAGGATTTATGGGCATGGAGAGGATTCTGCACGAAGATGCTAAAGGTGTTAAAAATAGGGCTGATTTTTTTTTTTTTGCCAAATATTCAAATAAATAAAGTCACACTGGCTAAATAACACAGCTAAGCTACTGCATCAATGTGAGGGCTGCAGCCAGTTAATGATATGGATTTTTATTACAGGTCGTTCAACCGTGGCTCTCGCTACTCCAATCAAATCGAGTTCCCGGCGAGCAACTTGTTGGGTCTGAGATCAGACCAAACGAAGAAAGCTGGGCTCTTGTTTTTTTTTTTTAATTATTATTCTGGTCCAGCAGGGCCACAGCAGAACCACAGCAGAACCCGAGAAACCCAACCCTTGCAAAGACACCTTGACAGCTACTCTGCTAAAAAAAAAAAAAAAAAACAGGCGAGAGTTCCAGGCCGACAACTGCTCCTCTGACAATTGATAGGAAGTTCTCACTTTCCGGGCAGTCGCTCATTAGTAAGAACAGAAAGTAGTTACTGCCGAGCATGCTCTACAGCCTTGCATCAAGGGTTGCCGGGATTCCCTGGAGGCGCGGGCTAGTCCAAGGAAGACGGGCAAAGCAAAGGGTAAGAGGTAACAGAGAAGCCCGACCATGTAGCGCAGATCAATGAATAGTTTCTTTGATTTCTGTTCAATGGTTGCACACTTCTGCTCCAGAGTGTTGATGTCGAGTCGAGAAGAAAGCCACAGAAAGGAGTGAGAAGGATGAGAGAGGCAGACTGTGTGAGAAAACGAGGCTAGCGAGAGGACGAGAGGTGGAGGAGCTGTGCTGCAGAGAGATGAGGAGGGGAAGGAGATTAGGTGGGGTAGGATGAGAATGTTCGGAGCAGCGGCGTGTTGGTCTGATTTGAAGTGTGAGTGTGGTGGCATGTACTGCACCATATGGCGTGTATTTCTTCATCTACTGTACTTCTTTGACCCAGATGGAGTAACATATGGCGACCGCTAACTACACAGAGGGAATACAATTAGGAACATTCGGATGATTAATAGTCCCAGTCACCGATATTTATCCAAGAGCTCGCTTTGGCGGAGCCACACTCGCACTATGAGGGATACTCGAGCTCGCTGTGAGGTATCTCACTTAGACAGAGGGTGTAATTGGGTGTGCATCCCTCTGCCTGATAAAGAAGGAGAACATATAACATGTCCTCCTTCTTTATGTCATGTTTGAAAGCTGTCCCGGGAATATGTTAATAAGCTATAGTGATATAAGTATCGTGGCCCCAAACACACCTTGGTAACCACATTTCTGTTGTTAACTAGCCTCAAACAGCTGACTTTGTATAGCAGCTGCTGCTTCTCTGGTGAAAGATCATCAGAATCGTCTACATCATCAGCACACTACTAACTTATCGTACACTGATATAGTAGTAAGTCTAAATCAATAGGATTATTTTTTTATTTTTTTATATATATCAGTAAACAAGATGTTTTTTTTTTACTTGGTCTGGGGATGTCTGGAAGCTGGGCAGCACGGTGGTGCATGATGATGGAGCGGTTTGCACTGTCTAGGATGGCAAGATGGTGGCAGGGAGCCTACATTGTCGCATGTATACAACCCTTGGGTGACGCTTTGCATACTTACATCAATGTTCACTCACTCTCCCTGTCAAATACGTAAATAAAGAGAGCAAGAGAGTTCCTGGTTCAAACTAAGTGGTCGTCTTGGCGTGTTCTCACTCGGCCTGTGTGGGTTTTCACTGGGTGCTCTGGCATCCTCCCACTGTCCAAACAAATTGGTTAGGCACTCCAAGAAATTGCAATTTTTGTGATCACAATAATCGATGTTAATGTCTATGACATTGGCGGGAGCTCAAAATTTTGCGCAATTCTTGCGATTTTTTTTTTCCCCAAAGAAAGTACTCGATTGAAACACTGGGTTATGTCTGGGTTAGGTATTACAGCCTAAGGTAGACTCATCATATTAACTAAACAACCCCTCATTTACAGTCAGTCAACGCTTCATCCGTTCGTCTCATCATCAAAACAGGTCACATGCTGGTTGACCGGACAAGCTGGAACAACCGGAAAAAACACTAAAGGATGGGTGGGTTTGTGGGAAATCTTATCAAAGGGAATGAAGGATACGTCAAATTTGTTTTATACATAATTCTAGTCATAAGAGATTGCATGTTGTTTTTGTTCATCAGTTTGTGTTAATTTAATATTATTTAAAAGGAATGTAAAGCACTTATTTTTTATAGCAGATGTAATTTGTTTTCTATATTGCACTCACAGACTGACTGTTCTGTAAAACTATGTCTCTCATGATTTTTCTTCTTAACTTCAAGTATGTTATTCTCTAAGTAAAAAAAATAAAAATAAATAAAGATCAGATTACATGACTCTTTATCAAAAAATGTCTCCTCAGCTTGCAATTACTGCTAATTCACACAAATTTACCACAAAAACACTTAAACTTTTTAAAATCACATCACAATTTTTGAAAAAAGCCTCAGCAAAATAAAGATATTGGTGATTGTGTTTGGTGACTCTAAATGAGCGTAACTGTCAATGTGGAGTTGTCTGTCTTTCTGTGTTATCCCTGTGATGTAATAGTGATCTGTCCAGGTTGTACCCTGCCTTTCACCAAATATTAACTGGGATAGGCTCCACCACCCCCACGACCCTCTGCAGACTAAAGCTGGTATAATGGATAGATAGTCTGGAATGTGATTTATCAACATGGATAAAAAGCATCTGTTGACCTAGCCACGTAATACTTGATATATTTTATTGATATGATTTTTAAGAATCAGCTTTTTACTCAATAATAGTAAGCTTGTGACCTGGAAAACTGGACCGTGTGCATTAGCTTAACTAACTAAATGAGTCTCCACTGTGATCTTGATGAACTGATCTGAACGGCCACTGTGAAGATCACATTGTTATAAACACCTAACTTTGCCCTCCTCATTATGACTATTGTATGGCATCTTCGTGGTGAGCAGTGCTAATTAGCACAGCCACTATAAGTAGCAGTTGATGTTTTTCAGATTGCCTTAGAGGAAAGTGTCCAATTTTGTTGCAGCTCCATCTGTCCTTTACATTCTGGTTTGATAAACATGTTGGTGTTTAGAACCGGCAAATGTCCTTCTACACAATGTAGAACTGTACTATGCACAGTAGCACTGTAATATGTCATCATCATATGTCATCTGTACTGCTGTTTCTGTTGACTTCATTGCTGTAATTTTTAGATCTAGATTTAGATTTAGATTTTAGTTTGTTTGTTTTTTTTCAGTGCCAAATTCTAGTACAATGGCCACTTCTTTCAATTACCTATTTCTTATCTCAAATCTACTTGAGGAGTTTCAAATATTTAACATATACATATTAATCACGTGATAAATCTCGGGAGTGGACTATGAGGACCGTGATGAATTGAGGGATATGTGTCTGACATCAGCACCGGTAACTGCTGGAGCAGAAAGCTAATCGTTGGAAGCCTGTACATTACAAACTGCCTGCTTTGTACCACTACATTATTACATGTACAGGATATATTGTTTTGTTGAACATACTGTGGTACGTAAATCTTAAATTTTGTGCAGTGAACAGCTGTTTAATATGAATAAACCTGCCGTTAATAACTTTTGCCTCCCCCTTCTGCCAGTGAGGGTTATTACAAAAACCTGTTGACATCTGCTTATGTCATAAGCTCCGTCCTAGCCTGCTCCTTTGCTACTGTCACAGCTGTAGAATGATGGAAAAAAGATGGATAAACGAAATAAAAGGTGTCATAACCGTGCGAAATGGCTCGTTTCACTGTTAGAAATATATTCATCTGGTCTGATAAAATTTTGAAAGTCTGGAAGAGCTGCATGATTAAATGATTTTATCCTCTTTCAAGTCAGGATCCGGCTGAACGGAAAGTTCGACTCGGCCAGTGGACGTCTGTAGCCTTTATGTTGCTACTGGTGATGAATTGTGGATAAATAAAGAAAACGCTGTCTCAATCCCTGCAAAATGACAGATTTTTGCCCCATAAGATTTACGTGTAGAAGAGGCGCGTGACTGAATTATTTCCACGCCTTTAAAGTTAGCAAAGGGCTTAACCCGAAGTTAGCCGGCTTGGTCTGTGGTGCACATGCTCTGCCAATAGAGCAAAGACAGTTTGCATTCGTCCGGCCAGTGCAGGAATGTCTCACCAGACACCAGATGTAAAAACGTCTTTACAATACAGAGAGATTTATCTGGCGGTGATAGGTTTAATCAGCATTGTGTGAACTTGTTTGGCTTGACTGTAACATTTAGATGTAAAAGTCCCGTACTAAAGCTTTAAGATTCAGCTTCAGTATCAACATGGTTTTTAGTGTAATTTATGTTTATGGGGAAAACGTATGCCTGCGCACGTCTTGTTTCGGCTTCCACTTCTGTGTTTTTTGTTTTTCCACCTCCTTGCAGTTACTTCACGGTAGGAGACAAGAGGTAATGAGGGCGGAGAGGAAGCAAGCTCAGTGAAAGCAAACAAGATGCAACCGTTCAGTCAGCCAGGGCAGTTTACTGCAAACACCTGAAAGCTGTTCAGTTTGTCAGTGTGTGCAAATATAGGGCATTAGCACGTAGAAAAGTAGGGGTTGTTCAACACGCAATCATTTTTGCATATTTAAAACGTTCATATGACGGCAATACGGTTCAAAAAGCAAATACAGTCTAAAGGGAAAGTGTTTCACACAGGGAAATACATCAGCAGTTATTTTATACATGGGCATGACAATTAAGAGGTGTTTACAAAGACACATCTCATGCTGTAAAAAAAAAAAAATCACAGTTCTGCTCAGTGAAATGTGTTCATGTCTTGTGCACAGTGTTGTGCATTGAATTGAATTGGAAATTGTGATTTTTGAAAGCACCAAGGTCTCGACTATGGTTTGAGCAAGTAACTTGCATGAATCATGCACCGCAGGGGCCGCATCATTCATGGATGGTTTGGAAAGATTAAAACTCAAAACTCCAAAGAAATCTGAGTCATAAACGAAACTATAAATGATGTATGGATTTGAATACGTGACTCGGGCTCTATTTTAGTGCTACAGATATTTCCTATGGATTATGGATCGTTTCTTTTGGAGGAAAACAGTTGTCCACATACTGCAGTTATTTGTGATTACAGAAAAATGTGGCTGAATTATTTTAGCTCGCTTTTAAATTGTCTCTTTTGATGAGAGCTCTGAAGATTTTTGAAACAGAACTGGATAAACACTTCAGAGTGAGGGAAGTGGAAGATAAATGTCAAAGCGAGTCGGTAAATACAGTGAGTTATCACAGTTCCACACAAAGGGAAGGAACATCAGCGGGGATTCAAGCTGCGAGTACAAACTTTCAGCAAATCTGACATCCGGCTCCCACTGGGAAACAGGCTGGGGTGACTGCACCTCTACTTTTTGTGCATCATCCGGGGTCACCTGCCAAAAACAGCCTCACTTCACTGCCTCACTAATCTACTCTCTTGTAGCCCAAACCCAATCCGACACAGCCAAGGCTCAGGAAGTCACCTGAATTTGCATGTGAGGCGCATCCACTGTCGGCTTGCATTACAGCTGATATCCATTCTCATTGATTCCGACGTCTTCTCACATTTACATTTATTCATTACAGAAGACGCGCTGCTCCCTTCCCTCCCGTGTGAGATATCTTAGCTTGAGTTTACTTGGCGTAATGCTCTGACAGGACGCAAAACGAGTAAACAAGAGGATACCGGTGTCCTTTCCCGTCCAGAAGAAAAGGCTCACTGGTGAAGGAGATGTATTTCTCAGAGAGAGAGAGAGAGAGAGAGAGAGAGAGGGAGAGAGGAACGGAGGGATGAGGGGGGAGGAGGGAAGCAATGAGGAAGAATGGGTGGGAGTAAGAGATGCTGCTCAATTTTTAGTTTTGTTTTTTGACCTGAGGATAAATGGAGTGCTGAGGTGTTTGATTATAGGTTAACCACCTCTGTTGGTGAACAGCATCAAACATAGCACGGCTGCATTGTGTTGCAGTATTCCCAGCTTGACCCACTGTTTGTAGACATGAATGTGTGTAGAAATCATTAAAGCACCTGTCTTTTATACAGCCTGCCTTCTCTGTATAATGTATTTTATATGTTTGTTATCCATCTTCAAAAGTCCACATTTTGTTTTTCCTTCCAAAATTGTACATCACAAAATGAAAAAAAAAAAAAACCGTTTAATGCCCTTCTTTTTGCACCTTTTTTTTTTTTTTTTTTTTTTTTTACCGGATCATCTAATGAGTAACCAAATCTTTCTATTTCTATTTCCTTTAATGACCTCACTTGCTCTTGTTGTGCCCCGTAGGTGTTACGTTGATGACAAAGTGTCCAAGGTGGCCTGGCTCAATCGATCCAACATCATCTTTGCCGGCCAGGACAAGTGGTCCCTGGACCCCAGAGTAGATCTGGTCACCAAAGGACAGCTGGAGTACAGCCTACGCATACAAAAGGTAAAAAATGCACTGCAGTCCTTACACATCGGATTCATGTGGAGCGGAGTTGAGATGACAGTAGTGTTTAGAGGTTGGGGATGTTTTTTTCATTTCAAAGATATTATTCAGAAATCATGAAACATGTCTGTAATAAACACAAACTTTGACTTAAATTGATTATTTTTAGGAGCAGGAGCCGTGTTCCTTAAATATTTATCTTATTCATGTATTCATTTATTTATGCAGCAGGTTCAGTTAGAGGGAGGTTTTTTTTCCACTGCATTCTTAATTTTTGATTTATTACTTTTCCTGTGCCTTCTCAAGCATGAACAGACAAAGGAAATGACAAGATGTGAAGACAGGAATGTTTTTAAAAAAAAAAAAAAAAAAAAAAAAAGTCTAAGCATAAATTAATACTTAAAACTAGTGTGATATATTGGGAAAAGTGCTTGTTCATGTTAAATATGAAGCAGGAGCATGGATGGTTAGCTTAGGTTTACATAAAGTAAAGTTTAGAAGCAAAGAAGAGTAAAGTTTCAAAGGCAAACTGCAGGATTTTGATATCATTGTCCGGGGTTTGCATCCAGAGTCGCATGTGTAGTTGAGGTTGAGGCAACAGAAAAACAATTTCAATGTTAATGAAGTCAACATGCCCTGTCTCACTCTTCAAATCACTAAACTAAGATCACAATCTTCTGCATAAAAATAAGGATAAACACAGTTTAACCATCAAAATCAGATATATTATGGCAAGATAGGAAAATATATTGTAGATACATTCAGGAAATATCAACATTCTGAATTCTGAAGCAAATTTGTTTGCATTACAAATAGTTAAAATCTCAGTTTATATATATTGCACTTACAAACTTATCTTTGATTGCTGTGTGAGAAATTTGCTCTCAAAGCTTGCTTGAAAAATAAAGACACAAAAATGCCTTCATACAACAGCGCCTGTGTGTTTTCAGCTTGAGGGTGATGAGAGATAAGGAACTAAACCATTGGGAAGAAGAACAAAATACAATAATAGTAATAAGGTTTTACATTTGTTATCACTCTGTAGAAATTCCTGAGACTGACTTAAATTGCACGTTCAAGAATCACAAATAATTGTTTTGGTCATATCTATTTAAGTACAGGGAAATATAAAGACAAAGCAATACATCTGTTAAAACAAATAACAAAGTCTATCAGTGATATTGTGATAAGTACATAAACTTGCTTTCACTCTGATGAATAATACTCTGTTGTATTGTGTCTAGGTGGATGTATATGATGAGGGCTCATACACCTGCTCCATACAAACCAAGCAGCAACCCAAGACTTCACAGGTCTACCTCATTGTACAAGGTAAGCTGCAGATATGTAGCACAGCACTTTTTCATACCAGCTAAAAAGATATAAAGATTGAACTTGTGTGGAAAAAAAAAAAAACACATACAGGACAGATTACAAACTACTGTTATCATTGTTCAGCACACTTTGAATTATGTTTAAAATGTCTCAAACTCAGAGACACCATTGTCTAAGACTATACAAGCTGCAGACATCAGTGTCAGAACTTTCTATTATTGAATGTGTAAATGTGTCCGTCTGAGGTGTCTACGAGGAAAATATGTGCGATATGTATTTTGAGAATACACAAGCCATATGTCACAAATGCCTTCAACAGCAGCAGGGTTTCTTGCTCCAGTTCAAATGAATCTTAAGTGCTCTTGAAAAGCCTTCAGCAGCGGTTTTCCATTTCAAAGTTATTTCTCCTGCATGGAGGCGGCAGGAAAGATGAGAGCGAGAGATGATCATGAAAGTGAGAGGGAGAAAAGGTGCTTCAGGATTTGATCCGATGCCTGCTGGGTGGAAATGCTGTTGTTGTTTTTTCACAAAAGTTTTCTTGCTCTTTCTCACACTGTATTTCACAAGTTGTCTTCAGGTTATTAAGGTTTCAGCTCCCGAGATTAAAAAAGAACCAATTCTGTAACATCATCAATGTGTTGTACCTGTGAGGGCTGAGACAATATTCATAGTCATGTTCAGTGGCCCCCACGTCCCCATCACTCTTTTTTGTGTGTGTGATTCTGCAGATGCAGTGATGTGAAATCTGCTAACAGATAGCACTAACAACTAATTGTAACGTTGCACTAAGTTACACAGCAGTATCACTATGAGGCTGTGACACTTTGAAAAATCCAACAATCGCATTTGTCAAAACCTCCTCAAAATAAATTTAAAAAAAAAGGATGAAGGAGAAATAACTGGTGCTGCTTTGGTGCACCTATAAACACAGACTTGAATTATAACATCCACCTTAAGAAAATACTAAAATTGGTCTGCTGTCACCTTACCAAGAAATAAGGACTTCTATCTCAGTAAGTCTATTGAGGCTTTAATGTTTAGTCAGCCAGCGTAACGGTGTCCATCTAATAAATCTGTGAGAAAGATTATTCAGGTCGAGACCGGTTAACAGGAAAGCGACACTCATCACTCCAGCTCTCAGATCTTTGCACTGGGTTTCTGTGTCTCAGAATATAACATAATTATTTTGCTTTATAAAGTACTGAACTCAGGGCTGTTCAATGTCAAAGCAAAATGGCCGCATAGGAAAATCACCAGGAATACACAAAATGCAAAATTCAATTAATGGTTACAAATAACTGGCAAATAACAGTTACAGCATTATGTTTGTTGCACCAATTTGCATGTGCGGGTTAATAACAATATTAGCAGTATATGGCCCAGCAGGCTGTGGATTGAATAGGTGTCGTGTTGAACCATGTTTCCCTGATCTGAACTTTACTTACTCTCACCAGACTCTAAATGGAGCATCATTAAGTTTGTATGCACAAAATCTGTAAAAAAAAATTGGAAAAAAATTGGAAAAAAAAACCACCAGAAAAATCTGAAAACAATTCTCGGCTTAAAAATCTTTCAGTTCGCCAATATTTAAATTATTTCTTATTCCTCTGGTTTATTATATTTCATATTTCCTAGGATTCTTTTCAAATTTGTTTCATGATTGGAGCAGGCAGCTTGTAAACTTAGCTTTGCATAACCCCAAGTTCATAGTTTGGTTTAAATTAAACAAATGAGATCTAAAATATTAATTTGTGAGTTTCCGAGGTGCTGAGAGAAAAGTTTAACTCCCTTTGAACAGAACAATGCTCCTGGCCCCACTTAGACATTTCCATCTGTCAGTCTTTTCAGACGGCAAGTAAAACATTGAACTATTCCTTTCAAGAAAAATCAAAAGCCTTTTTTCCTAAATTAGACATGAGGGATTTACAGTGTATGATACCCTATTTGTGTGCTGCAGCTACCTGGCTTAATGTACCCTTTACATTTATCCCATTACTATTTGTTCTCTGTCTCTGGACTTCCCTCTATCTAACTACACCCTATCTAATGAAGAGAAACACATCCCACAAGTACCCTTGGCAATAGTGGTCTCATTAAAACCCTTATTCTGATATTCTGACTTGTCTGTAACAGCAGCTCCACAGTCTTTTTGTATAACTGTCACAACTACTTGGCCCTTTTAGTTATTCTTTAAACCCCTAAAATGTTTCTGAATTGCTAGCAACCTCTTGGGACCATGAAAGCAATGAAAACATTGAGCTGTGCATCAAGGCCCCCCAAAAAAGAACGAGTTCCTCAGCCATCAAAATACCTTTGCCAAGTCCGTGTAGTCTTGTTTTCCAACGCCACAGTTAGTTGGCAGAAATGGCTCTTAACCTGTCAAAATCGGGCTGCCTAACAGACGTCTGTGCAAAAAATGGGATCGCCTATACTTTGCTCGTTTGTTTTGCAAGTATGTGAGGGGGGTGTATCATTGTGTGTTTTACTTTCAAAAGAAGGATGCTTCAACTGTCATCTGTACGTTGTCCAGAAAACCCCAAAGACAGATGACAGAGTACTGTGTCTATCTAATGTTGTAGCTCAGCGTATTTCACCAATAGTTGTTTTTAGTTTTTCACTGCGCTTTCCATTTCGAACCTACTGACTGTCAGGTAAAGATTACATCCTGCCAGAGGAGGACATGCACCACTGTGTGATTTCGCCACACAATAGTCTACTGGAGAACTTCTCATCCTGCTATGAACTGAGGATATCCTCCATTAATAGCGTTTTCAAAGGTCAATATATGAATGGATGCCGCTCTTCTCGGATCCTTGGTAGCAAATTGCTTCTCCTTCCCAGAATCCATTGTGTCCGATTATTCAGCGCTTGATCATTGGAATGTCCCGCGTCGACTTCCAGAGCTTCAGATGGCGGTCTCGTTTATCACAGCTAATGTGACAGTTATAGCCAAACATTGATTCTGCTGCTTTCTTTCCTTGCTACTTTGTCCCCCTTTTCTTTTCTCCGCCTCTCAAAGTCCCATTCAATTTTGTTGCCATTGTTACGCTCATCTGTTGTATTCCCCTGCTCTGTGGGTGTAATTGTCTCCTTTAGGTTCAGTTCTGCATCTTTCATCTAAATTGCGGTGCGGTGTGGAAGGCGTAGGTTCCTGGCAATTATTGTGAATGTGTTGCTGTGAACAAATACTGTGACTTTTTACTTACGTTCGGATTTTGTTCAGATATTTAACACAGATGTGAGCAAGCAACTGAATCCGGAATACAGATTGAATGACGCGGATGCATGAGTTAACTGCCGCTCCGCTTCATGAGCGACTCGCCACTTATTTGACGTCAGCTTCCGCTTTGGTCTAGTTTTATCCACTCGGTTTCTACTCTGGCTGAAGTCTTTTACCCGGAGAAGATAAGAATGTTTCTTTGTGTGTGGTACCACTACATCATCACACGCAGCTCCTCAACCAACCCCCGCGAAACCCAATCAACTCTGCGGGATAATAATTCACCCTGCCTTCATCTTTTAATGGGTAGGAAAATGTTCCAAGCATCGAACATTGCCCCTGGTTACAGACCCAAGAGCAGGGTTCACATAACCAAAGCTGACAATTTTCTGCTAGCAGGGACAGGGACGTAATTGGAAAACAAATGATCAGACAAAGTAAATTTGTGGCTGATGGAAAAAAAAAAAAAAAAAAAAAATGGTGGATTGCAGGGGCTCAGGCGAGTGGTGCCAGGCAGCAGGGTCACTGCACATGACAAGAATCCCAATCTAATGGCAGGCTTTTCACCCCAATCCAATTTGATTTTTATGAAACACAGACACAGAAGTTAAACTGATGGCCATGCCGTGGCAGTTTGACTTTGATTTTTTTTGCCAAGGCTGTTAAGAGTTGTCCTGTATACGTGTGTGGGAATTCAACTGTGGGTGTGTATGTGCATGATATACACCAGTTTCCCTTGTGATGTTTTAACTGTGGTTTAATAGTAGATTCAGAAAATGTTGCAAAGTTTTCTTAAATCAAGTGCACCTATCTATTTCACTTGAGCTCAGCGTATGAAGCCGTATTATAGAAAAGTAGATGCTTTGAACTTGAACCCAATTATATTATAACTGTGCTGCACTGATTGGACTTTTTCCGTTTGCATAAAGTTCAAGCTAAATATTCCACCATTTGATCAACCAGGAAAAAGTATACTCTGTAGATGTTGCGTTTGACAGCAGTCCCGGTGAAGGGGAGCAGTCTGCGCTTTCAAGCCTGTATAAACTGCTCGGCTCTCATTAAGGAAACCGTTCCACGCTAAAGGACAGATGGCAAGAGTACATTTCTCTGAATTTAAAAGAAAAGTATTTCAAATGTTAAAACATTTAGAGCCTAATTTACTAAGATCTCAAATAAAGGGTACTAAATTGCGTGTTTATTCCAAAAGTTTGCAGGTGTTTGCACCTGTTTTGCGGGTGATTTACTAAAAGTAATTGCGTCTTTGATATCAGGTACCAATCGCTCTATTTAAATGAGGTATCTGCATCTGTTAAAGTGATTCCAGCCGTTCTAACAGAACGACCGCAAAAGGAAAAGGAAATCTGATTCCATTGAAATTAATAAATATTGATATAACAAGAACAAAACGCTATATAGGAGATTATCAGCGAGGAAGTCAATACCGTGGGAATAACAAAAAGATCAATAGATGAAATTATGAGAAGATGGCAAAATATTAGACAAAGAAAAAATAAACAGCTCATTAAAATGTCGGCAAATAAAAGAGGAGCGACGGTGGATGAGATCCTCTTACAAACAGCGATCAGCAGGTCCAGATCTTTCTGTGATGAGCAGGTGACTTTTCATTCAGTACCTCGCGAGTGCTCGTGATCCTTATGACGCTACCTGTGAATTGTGCGGGACACGTTCAGGACCTGTGACGGCACACCTGAATAACGGGACTGGGTGGGATATCCAGGCAGCGATACGCTGGAACGACCCAGAGACAGGAAAATGCTGAGTCCTAAGTTTTTTTAATTGCTGGTATTTTGTGACTCCTCCTCCTTGTTGTTGGCTGTCAATCATCATTCAGTTCATTCAATAACTCAGAAATGTCATCGCTGGACAAACCATATGTCTGAATAATCTTTGCCTCTGCCATCAAAAAAGTTTACACAGGTGGAAAACCACGTTCTCTGCGTATTCCTTAGTTTCTCTGCGTCTCCTTCTCACCACAATAATAAGAGCAGCCGTCTCTCCAGATTTGTGCATCTGATTAACACGTTCCTTTCGGTCGTACTATAAAATACCCACGCCATCACTTCTCCTGTTTCTACTTTCAGGTTTGGTAAATATCGTTGTGGGTGCTAAATTGTTCTATTTGCATGTTCCCTCCCAGTATTTTGCACCTTCAAGCAGAAATGCCCAATATTACATATGCATGCAGGAAAACAAGTAAAATGGACAACGTGTGATAAATTGCACATTTGAAAGACGCAATCCTCACTGCACGTCGTTAGTAAATCTGCTCGGAAATTTTGTTGCAGTTGTTGTGGAGTTTGCACGTGATTTTACACACGCAAGCCTTTAGTGAATCAGGCCCTTAATAGCTTATTCCGTTGGAACCACTGCTATACTGAATGAGCTAAGACTTTCTTGAAGTTAATTTATGGGACTAGTGGGAAAATCAAGTCATCTGCAACTATGATGGACTTTTTTGTTCTACGACTTTGGCGATTTTCAAATATTTCCAATCAGACCAGTCGTTTTGTCTTACTCTCAACATCATGTATTAATCAACACAATTAACCCCCCCCCCCCATGCATTCCAGTCAAATTTACATAAAAGTATTTTACTGGAGCTTAAATTGTACATAATTTGCACATTCTATTGCACCTGTACAATCTATTTTTATTCCATTTTATGATGATTATGATATATTTTAACTAGCACTATTTTAATGGCTCTCCTTCTATCTTAGGGATGCAGGCTCAGGGACGGTTGTATGGTATATACAGTATGTTTTTTATGCAATGAGTGTTATTCTTTATGATTATTGTTGCACTGAGATCTCAGAGAAACACCCTCTCATTCTGCCTTGCACAGATATTTGGTAAAATGACAATACACTTGATTTGATTTGATTAAACCAAGATGTGCAAGATGGTAAACAATATACAGTGCTTACAGTGCCATTGTGAACATTTAGCATTTTACTGTTAGTCGTAAGAACAGCCTCACAAAGTTGCTAAAGTGGCTGTGGGCCCTCTAAGTCTCACAGCTACATTATTTTGAGTAGTTTGGGAGGGGATGCTTTAAATCAGGGAGGTGCAGTAAAATATCAGTAATGCTGGGGGACGGCCTGACTTTAACAAGAAACATGAAACCAAATATAGCTTAAATCCCCACCCCAATTATTTTCATACAGTCCTTTATTCAAACTCACACACAGCAACAGTGTTTCAGCAAACTCAGCAGATCTCAATATGCTATGCAAATGTGTTTCATGAAATGCAGAGGCATGGGGCGTGATTCATTCATCTCATAAGGTCGTCCTGTAACACTCATCCTGCAGGAGTGGAACTCTTAGTCCATTCAGCCCTTACTGTGACAGACAATCTGCCAGCCGAATACTGACCCCAATCAGAAATGCTACAGCTTGTTGGACTCTGATTTCCACCAGTGTTGCCAACATTCTATGTTTATTTGACGTGGCTGATTCATCGGTTAGTGAAATAATAGTAACCACAGTCGGTGAGTGAATGCACTTTCCCTGTGCGGTGACTCACATCGCTGTTGTAATCAGTTTCTACGACTAAATCGAAAGTCATTCTGTTGATTCGTACAAACTAAATGAGCCATAACAAGCGGACGGATTTTGACATCCATTGTGCTGCTGTCAGTGATTATACAATGAGTGCATATGTGTCCAAGTGCACGCTTGCGTGTCTTTGTTCTTTCCCATATTTACTGAAGCTTGTCAATATTATTGATCCCGTGTTGGTATCCAAATGCAGGAGGTGGCTTTCTTTTTAACTTTTCATTGCTTTTTTTCTGTACTTCTTTTTCACCTCTTTGATGACTTTGCTTAATCAGCTGATTGAAATCAGCATTGACTGGATATTGTAGTTCTTGAGTGAAAGTCAGCAGTTTTGTTGTATGAAATGATTCAAGTCATTAAGTTAACAATTCATTAGATCTCAACCTAATAAAAAACAATGTTTCAAACTTTTATTTTTTTCGAACCTTGCTTTTATTTGAGACTATAGTGCAGCACAGATAAAACAACAAGTAGTATTCCCTGGACTGTATATTGCCTTCTTGCTTATTTTTCAATGCAGCATCATAAGTCTTACTTTTGTTGGGTTTATGACAAGAACTAGTCTGGCCAGGCAATCTGGATTAGCTCTTAAATCTACAAGTTATCACTGCAAGCGTCCTTGCGAGCAGCTTTCCCTCCAAGACAGATGGCATTATCCATTCATAAATGTCACAGAAACAGAATGACTATAAAGTAGCAGACAAATTGAATCGTCCCATAAGCAGCTGTTTCTCTGGCTGCTGTGACCCCATTTCAATGTTGTGTCCATTAAGAAGTGGCACATGTTAATATACTGCAGACACTTGCTCCGGTGTACAGAGACTTGACAGGCGTAACGCAACAACAGCATGTCGTTCGTGTAGTTATATTTACCCTGCCTGAAAAGGAAGTCGAAGACAAAAAATGTTGCCGCATTCCCCTCCAGCACGTTAGTGGTTTTAACTTTTATGTTGTATCTGGCGAGAGCTCTTATGCTTGTTTGTAACCGTATCATTGACTCTAACTCAGCCACAGAAAATAACCTTTATCCTCACTAGGCATAGCTGAATTTCTGACTAAAAGATAGGAGTCATCAAATGCCTCCTCTTCCTCCACACTCTTCCATACTTCCCTCCTTTCATTTCTTCCATCTTTGTATCACAATGCAGTGGTATTTAAAGACCTAATCCGCCGAACTCTCAAAAGGCAGACGTGGCGCGCTAAAGAGCACCCTAGCAGGAGGGTACAAGTGTGCGTGTGGACACTTATGTGTGTCTCTGTGTCTGTGCATATCTCCTGCTCTACAGTCTGGGCAAAGAGGAGGACTGACCTTTTTCACAATTATCATGGGACAATCAGAACCTTTCAGTAGTGCCTGTGAAGCCATCTACCCACTATCGTCCTCTCCACCTCTTTCCACTCCTCCTTCTTCTTTTTTTCTTCTGCCCCTGAAGACCCCTCTCACTCGCGTATCTCGGACCACCCCTTATCTGTGCTGTTGCCGAGGTGTTTTGTTACCCCCTCTAACTAACACCAACCATGGGGTTATGTGGACAGGAAGGGAGATAGACGGACTGAGGGGAGTCGAGCAATTCAAAGAGACGTAGTGGGGAAGAGTGGATTAGGTGCTGTATGGCTTTCATTAATTCTAGATATCGGCAGTCTGTCTGGCTCTGCTGCTACAGCACCGAGATCACACACCAACGTACACATTATTGCTTGTACTGCCGCCAGCCATGGAGTTCAGACTACATTCTTTCAGCAGGATGACTCTTCCTTATACCAGTCTGAAAAATATCATGTTAGGAAAGATCAATGAGGCTTCCGCTCACCAAAAGAAATAGAGCAAACAAAAGTTCTTTCTCGCCAAGCTGCACAGCCGTCTCATTGAAGACAAAGCTCCTGCACGTCAAAGCTTCACCAACCACCAAGGAGCACATCGAGTGCAGCACCTGAAGCCATGAACCCAGTGAAGATTCTGGCATATAGCAGCCTTTTTAAGGTGTCTTTGTCTCTCAGATGACGACACCCATTGATTTTGTGTATTTGATTGTTAAGGCTACAGCAACAGTTTTGGCCTCTTATAATAACAACTCTAAATACAATATTGATTACAATTTAATATTTATTTGGAGTTTAATTTCTGGCTACCCGATTAAGACCAGTATTCCAACTGCCTTTACTTTGGTTGCTACCAACTCCTGAGGCAAATATATGGCTCTTAGCTGCTAAATGCTTCACTATTTACACAGGCTATTGACTTGGTCAGCCCAGTACTGTACTCTTTTAGAGGTTTTTATCACTGAAAACAGTTACCTGGGGCCTAAAATGATGCTTTAAGAATACTGAGAGTTGAATGTTGAAGCCCATAAAAATCCAAACAAAATACTTGAACTTTCTGTCGATAAATCTCCATAAATTCTTCATCACCACAGTTTGTATATTAATATGGACATAGTGAGGTGTGATGACACCCACTGGTTTGGATTGGAATCAGTTTGAAGCACAGAATTTCAGCTTTCAGTAACTACGAGCGTTTTCATTTGTAGAGAAGACCTTCTGAATAAAAAAGTGTGGGCTAATGGTTTAGTGTGAGCTCTTTTAGCTACATTGTGCTAAGAAGGCAGGTATTGTAATGAGGCACAAACTTAAACGTGCTGAAATGTCATGTGACAGCATCCGTCAATGGTCTTGTTTGTCTAACTCCTTAATCACAAAAACTGTAGACTTACAACTACTACTTTTTATGCAGAAAAATCCGTGCATATTCTTTGAACAGACTCAGAAACCAGGTGAGTTCAGGAGCCAGGGAGAACAACAGACAAATGAACTGTCAGCAGCTTTCAATCAACAACCACACAGAGACATCAAAACATTGTAGAAGCCTACAAATCCTATTAATGGATAAATTGAGACCAATAATGACATTAAAAGCATTATTGGCTTAGTATCTTTAAAGATATATTGCGTTTTGATGGAAATCGGCCATTAATGCCACTGCACTTAAAAGTACTTCCACATTGGCTTTAGCCTCAAGTTGTGTTAGGTGCAGCTTTAAATGCTCTCCTACACATTTGAATTAGGAATCTCTAAAAACACTTTGACCTTTTTTTAGCCTGTAAACATTCCTAACAGTAAAAGGGAATTGAAGTTGAGTGTTCGAGCACTTGAAAAACCCTGCAGATGTCTTGTTGAAGGCCAGCAGCAATCTCTGCCATGTCTAATTATGCCTGCCGTGAGCATGACAGTAGGCCGGCGACGAGAGACACATCCATATACAGCATCCCTCCGGGGACGAGATTACAAGTCATGGTCACATTGGCCGTTATTCCATTATTCCTGGATGAAGCACAGGAAGGAGGCGGGGAGAGAAAGAGTGGGAGAAACAGCCGCACACATTTTCCATTGCCTTTGAAGCTTCATAATGAAACTGACTCCTTGAAGTTTTAATGAAAGCAACAATTTACAATTCCCTTTTTCTCCCTGGGCTGCTGAGGCTTATGTTGCTGAGACTGAATCTCTAAAAAATAAAATAAAATAAAATAAAACTGCAGTCTCCTTTAATCTTCTTTATGCTGGCTGCGAGAGGTGCTCTCATGCATTTAAATGGAAGCATCCCATGGACACACATGACAGCGGGGGTACTGACCGGGGCTGCAGGTGAACCAGCTGCCATATTTCACAGACCAACCAGGCGAGCCGGTGGCCATCGGTTCTGGCCAGCATGTCCGCGGTCCTATCTAATAAAAGGACCCGCTATTTCTTATCTATGGCCTACGCTCCCGGCACGTATCCCCATTACTTGTTTCGAACCCGCTAGTATCCTTTTCCTCCATCGTTTTCCATCCTCTGTGTGACCCGTGCTTGTCAAATAGATGGACAGCCCTTTGGCTTGGTGCTCCTCACGCTTGTGAATGCCTCTAGAAGAGAGATTGAGTGGTACAGTTAAACCTGACCTCAGTTGGTTTCTGCTGAGAGGAAAAGATGAGGTTAGGTGTGTGTAGAGGTTGTGTGTGTCTGGTGTGTTGCAATATGTTGCACTGGCCCTGTATTGGCAAGTATATTGGCTTGTGTGTGCCTTTTAAGAATGACGCCCTTATGTGTTGCACTACCGGTAAGGGGGGGGACTTTCTTCCACTCAGCCCTGCTGCGGTTCAGGTTAATCCTACTGCTTGGGCCTTGATCCCACTTTTATGGGCTGGATAAAAGCAGAGGCATAGACATGTATTGGTTCTCCTAAGAGACATGAGAGCAATATTGAAAAGAGTACACACATATTCTTTAGAAATTTGAACAGGACATTACTGCTGTGGTCCATTCATGACTTCCACCTATTACATCCATCTAAGCCCATTAAAGCAAGAAAAAGAAGTATGGGAAATAGTTGCTCTTGTGCACACTTGGTGTGTGTTAGCGGCACCAGCTGGCACTTCAGACACGTACTGAGAGATATCTGATTTCAGAGGTCTCCTGTTGGCTCAGATGTATCAGGATCAGCACTGCCCAGGCCCATGTGGATGCAAACAACTTCCCTACCTTTCTTCTACTTTTTTTCTGCTGTCAGAAAAAGCACAAGCCGTCTTCAGTGTGAGCAGGAACCATACATTATCTTTCTAGCCATGCTAGCGGTGTGGCTCAAGGGATGGTGGTGTTGGTTTGCTGGTCTGTCACAGCTCAGAAAAAGCAAGCATGAATCATAAGCACAACTTCAATGTAAAAGATAATAGTTTACTTTTACTTGAATCTTCAAAGACAAGTCAATGGGGAAAAGGCAGAAAAATCAGGCAAGGAGTGGCAAAAACTAATGCCACACTCAGATTGTAATAAAATAATAATAACAAATAATACTATTACAAACTAAAGAATACCTGTGACTGGTCTGAGCAGGAATTTGGCCACAATCTTGGCATTTTGTTTTAAAGTTTGACTAGGCAGGAAAATCACAGTATTTTTTAATACAAAATGCCAAGATTGTGGCCAAATCCCTGCTCATCTTGCAGTGTGAGTTTGACTTAAGGGAAACGGGGTCCAAATAGAGAATGGGAAACTGGTCAGCAGGTGAATGTGGGGAATCAGGTGACTGGGGAGCTCGCAGGGGGGCAGTGGTAGCTGCTGGGCAGGTTGGGGTGACATGGTCCGAAATGACAAAAGAGTTAGTGAGAGGAGAATCCATCAGCCTTAGCTGTAATTTGTGTCTCGATTCTGGCATTTTGGCTGTCACATCTTGACGTTTTGGAGTCAGAAGTGACCATATTTGGATTTGGTGCACATCCTGTTTTTTAGTCCATGTTCTTGGCTGCTACATCTCCGAGTGCCCACTGCCCCACCAGATGTCTAGCATGTTATTTAGTGAGGCCATATGTTTGCCAGTGCTGATGCATACCAAGTCGTCTGTGTGGCAGGAGAATGCTAAACACTCATGATGGAGCATATGTCTTGCTGGATGTCTTTCTGATTAAGGACTGCTTTTCAAAAGATGCCGAGGCAGAGACAAGTTAAATTAATCAAAACTGATGCAGGCTGGTGAAGCCTTGTTGAAAAAGTTATCATCTGACTGTGTGTAAAAAAGCAAAAGTGTGACTTCATTGAAGATTAATTTAAAAAATGTCCCCTCGGGGATTAATAAAGTAATTACCTAACCTAACCTAACCTAAGATACATTTCTGAAAAAAGACTTAAAATCTCTGATATGGCTTAGTCTTTTTTGTTGTTGTTGTTGAAGCACACGTGCTGTAATCGAAAGAGGCCTCTCACTAATGAGAAGAAAATGACTCATCAATCATGAAGGGCAAATATTTATGGCTCTTCATTACAGTATGCTGCTTTCTAATGCATAGACATCTCACAGCGACAGTCGCTGAGTGTTGTCAAGTATGTGCCTCCCCCTCCCACTTTGATGGCACCGACAGATTTGATGGGAAATATTTTTCCCTGAGAGGGTCTTTGAGATTTGGCGCAGGTCGTCTGCCACTGGCCACTGGTAAATAACATATGGGCTTGTTATCTCTCCTCAGAGCTAGAATACACTCAACTCCAGCCACTTGCTCATTACACTGCAGCTCAAGGCCAAGTGCAGAAGCAGAGCGAGGGGAGGAAATAGCGAGGAAAGGAAAAAAAAGTGACAGGGATGAAGCAAGAGTTGAGGAGACGCAATGGCGGCAGAAATGTGAGGAATAATGGGCGGGTGAAGGAGACGCAGAGATGGTGGTTACACATGCGTAAGATACTGTCGGTGTACAAAATAAATATTTGCGTTTAAATGTTTGCATGAACAGAGGAGGAAGTTGAAAGGCAGCAACAATGACACCTACTGAGACACAGGAGGGGGAGCGCAATGGTGAACACACCCTTCCTATCAGTCGCTATAGCGGCAACATCAACAGCAGCTGTGAGACCAGTCAGAGACTTTGTGTGTGTGTGTGTGTGTGTGTGTGTGTGTGTGTGTGTGTGTGTGTGTGTGTGTGTGTGTGTGTGTGTGTGTGTGTGTGTGTGTGTGTGTGTGTGTGTGTGTGTGTGTGTGTGTGTGTGTGTGTGTGTGTGTGTGTGTGTGGTGGTCTCCAGCTGAGTGTGTCAGGTACACTCCACTCCAACAGCTGTTCACAGCTCTTCACACAGCAAGACCCGCAAGAGAGTCTCCTGATCTGGAACCCAATCAACACGAACACAATGGCAGCACTTCGTTTTCACATTTCTGAGTCAGTGACACACTCCCTGAGTTGCGAAAACTCTGTCTGCTATAGATTTCCTCAATCAATGTTACCACAACTTGTGTTTTAAGACACACTCAGCTGGAGACCACACACACACACACACACACACTGATAGCTTTTCAGTTGGAAGCTATTACTCTTCTCCTTTTGATTTTCAATCATTTCAGTTAAAAAACATAAAAAATAGACCTTCCTTGTTTTGTTCAAGCAACTAACTTTTAAGATACAGAAAACAGAGAATACTCTGCAAAGAGTGATTGGTTAATAATGCCCGTGCTGCATGCACCGATATCCTAACTTGATTTTTCATTGCATCAGTTAAGCATGTGCATCTGCACCTGGGGAATATAATGAATCACAACTCCTTTTCTATAAGTTATATTTCAGTATAGACATTCAGTTGTGAAACCATAAACCAAACATTCTCTCTGTTGTGCTTTTAAAAAAAACAATTAGGAATTCAAATCCATTCTGATTAAACCGTTTTTGTTTTTGGCCTCCATCATTTGTGGTATTTACCAACAAGCACTTTGCCCCCTGTGCTCGGCCTCACTGAGGAAGGAAAAGAACCAGCTCATGAAATTCCCTGTGACAGCCTTGACTCGACTTGTGCTGCGTCGTGAATGTACCGTAGCATAGTGCTCACACAGGCACTAAACCGTTAAAGTGCTTACTGCGATGTGTGGATCAGGAGGAAGGAGTGCTGTAAGCTGGTTGTTGCAGTATCACATCACGGAGAGCTGCAGGTATATCCATAGGTTGAACTGTTGGATTCTCAGCCATATAAAAGTCCTGTTAAGCTCACAGGGAGAAGACCAGGAGCCGACATGTGACTGTGTTTACAGAGTTTGTAGGAAGACTAATGAAACAGACTTTGAAGTCACGTTGAAATGGCACGCTGAGAGCATCATACTTTGGTGACTTGTCTATTTGAAACAAAACAGAGCAAGACAGAGATCATTATGAAGGCTAACGGATGAAGTGAATAACGTTGATTACCTCACAACAGGATACGTGAGCAGTCGCTTCTCAAAGTCAACTGATATGTCCAGACGACTCGGCCAGAGCATCTCTAAAACACTTGTGAGGTTCACGGTTTTGACGGCGAGTGACGGAGCAGCAGCGTATTTGGCCAGGTGGTCACAATAGTATGTAATATTATGTTTGTTGCTGCACACAGAGGTCAGTTGACTCATCATGAGGAGTGCTATAATGTGAGTAAAAAGCAATCAGACAATACGCTGCTCCTCATGCTTTTGGGTGAGTGAATTTCTTTCAATTCATATTACATCATTATGGCCTGTGCACATCGGTCCCATTGCTCATTTGAGAGAGAGGATGGTGAGAGTCCATCAGCGATGCTGCACACTGAAATAAAGAACCTTTGAACCCAGTCTCAGGTTAAAAGTTAATGGATGCAAACCAAGTAGACTGGAGGCCTTCTGTCTGGGGAGACGTCTGAATTGTTAATGGTCACACATAATCACACACACACACTTAAGGGCCCACACAGATATGCACACTCACTATCCGCGTTATGGGTTTCACTAATCTAGTCAATCATAACAAATGGGGGAAATTCAGTAGTATTGATTAGTTAGTGCTGATGGCTGGTTTGATTTCCACATAACATCCTTTGCGAGACCCGGAGGAGCAGGGGAATTACGCTGATAATAAGTCAAGCTGTAATCTGACAGACCTCTTTTAACGCCTGAGCGAACAAAGAGACACTACATTGTTGCTTTGAACTTCCAGTTTTACTAATTTGCATGAATCAACAAGATACCGTCTCGGCCTGCTGTTGCGGTGTATTAAAAGATATCGGCGCTCTTTTAAGCATATATGCATTATCTACAAACTGGTCAACTGCGCAAGTAATTGTTTCAATGGAAAAGATCATTTGTTAAATTTGTGTTTGTTCAATCTAACCACCACAGCTATAGATTTATAATTTTGTTGATTTTGAATAGAATTCAGTTAGTTAAAAATGTTGTTTATTTTGGTGTCGCCGATTTAATAATAAAAACTTAAAATAGTTGAAAATAATAGTATCATTAATTGTTTCTTACTGAAACAAGAATGATAGAAACACTCAAATGAATAGCTGATCTGCACAGCGACCTGTGACCCCCTCCTTATCTGAGGTTTTTGCTGAACCAGCTGTTCTGTAGGAGACTTGAAATAGCTTTAGAATGAGAAAGTAGAGGTGGTGGTGGTTTCACAATGGGAGGAAAATGGGAAATGTGGGGTTATGAAAGGCATCTGATCTAATGCTACATAGGTATGTGTGGGTTGTGGGAGGGCTTTTGAACTCCAAGAACCTTTGCGTGGACAAAGTGACATCATGAGGAATGGTGTTTGGGCAGTGGGAGAGCAAAGGGCAGGAAGTGGTATAAGTCAGCTGAAGAAATGGTACTTGTGAAGGGAGAGGCAGCCATTGCAGCCAAGACTCTCTAACCTTGGATTTAGCTTGCCTAGTCATCTTTGTTTTTCTCATTATCATGAGCGGGATGATATCGCAGGCCTCTAAATCATCTGATGGCTTGAATGCAAAATCCGCTTTGCCTTTTTTTGGCAAGTCCTCGGCACTTTGTGGATGCCAAGCTTAAAGCACAAAGCTATTGCTCCTGAGGAGGCAAAGGACTTACGAAGGTATGTGCGTTAAGCAGAGATAAGAATAATATCTCATATGGAATATATAAACACATTTTTCAGAAGGGCAACAGCTGCCTTTAGTTAGTTTTATAAAAAAAATTTAAAAAATAAATATATATATATATATATATATATATATATATATAAATGTCTCTTCTTTGAGGCTGCTTTCTGGCTGCTTGTGTAGAGCTTGTTAGCAAAAACTGCTACTATACATTTTTACCTCCCACCTCTTGTTTTCCCTCTTTCAGTGCAAACACCAATTAAATGTTCATGTGATTTACGAGTTGCTGCCATAGCGGGACCCTCATTGGAAAATCACCTCTCAACACAGACTGAGAAACCATCTCCTTAATTAATCACCTTGGTGTCCCCAAGTAGCTGTGAGGTCTCGGGATGTCAGGAATGGATGGAAAAGTGATGGGTCTCAAATACAGAAAGTCCTCCTCTGGAGAAAAAATTAAAAAAAAAAAAAAACAACACCAAAAAGCTCGTTCTTTTTCCCTTGCCTTGCTTCTGTCTGCGCCCGCAGCAGGCCATTGCATCCGTCTCATATCCGGTGCTTCCTTTGAAAGTTTCACCGGCGTCTTGGGTTTTTAAAGTACCGCTGCAGCTGACGGCTACAGTTGCGACGAGGGAGAAGTGGCGTCTTCTTTGTCATCAACTCTCTCGTCTACCTTTTCTGCTTCTCCTCAGTTTTTCCATAGAGGTTTGAGTGCGTACGGGGGCGGGAGGATGGCGGACCCCCCCCCCGGTGGCACTGCAGGTCGCAGCACTAACATCAGCATCTCTTCCCCAATCCATGTATTCTCTTTATTTCAATTCTGCAGAGCCAGGCGGAGAGGAATTAGCGAGTGTGTCGCTGCAGAAAACACACCCCGAGGTCTCGGATCAAACGAGATCGGTGCTCCTCTACATTTTGCATGTGATGATGCGATAGTACTAGCAAAGTGTGTGTGTGTGTGTGTGTGTGTGTGTGTGTGTGTGTGTGTGTGTGTGTGTGTGTGTGTGTGTGTGTGTGTGTGTGTGTGTGTGTGTGTGTGTGTGTGTGTGTGTGTGCGCGCCACTCATGCAGTGCAGATGTACCTTGTCATTACATCGAGTAACAGTGTCAGCATTAATAATGGAAGGGATCAACTACGGATTTCAACAATGAGTCATGCTGTATGGTGCCATACTGTCTGCACCACAGAGAACAAAATGTGCGTTTGCGACTGTACTTGTGTGTAAAATTACAGGTGTGTGCGTGTATCAGTAGAGTACAAGCGACAGCTCAGCCATAAGGCTTAGTGTTTAAGATATTCTTTATCAACACGAGCACATTGCAGAGATTTTGAAGATGCAGCATGGCAATTACATTGTGTTTCTTTCTCTGTTTTCCTTTGGCACTTTTTATTTAAAAAAAAAAAAAAAAAAAAAAACGATGTGTAAGAGTCCACATTTTTGCATCAGATCTATCAAAGATTTTAGTGTGGGCTCGGGTTTTCTGCACTTCTCCTACTTTGACCTCAAATGGTCAAAATCCAGAGAAAAAGATTGATGATAGTCTCTCCTTTTCAGCACGTGAATGATCAAAATTCCCTCATTGTTGCTCCTTTAGTTTCTGCAACAACAGATTGAACTGTGAGGATCATTGTGTCAAAGTCAGAGATGCAGGAAAAAGCTCAAATCAAGCAGACACAGGCATGGATGCAAATGCCCACCACCATTAGGATTCAGTGGGGGATCGTTCAAAGCAACGTTACTCAGTCATTTAGACTTTGTTCAGACTGCCAGCCCACATCTATTTTATTCATATCCAGTTTAAGTTTGGAAAGTTTGGAAAGCCAAATCAGAATCAGAATAAGCTGTATTGGCCAGAGATGCATACAAGGAATTCAACTCTGGTTGTAACTTGCTCTTAATGTACTTACACAGAAACAGACATGAATAGACATATATATATATATATATATATATATATATATATACAGTTAGAACATACAGATAGATTAATTGTTCAACAGAGTGAAGGCCTTTGGGTAAAACAAAAACAAAAAAAACATTAAATTCAATTTTTGCAATTAAAATTTGAACCACATTTAGAGGTGTTTTGAATGTGATTTCAATCCGATTTCTTCAGATGCATCTCAATCCGGGCGGCCCCGTGGCTCAGATTGGATTTCCTGCATCGTTCGCAATACAACACACAACGAGGACGTCATTTTCAGAATGACAGAGTGAGCAGAATGTATGCTAGTAGCGGAGCGCTGTCAGAGTTTAGCGCTATTGAGGAGTGCTGCACCGCAACTTGACAGTGATTGTTTGGATGGCAAGATGAGGGACCTCCATTTGTCATGCTTTGTTGGAAAGCTGCGTCACCAGCGTAACTATGTACATGTGGCTACCACAGCAACACATGCAGATATGATGGTGATGTCACACCATATCAGATCCTCACTTTCAAATAATATTCTTTGTCTTTGTAATATCGCTGTCTGTCCCAAAGATCTGATTTGAGAAACAAATCCAATTTGCCTGCTGTCTGAACAATGACTTAGTTTTGACAGAAGCCGTCCTGGTGGCCAACAGGCTGGTTATATCGTGGGTTTTTTTGCAGGGGGGGGGGTTGTCTTGTTTTTTTTCCAAGCGGACCTTGTTTATAAAAAGCAGGTAATTGGCTGTAAAGCTTCCAAGCACTAAAAGCTAAAAGCTAAAGAGCTGCGAGTGCTTTCCTCCCGATTATCTTCTAATGGTTTTAAATTAACTGAACATAATCGCACGCGTCTTCTGCACTCGCTGCCACATCAATCCTCCAAATGTCACATTGAGAGCCAGCAGGGGGTAAATGTCAGAGGGAGGGAAGTGAGCCCAAAGGAAATGCTAGAAAACCTGTAAAATGGTATGCACAGAACAGCTGACAATATTAATGATTTATTGCTGTACAATACTTCAAAGTCTTTGATTGAAGAACTGAACTGTGGATTCGCTCTGCTTGTAAAAGAAAAAAGTCATGATTTTGTTTTGACAGTGCTTATTTCATGCCCATAAATTCACATGTATTTTGTTGTTTTAACCAATAGCATGTGATGGGGCGAGGAAAGTGAATGAATTTCACAGTCAGACCCCGAAGCTATCTTGTTGTTTACCGTTTCCGTGATGTGTCCTAAAGAGTGGAATAGAGTTTGGCACAGTCATGTTTGAATTGTAATGAACAGTTTAACTTGAATATAAAGCAATCTGACAGAAACCAGGTGGGTGAGGTGGCATCCTGTGTTCCCTGCTGCCTCCCCTGCTTTTGTTCAGAGGCTGATTTCATGTCCAAAATGGCTGCATTTCAAATGGACCAAGGAAAAAGGTGAGCGTAATGTTGATGCATAGGAGAATATAACACTTGTGATCATAAGAAATGGAGTGCAGAGTGGAACAAACGCAGAGCGGGAGGAACAGAAAGTACTAGAAACTAAAAAATATAAGACTTTGGCAGATGCAAGCAGCAATAAAACAAGCTTCTTATTTCGTGATTTTAAAATGCACTTCAGTATCAGTCTGTGTGTTGTGAACAGGGTGTTTTACCAGGACCCAAACACAGGCTCACAGACTCGGGTATCGGTTCCAAAATACAGTCTTTATTTCCATAAATAAAAACAAACAAATGAACAAACAAACCAAAAGGTGGCACCTGCAGTGTCCACTTGCTTCCAAGTCAGGAGGGCAACTCAACTGACTGATCCGGGGAGACACGGCTGGCAGGGCAGCCGGCAGACCAGCGGACAGGACCGCTGGAAAAAGCAGAGTCTATAATCCTCCGAGTCGGGAGGGCAACTCCACCGACTGGTGACGCCAACAGGTAGCTCCGCAGGTGGAACAGGAGCCGGAGGAACGGGAACAGGAACAGGAACGGGAGGGAGGGAGGGAGGGACGGACAGATGGACTAACTAATGAACCGACAACCAGAGGAGTGCAGGGGCAGGGTACATATAGTCCGGGGAGGTGATCAGGGAGATGCAGCACACCTGCAGGTGGTGATCTGAGGTGAGTGGCTGCAGCTGCTGGGACCGGTGAGGGGCGTGGCCACGGGAGGTGAGGAGAGGAGGACACAGAACAAGCAGACAAGGGGACTGAGGGGACACAGGAGGAGGTGATCGGGGGGTAAAACAGAGGAAAACAGGACTCCTGACAGTGTGATGTATTTGTCTACAGTAATTCTTCAGATACAACTGCAAATGTGACTGACAGAGATACACTTTCTATATTACTAAAAATGATGCCTTTAGTTTGTATTTCTTTATTTCATTTGACTGTAACTTGCAGGTCAAATACAATTTTCGAGTTTTTTGTTTTGAGTATCATTGGTTTAACAAATTTAAATTGAATGAATAATCCCAGACTGTTTATTAGCATCAAAGTTTCAGTTCATAGTCATTAAAGCAAAAGTAACAGTGAAATGCTCTGATCCTTTGCTAAAATATAATTTGGTGATTTTGTTGCATGACATTATCTGTCATCCACAGCTGCTGTTACACTGTGTGAAAGCCTTATCTGTAAAGTAATTAGTCTTTTTTTTCTCAAGAATAATGTCATGATGTGTTGGTGTTCATAACAAGAGAGAGATATTTCATAAATCAGCCACCACAATTTACAAGAAAACAGTGCAATCATAAAAGGAGTTCTGATATAAAGTGTATATAATGTCTGTATTTTACTATTATTGATAAATGGTTAATAAATGCTTATTTACACTGATTACATTTGGTCCTAACACATGTAACCGTCAATTACAGCCACATAAAAACCCACTGTTCTGGGGGTTTCACGTTATAATACTATTTTTGGAAGATTTATCAAATTGTCTTGATAATTTGATAAGTATGTTATTTATAAGTATGATTGTAAGTTTCGTATGTATTTTGCACAACATGTTCTCAAAGCAAAACAACAGAATACGTAGATTTCCAATGACTTACAAACAACATATATAAGTGTTTTTCACTTTAACAAAAACACTTATATATGTTATATATGGTGGTCCTATGACCAACATGTCCTCATACCTAAACCCTAGACAGTGTAGCTTCTGGGTCTGAAAAGAACAATACCACTGATGGCCACTAGGGGTCGAGCCCAAAAAGCCTCTGGCTCCAATCGGCTCCCATTCAACTTATCTCAAGAAATACAAAGTCCATAAATTCTTTCACAAGTCATTATGCTAACATTGGCTAAATTCCCTGTTTGATTAGGTTCCAGAGATCCCCTTGAAATTATTGTGTAATTATTTAGACATAAGAGGTATGCTTGGGGCGGGCATGGTGTCCTCGGGTTCTCAATCGGATGCAGTCAGAACTACCGCTGACTCCCCCGCAGCTCGTCCAAATACGGTCACTTCTGGCTCCAAAAAAAAACCAAGATGGTGATGGGCGAAATGCCGAACTCAAGGCTTTACAATAGCAGTTCACAAACAAGTGGGTGACGTCACAGTTAATTGCAACTTGACCTCAACGACAAAATAGCAAATTTCCTAAAACAACATGTATGACAGCTGGACAGTGCCAACAACGGGTTGCACAGGGCTGCCATCGTCATAGTAACAATAATAATCATGTGGTTAACGTTGTAACTTGGTTAGGCTCAGAATAACATCCTGGATTGGGTAAAAATAAGTATGGCGTTACATAAATGGGATTATGTCAGTGATGTAAGGTAAATACTAAGTTAACTTACGTAGATAAATTAGAATAAACCGTTTTACATTCGTTTTCACGACAAAAACAGCGACACAACAGCGGCCTCCAGGTGGAAAGTCTTGTGTTTGATCCATACAATCGGCCTCGACCTCATCCTTACACGGGCTTTCTCACTCTGTGTACTCGCTCAGCTGACTTCCTTCTTTGCTCCCATCAAAACAATGGACCAGCTGTCGTTTTAGGTCGGGCTGATTTCCCTGTAGTTGCAAATAATAGGTGCCTGTAAGTAATGCCAGTGATAAAAGATACAAGTCAGTTGCTTTCCCTGCCTTCCATTCGTCCCCATGGTGAATAGCTTGTCACAGGGACTGAGGAACTGCCTGTGGTTGTGTTTCTCTCTCAGGCTCTCAGTTAATGCACAAACCTACATACACAAACAGATCTCCCTCCCTCCTAATGACTCTTCTCTGTCTCTCTCTGCTCCATCTCACTCTCTGTCTTTAGCTCTCTTGTCTTTCTTTCTTTGAAGTTTGAAATTAGACTTGAAAGCAAAGCCAGTGTATTTATAACGTTTCCATCAGAGATTTATTATTTTTGAGGAATCCGTAAACCCAACCAAGTAGGCAATCATTAGCCGGAGAGGACATGATGTTTATTGATGATGTTTTGTTGGGGTTTTTTTTTATACGAAAACCTGTCAAACCTGAAGAGGAAAACTGCTTCCGTAAACTGTCGCTCGTGGCATTTGATTATGAATGGAAATGAATGCTTTGGGGAGCGGATGAGAAAAAAATGTTTCAGTTAAAACAGAGTAAATTATAGAATAAATCCTTCAAGGTCTAGAGAGATGTGTGTTGAAGTGAGTCTGCATCTACACAGTGTCATGTTAAATGTGTGTGTTTAGCTCACACCTGTGTCTGTACCATAATTTGCACAAACGGGGTCATTGGGAAAACATCAGCATCTCTATGAACTTCATCCCTCCTGCAGTTGCAGAGGTGAAGAGCTTTTCAAACTGCTGCCCTTTCCAACATTGTTCCATAAAGGTTGACCTATGACTAAGATTACAATTCCCCTCCTTCCTTCTCTCTCCTCCCCCGTCGCTGCTGACAGCTGGACACCCGGCGCTACTAGGAGCTGGCCAAAAGAGCTGAAATGTCATTCACACTTCTCTTCTTCACTATTGTCTTGCTTTGTTCGTCTCCTCAGCTTTTTCACTTCTCTCCCAACCCCACCCCCCTTCCCTCCCATTTACAGAGTTGACAGGGTTATCAGAGTATGAGCAGTTGTTTCCTCCCCGATCCATTTTTATCTGCACTTCCGAGGATTAATTCTCCAGTCACACATCCTACTCAGCCAATCCCCCCCCCCCCCCGCATTGGTTGTTTTTGAGGTTGAAAAAAATAAATTGGGTTCTTTGTCACCTCAATCAAGTGCCTCCGCCCCGCCATCCCGCTTTTCCATCTCGCCGTATCTGGAAAACACATCTTCATTTTGGCTTGGTCATTTGACTACAGCAATAACTCTGTATGACTTTATTTAAAATGCTGTTTGGCATGATTGTGACTGTCTTGTCAGTTGGTATTAGAGAGATGGGTTACTTGGGGATATTGTGGATATTGTGTGTGTGTGTGTGTGTGTGTGTGTGTGTGTGTGTGTGTGTGTGTGTGTGTGTGTGTGTGTGTGTGTGTGTGTGTGAGAGAGAGAGAGAGAGAGAGAGAGAGAGACGTTAGTTGAGGGGAAAGCTGTTAGCGATGCTGTACCGATACACGGCTTCAATAATAACCTTGCCGAAGAAACAATCTGAAAGAGACAAACACTGAAATATTGTTTCTTTGAAAACACAGTCGATGTGGAGGAATGTGCCAGCTTTATTTCAACTCAACACAGCAAGTCCTGTCAGATTTAAATAGCATATGAATTCCCATATAATGTACTTTTTACAAATGTGTTTGCCGCTTGGCATCCTTAAATGCTTTCATTATAGATTTTCCATATGTGTTTTTGTTAGTTCTGCAGCCAGCGAGGCCCACGCAAAAACCTCACTGATTTTATTTTGTAGTAAATAAAGACAAACAGCTTCATATGGGAACCAAAATTAAAGGTGTGAAACTGGAAATGAGCCTCGCTTCAAGAGGAAGCCAAAACACTGGCTGGCATGGATTACAGCCACAACAGGAGTCACAGTCTTTAATGAAGGGCCTCTGAGTAACTTTAATGGTGCAGTTGCAGTTTAAGTGCCCTGTTTATGGACAAGTTGACAACAGTTGTTGAGAGCTGGGGGAGTCTATAACTTTTTATGCCGGCTTTTTGCAGCTGATTGTGCTGCTGTTGACACTTTTAAACAGGTAAAACATAAATCTTTAATGGTTGACTTCCCAACTTTGATTTTTATGTGTTAATGGCTGTAAATGTGGACGTCTAACTGCTATAAATATAAACTTGATGTTTTCAATCTGAAAATGAAGGTTTATTCCTCTGATGCAATCACTTTGTTAAAAACTGACATTTCAGCAACTCAATCCATACTTCACCTGAGAGATAAATTATATACAGCCGACATGCTTTAAGATGGCTAAGACAGAGCCCTTTCTTTACTTTGAGAAACAGCAAGGTACAGACTAGTTTGGGCTTAAATGTAAGTCCATAGAAATTGGCTTAAAGTCTAATTTACATCTATCAGGCTTCAATGGGTTTATGGGATTCTGTTCATCCAAAAATATGGCTTTAAAAAAAAAAAAAAAAGAAAGAAAAAGGTACATTTTGTTCATAGATGGATGTGTTGAGGTGAAACACAAATGCCCTATCAAATTAATAATGGTTGTTAGTGAATTTTAAGTGATCAATTAGGTTGAAAATTGAGGGCACAGTTGTTGGATACTCCATCTTTTGACCTGTTGTCAGGGTAAGATTAAAGATTGTATTTGCAACAGAATAATAAAATTCAATTCAATTTAATTTATATAGCACAAATTACAACATGGTCCTTAACATTGTAAAGTCCCTACAAAAGAACCTTTTAACAGAGAGGAACCCAACGGTTCAGCAATTAAAACATAAGTGATGGCTGGAAGTAAAAAAAAAAAAACCTTTTAACAGGGAGACACATTTCAGACAGAACCAGGCTCAGAGGCAGGCGGCCACCTGCCTCAACCAGTTGCGGCGAGGGGAGAGGAAGAGAGAAAAGACTTTAAATAAATAGTTGTTGGGGCCAGTAAGCACGGACCAGAAACATGAGGCTCCAGGGCCAGAGACACCTGCAAAAAATGTTTTCTTTTTCATTCAAGACTATGCAAGCAGGGAGAACTGCAAAGAGAGAAACACAACTTTGGGAGTGAGAAGGCATAAAGTTAGTGAGATATGATGGTGGCATGTGACAGGAGAAGAGCTCACTGCATAATGGTAGAAAATGACTACTTTACTTTTGTTTGTGTTTTTCTATCAAGAGGACATTTTGTGTCATAATTGGGAAAGAGGTGTCAATCACGTTAGTAAAATTTTTAATGATTAGTAGCGTAGTATAGAATATAGTGATAACCCTATATGACAGACCATAAACTAAAGAGTTGTTAAAGCCTGTATTCCTGACTTTGAAATAAATAGTATAGCAGGATCTCACTGCAGAAGGAGTGTGACCCTTTCTTTTCTCCTCCTTTCTGTTCGATTGAAGATTATTCATAAACTGACTATGAATGACAAGCTTTTATGAATGTGCTCGATTCGGAGCAGAGGGTTGAATGCAGGTCAAGAGTGGATAATAAATCTAGCTACATTTGATGAGCAGCTGTTTTGAAATGAACAACAAATAAGGGTAGAAAGTAGACCCAAAAAAAAGCTAAAATCATCTTCTAGATGCATTGTAAATCATGTCCGTGATTAGGTGCACCAGCACAAAGGCACAAGAGTCCGGTGGGGCTCCTTAAGGAGGGTACTCATGAGTACGTTTTTGCAGTTATTGTTTTTCAGGGTTTATTTAGAAGTGAAGGAACATTTCATATGAACAGTTGTATTCAGGTCAAATCTCCAGGTGGCAGGTATAATAACAGTAATATTGCAGGAGGAGCACTGAAATCACACTTGTATCAGTCGATTGGCATCAGTTGTTTGATTCATGCTTCACAATCACAGACTCAATCATCAGTGGTGTGACCAAGTCATCTTAAAACATTCAATCATCATGCAAGGGTACAGCAACACGTGACACATCTCTATAAGCTGAAACATTTACACCAACAAACATCTCTGCCTTCACTACCCCAACCTCCTCCCGATTTGCTATATTTCAAGTGTATGCTACAAATAGTCAGATCTGTGACTTGGCTTTCAACTTTATGTAACCAAAAAACAGTCAGTGTAACAAAAACATGTATTCAAAGTAACTTGAAATGCACTCTGGTGAAGCCATGCCTTCTTTCTTTATATTGGTTATAAGTGTCACCTGTTGGCAGTCTGACAAGTTTAGGAGCATAGAATTGAATTGCCAACAACAACATGCAAGGAGGAGCTGCAATCAAACCTTATTTTGTTTGTAAGGAAAAGACCTTCTGCCATGTTGATTGACTTCAGTGGCTTTATACCAAAGTCTCACTTAAACATTGGATGGAACGCAAGTGTTTTTCCAGGGAGGATAGGGTTATTTGACGCCTGGGACACAGTGCCTGCATGGCGTGTGCGTGATGACTCGCTGTACTGCTGTGGTTCGCTCACATGTGTGTGTCCACACTGGCAGCGTGTCTACTGCAGCGTTGCTACTGCCAGCCTTTTCTTTCTACATTGAGTTTCCCTTTTGACAACGGCCATTAAATGTTTGAGAGAGGAAGAGCGAACCAGAAAGATATTTTCCCTTCACCTGTTTTTGTTCCCCTAATATAATTCGAGTCTATATGGGGTTTCTGCGATGACTATATAGTGCACGTGAGCACAGACCTTTTCCCTGTTTTTATTTTTGCAAGTCTCGGCGTGCGTCACGTGAAAATTAGACAAAATGCCAAAACTCGAGATGACCCACAACAGCTGCGAGGCACGCACGTCACATGCTGTGTTGCAGCTTTATACTGCATAAAACCTTACAGTGCCTGAAATTAGAATAGTAAATCTTGTGAAAGTTTAAGGGAAAAAAAACAGCATTACTCTTCTTTGTTTGCCCAGATTATGCGTGTTTGAACATTCATCATTCCAAAGTCATTGATCATAATGTTGCTGGCCTCATATCTGCATATACAACACCTTATCCCAACTGCCTCACACACAGCTTGTGAAAACCAAAATGTATACCCTCTACATCTTTCATGATTGATTGCATCTTAGCTGCTGACTCACTTTAAAGCTGACTGTACCTCCTTAATTCATCCAAGGTTTTTCTTCTTTTTTTTTTTTTTGTGCCACAGTAAAGGTTTCTCCTTCCCTCTCTGTGTGGGAGTGACAGCAGTGAGGAGTAGATGGTGGTCACAAGGCGAGGATGATCATTAAGCGCTGTGTCGAGATGAAACAGCTCCGTGTTGCTTTGAATACCAGTGTCACATACACACCTTTAAGTTTTGATTTGTATATTAAAGCCTACTTTTCAAAAAGTCTGAACTCGGAACCAATGCCAAGTGTTTGGTGGGTCCCCATATGACAAGAGAAGCAATCTGTTTTCATGAGCTCAGGTCCCAGGGCAGATTAAATTGCTTATTTGGATCCTGGGTTGAGAAAGTTTGTTGTAAGTAGCTCTGAGGGATATCACAGTAGGAAAACAGGCTCTCCAAAGCTTTTCTAAACTCCTTCTTTAAAAGAGAATCCAGGTCAGCTTGTGTTTTTTTTTTTTTTAACTCTGTTTATACCCAATAGTTTACGTTAAGATATGGCAAAGGATGTTAAAAGAGCAAAGAAGCCTCAGTGGTCGTGGTTTATTAAAGTGATGTAAAAAGAAAATAAGTATGTGTGAAGGTTTAAGATTAAGGTGTGAGATTTAACACACGTTTCCCTTCACACTCATTGACATAATTTCTCCTGTTTTTTCAGTTCCCGCTAACATCTACAAGGTGTCAGAAGACATCACGGTGAATGAGGGCAGCAATGTGACACTCAGCTGTTTGGCCAGTGGAAGGCCGGACCCTGGTATCACCTGGCGGCTGCTCAACCCCTCAGGTAAGAATCGTGCAATCTGCACTTATTAACATAAACCAGAGAAGATGTCTGGCCGGTGCTGTGTCACATTCTTACATCATTTAAATACTTTTCTTTTTTTTTTCTTAAGCAACTCGGAAAGATAAATCACTTCTTTAACTTGAGTTTTGGTGCATTCTGTGTGTATCATAATTCAGTCAAATTAAACTACTGTACATCATATGTACCCTCAGTGGAACCAACTCTTTAAACATCTCTAGATCTGATTCAAAATCATAGAAAAGTGGCTATTTTTTCTGCTGATCTTGGCTGATAATTACTAGATTTCTTCAGAATGCAGCCAAGTAACACACCAAAGGGCACAATATTCTCCAATCCACTAGAAAATAATGTCATACTGTCTCGTGTTTTCCCTAACCTTGACAAGTACACACATGAGTATTAGGACTGCAAAGAAGGAGGTCAAAGTAAATCTTTGTGACAAAGTACAGAGAGTAATAAGCTTGGGGTGGTTAGACGGAGAACATCAGAACTCTCCTCCGGGAGGCGCATGTTCGAGTCCATAAAAAAGTGAAAGTTAACCTGGCTTTCTTTTAAGTAACGTAAGTATGTTAATTATATAACATATTTAACCTACATAACATAACAAAAAATACTTATTTTGTGTCAAATTGAGTAGATTTGTTTGCTAAACCTGCTTTCCATGTCCAGGTGAGACAAATCATGACACAGATGTCTCTAATGGACTGACGGGTGTATTACATGCTTTTGCGTGATACCAGATGACACATCATCTGGACTTCGTGTCACAGTATGGACAACCTTTTTCATTAAAATAAAAAGGAAGAAAAAAAATGGTAATCACGCTTATATTAATGTTTTTTGCCAATGGGTTTTAATTTCCTTCAGAATAATTCAGATCAGATTTAAAGTCACCTGCTTCTCCTCACCCCCATCTTTTAAAGAGCAATCATAAAATATGATCCCATGTATTGTTACATTTTCATTTGACCCCCTAACAAACTGTTTTGAACAACTATTTCAAGATCATTTCTATCACCTTTCTGTTTATGTCCTACCCACTTCAGTGAAAAATCCAAATGCAGATACAAATAGGGATTTTTGTGTAATTTACAAGTTTTAGGCTTGCAGTATATGCACGGTTATTTAACATTGGGGACTCTCTCCACTGGTTCTCATGAATAATGGACAAGTTGAAACACACCTTTAAATTGTTGTACAGGGAGTGTGTTGGTACATCTGTGCACCGTCTATGTGCATTCCTCAGATAGTGGCGGTACTGTTGCTGATTTGATCCAATTTCAAAGACAAGATAAATGGCTCCAACTGCCGATAAGCTAGTGTGATGGATGAAGATGCTCGAGTTGACAACATCTCAGTCTGATGCCATCTTTGCAATGATTGAAGGCAGTTCTATTTGTGTGTCTTTATCAATTACTGCATCAGCTTGTCAGCACTCAAGACATGTTTCATCATTACATTTGTTTCCTGCACCTGGAAGCTGAATGCGTTCGGATCGGTGTAGTGGCCACTTTTGTCAATTTGCATTAAAGCAGAGTGATTTGTTCAGCCTAATTCTGTGAGCCATGTGGATCTGACTGGCGGTTTTACCAAATTGTGCTGAAAACTGAAAGCCTATGTTCATTTTCTTTCTGCAAAGCTAAAAGGGTGCCCTCAAACTCCACTTCGCTTACAAAGTTACAGGAGGTAAAGCTCCTTTGTAAGTTTATACAGCTTTTGTTCTGAGAAAATGGATCGAAACGTGTCTAGATAGATGGAGAAAGCAATATCCAATAATAGATTTCTCAAGCTGCAATAGAATCGACCTCTGCAAGTTCTGTATGATATTTTCATTGGGTTGCTTTTCCTTTTCATTACTCTCTTTCTCTATGTGTTATTGAGGTAGTAGTAGGCAGGCCACCTTAAAAAAAATCCTTGTTCTTTTCTGAAACAGTGTGATAGAAGAAAATCCTGTCAGCATCCTGGCAGGATTGGATCCTGCATGTCTACACAGGCAAATGTGGCTCCTGAAATGGGGGCCCCATCCCATTTACAAACACTGGAACTATTATTTTTGTTGTTGTTTAGCGGGGCGTCTTTCTCCCCAGAATCCACAAGTCTGGCCCAGCTCGAGAGCGCATATGGGGACTGCTGGGAGAGATAATGATGTCTGGCAGCCTGTGGTCTCACTGCTTCACGCCTCTGGCTGTCTGGGCGGTAATGCTGCTTCCCTCAGCTAGCGAGGCTCTCAGCTATTTGCTGGGACCACAGATGTTCATGAAACACAAAATGCCATTCCAAGTCGAGACTCAGGTCTTCTATTCAGAGTCTGAGACAAGTCTTAAATCTTCAGTATGACAATCGAGCTCAAGTTTCCATAAAGGTTCAAACTTGTATTTGTATTTTTTTTTTTGTATAGTTATAAGCATATGATGCAACTACCATTGTGATTGCTTGAAAGCACATATATTTTTACAATGAAGTTGAAACATTTTGCAAATGTGGAACATTGCTAACAGTAAATAAATAAACATACTCTATTAGGCCTTTTGTGTCTGGTATGATTATGATTAGCAGCCAGTTTAGGTTTAAGTAACTTAGCTTTTTATTTCTCTCCAATATAAAATGAAATCAGATTTACAGGTTTTCATTATAGCAGAGCAACTAAACAACTGAAATACACTAAGTTTGCCAAAGAATAGAAGCAGCTTAACATTTTTTCGACTAATAATGTGAGCCAACCTGCATCAAAAAACATCTTAAATTGGCAACAGGCTAACATTTGCCATTTGCCAAATGGTCACGTACACAGTTTGCGCTGTTTAAGCAAAGTTACCAGGCATATAGTGCAGCTTAAAACCATCCATTCATCCAGCAGGGCCATCAGATCTTTGCTCGTGCTCATTACGCTGAACTGCTGATTTACTCGGCATAATGGTCCTTCATGCCATGTGCTCACCGCACATTAGACGAGGTTAGAAGAGTCACGATGCGTTTTTATTCGTCATTATAACTTTAAATTGTTGCAGACAGTTTTGAGGTCAAATGTTGCGACTAGATTGCGACCGGAGTGTGAATCACCAATTCTAGTGCAAAGTCTGGTTGCAGTTTATGGTTTCATAACCGCATGAATATTGATATTCAGACTGATGGCTTTGTGCACATGTTGCTGTGCATGGATGTGTGATAATTCAGTGGAGTTCACAAGACAAGACAAACAGAAGATAGACTCACTACACACACACTTTCCTTGAGCTTCTGTCTCCATGAGGCCATTCAGAAAGTATCATTTATAATATAATATTCTGTCATTTATGACCGCTGTTTGAATTTATTTCTAAAACCTAAATTTAATCATAATCCAAGCACTAAACTGCCAAAATCTCTGTTTGCAAAAATTCCCAGACTCATCAGCAGAGAAGCATGAGAATACAAGAGCTCACAAACAGACAGAAACACACTCAGAGAAAATTGCCTGATATGAAAACACACTTTTGCATCTTCTTCAAGCTAAATGAGACAACAATCCTCCAGATTAATGACAGCCATCCAGAGATTTAGGTCTATCAGACAGATGATGCAATGTTTCTCTGCAGTTCTAAAATGGATTTGAATTAATAAAAACGTATGTTTAAATGTTACAACACTCAAAAAACAATTCAGGCTTATGACAGGGGCATAGAACATGAACAAACGGTTTTGCTTTAAAACTGACAAATGTGTAAAAGTCAACCAATGCAAAACAAGCATATAAGAAGAGGTCAGTAAACAGCAGACAGTACATCATCTCTGGGATATATAAAGTCTTGTCTGTAAAACTTCAGCTCAGAAGTTAACCTGAGGCATTTACCATACAATTCAAATAACCTGAGGGACAAATGATGCTTCCGTTGCTGCAGTCCAGCCTTTTTGGCCAACTGTCCAAATTGATATTCCAAACTTAGACTCTGTTTATGGGATAGTTAATAGCAGGGTTTCTCAGGATGTCCACTTTGATTACAGCTTGCATCTGTTTTTTCAGGGACGTCGGAGCCGGAATTCAGCGCCGCGCAATCTTATTTCTTCCGTTATTGTTACCTCTTTCACGTGGTTATCACAAAGCTAATTAGTTCATCACTGACATGTCTGGTGTCTTCATAACAAAATGGCATGCAAGGTAAATGGAAAGATAAACCCAAAAAAAGCATTTTCAGTGCAGAGGATATGTAATTAGACTCAATTAAATGTAATGTTTGTGTTTGTCATCGAGACAAGAAGTCAGGCAGGTAATTGCTTGCACATGACTGAGCTACAATTGTAATTAAGGGATTGTGGGACCGAAGTGAATACATGTTCCTGAGGTCTAATAATACATTGCAAGAGTAGGTCTGAGACAAAGAGTTTCGAACCTGCTGTGTCGAGACCGCAGAGGGCCATCAGATGTAATGAGGAATACTGTGGCTTGGTAAATATTACAACCCTGTGAGCATGATATGAGATGACAATGAGGCAGTAGACACTTAATTATGTGTATGGATGTAGGTTATTACTGGCATAGCAAACAGGGTGCTCATTAAAATGGTTTCATTTGTTCTTTGACTTATATTGCTGAAGATAAAAAGCAAGGTTTAACACTTACCACAATCAGACACAATACCGTGTATGAAAATAGGAAGTATTGACCCTTTTTCTAAACATTATTTTCAGCATGTGCCCCTAAAGAACAAATGTTTATATATAAGTGACACAGTCTGATTAGGAAAACTTGCTTGCAACACGTCCCCACACATTTTGGGGGGAAAACAAATGATACTCGCCTTAGACTTTAATATAGCAGCATAAACCCAAACCATTACAGTTAAATTAGTTTAAAAATCATTTAAAAAATCATCTAAATAATTTAAAAATTACCCAAATACCTTATTTTAGGTGAATTTATATCCACTCTACCTGCCCTACTACACACACGGTACATTGAAAAGGGAGATCGGGGTGGATGGTTGGGTTAAAAAAACAAAAAAACATCAGAATTTAAGACGGGAGATCACTGTTCATTTCTCATTTCTAATCAATATTGGTCCATTAACATTAAGTTGTAATTTTAACTCAAGCTATGATGTTTCCCTAACCTTGAGATGAGGTTTTTGCTTCGACATGAACACATTATTTTCTGCTAAAGTTAGAACAGTTTTTTTCAATGATATGTGAGAGATTCACTTATTTTTATTTGCCCTTCTGACTGGATTGAGGGTCAATTGGTAATAAGTGAAGGCATACATCAGGAATTATTAGCGATATAATCACAAACTGATGGCAATTTGTGGGTTGTTTGGTCACTCCCAGTCAAATCATATTAAACCAGACCCACATAGTCGTAATGATGTTCAACTTTGATGCTCATTTACTAACTTTGAAAGGGCTATAACTACTCATTTCAACCCGAACTACAATCTTACCCAACACCCAACCGAGTTCGTCTGTGGTGAATCCTAACCAAACCTCAACCACAGCATTGTCTCTAATGTAGTTTTGCTGATATCCACTGGTTTTTGGAAGGCACCAACAAATGACGCCACCCTGCTGATAGAGCAGTCAGTTCAGAAACTACAGCTGCTATGGGTCATTCAAAAGGGCAGCCACAAACCACATACGGTATTTTGCCATGTTATTTGGACGTCTTGCTGTTTTCTTCAGTTTCATCTGAGTTTAAAAGTCCCCTGTCATCTCCTTTCCTCTGATGAGAACATGTCTTTTCTGAATCAATAGCGCTAATGGCTTGGATTCGCTCATCCGTGCAATTCGTCAAGACCGTAGATATTGCTATCATTTTATGATTTTAATGCACTGTATGCATCAAATTTGAGAGTGAAAATATCGATTGCTATCAGATCCATTCAGTTTACCATGATTACCAGAGACTATGGAGGGGAGAAAAAAAATCCAACACATCCATTAGGTGTCTCATTAAATAGTTCCATTTGACCACCGTCGCTGAAGGCAGCAAGGGAGACTTTGAAGATCTGAGGCAGACACTGTGTACAATATAGTCTGTGGAAGCAGTGTGATGTATACTTTACCTGTGTGAGACATTGCGCATGCGATAGGTGGCATGCTATTTTTTTGCACTGTGGTAACTAGCTAACATCTACCAACAGTATGTACAGTGTTTAGGCTACATCTGTATATTGTAGCTTGTAGCGAACGCTTACATGATAGGAATTTAGGGGACAGCAGTTAATTGTGGTGTTTACTGATTCCTTTTATGTGAGGAGTTTAGGTGACATCTGTTAATTTCAGCATCTACAGATCGCTTGCATTTGAGGAGTTTAAGGAACATCTTTAAGTGGTAGAAGCAGGCGATTGTTTTATGGGACATCTGTTAATTGTAGCATCTACCAATAGTTTGCATGTGTGACGTTTAGGGGACAGAAAACTGGGCTTTCATTCTCCCCCTCTCTGGACTTCAAGAAGTTGGTATTAAAAAAAAAGGAATCAATACCTATATTGAAAATGCATGTGTTTAAAGGTTTATCGTGACATGCATGTTCTCAGACCTGCAAGCATGTCGGTGTCTTTCTAGCTGGCTGGTACCAACTTAAGTCCACCTCTGTTTGTTTGTTTGTTTTGTTTTTTGTTTTTTTAACTTCCCAATAATAGTCGCTAAAGGTCGTAGACTGGAACTCCTGGGTGGTTGGGAGGCCGGACAAATGGCGGCACCCTGTCGAGCACAATGAGGGGATAAATGGAGCCGCTGGTCAAGCGAAGGATCTTTCACTGCACGCCCTTTCAGACCACCGAAATAGAAGTCAGACAAGTATGAAAAATACATGCCCTCTGGCTGACTCTGGTACTCCATGACGCAAGGACACCCCACGTAGAGCCGGAAAGACAAGGAACTGATGAAAGTTATGCTATCCTCGGGGAAGAAAAAGAAAGAAACAAAGAGAAAAGAAAAGGCAGACGGCCAGGTGATGGAGAGGAAGAGCAGAATAGTGCTTTAGTATGCAAATGGCCAGTATCATTACTTGTGCAATCATTTTTGTCATTAGTTATAGTAACTCCAGTTGTTAATTAATTTTCAATTATGCGTTCAAGATCCTCTCACCTCTTTGGTGTAATAGAGTTTGTCAGTCATTTGCTGCTGCAGGGAGGACAACCACAGTGGACCTCGGCTCCACTCAAGCAGAGACGCACACATCTGGACATCTGAGGAGGTTGCGGTGAAAGTAGTAAGACACCGATGATTTAAATTCAAGTCATAAAGAAGCACCGGCTGAGTCGAGATGCTGCACCCTGGCGGCTGAATGAATGGTTGACTACAAAGAACATTGAAATATCGACAGTTTAAACTCCTCAACACCTATGTCCATCAGCAGTCATGTTTACTGTCACAGTGTCCTTGAGCAACACACCCATAAGGTGTTCTCGATAATAGCATCACCTAGCTGTAAATGGTAAGCTATGAATCTACCACAACAGTTTCATTGCAACAAAGACATCTGTCCAAATGAATTGATTTGGACCGCAGCCCACGTTCCTACACTATATGATCCCGCTGAATATTGAAGTCATAACCCTTTTACAACGGTACTTGGCAGGGCAGCCTTTTAGAGATTTGATGCTGAGTGCCCTTGACACCCCTCCCACACCGGCCTCAGCAGCGTCGGCCACGCTTCCAAGAACGGGCTCGGCAAAGTCTCCCCAGGACTGTCACCTTGTCTGGAAAGCACTCTCCTCTGTTCCTTCTGCAACTCTTTGTCTATCCATCTTCAGCTGTCGCTCCGTCTTCCTCCACCTCATTTTCACTCTGGCTGCCTCCTCCACTTTCCATCATCCTCCCATCTCTACCTTTCGGCAGAGTATGACAGTCACTTCAGTTGTCCTTTCTGCACCTCAGCTCGCTGTCTGGGGAGAGACGGAGAGCGCAGCGGAGCACACTCGTGTGCGCACACACATCTCTGTCTCTCAGGAAGGAGCGGAGCAGGCAGGAGTGCAGAGACATAGGTGCTAACTCCCGTGCAGTAAGAGGGGTGAGCAGATTAAGCAGCAGACGCACATACATATCATTGTGTGCCAGGCTTGTCAGCGACAGAGCGGCGCTGACAAGCCTGCTGATTGCGTGAGTGAAGGGTAAGTTGGTGACAGGTGCTTGTCAGAGCAACCCGGGTCAAACCTCCCACTCCCACTCCCTATCTCCAGCTGTGTGCGAGTATGTACGTGTGTGTGTGTGTGTGTGTGTGTGTGTGTGTGTGTGTGTGTGTGTGTGTGTGTGTGTGTGTGTGTGTGTGTGTGTGTGTGTGTGTGTGTGTGTGTGTGTGTGTGTGTGTGTGTGTGTGTGTGTGTGTGTGTGTGTGTGTGTGTGTGTGTGTGGCCGTGTATGCTTGCACGTTCAGTTGAACGCCAGCCAATTGGGGAGCAAGAGAAGACATCTGCTCATCTGTCTCTCAGCAGGTCTCAGATCTGCTGACTGTCACTGTTCACTTGTTTGTTTACAATCAGCAGCTGGTTTGAAATCAGTCTGCTGTCATGCGGCACGCGGAGCATCATGAGCACAGCTTGTCCTGTGTCTACCTAGCCTCATTAGGTGTAGTCACCGCTGGGCAGGCTGAACACCGGTGTTCACACTTGTTCAAACTCACAATGTTATAGAAACTCTGCACTTTTTTTTGTTTTTTTTGTCCTGTCCATAAGCACTTTTTCAAAAGCCCTGAGTCACACAGCCCCTCAGGGAGGCAGCAGCCTAAAGCGCAACTCATGATTTGAAGGTTTTGGGTCTGATTCCCCACAGAAACTAAGGGAACGGAAGCAGGGGAGCAGAGTGGAGACGTGGTTGTCTTTCTGTTTCCTTTTTTTTCCAACCTCCCTTCATGTGACCAATAGGAAGCCAGCTCACCCCCTGTTGCTATACTGGAGATGTTACTGTGGTCATAATGGGCAGTTTATACATACAGTACAGACATTTCACAAATTAAAGTGAGAATCTGAATAAATGAGCAGAGAAACATGACAAACCCTGATCAATGAACAGTGACAAGCCTGAGTCGTATACTGCAGCCCATGCAGTCACCACCTTTCAACTTAATGAACACCGATAGGGGGTTTCAAAGTGACGTGTTAGATGGCACTCTATTTCACAAACGAGGACATGTTACTGTATATCTTGTGGCTCTGTGCAGTAACATCTCATAGACTGTATCCCAAGGAGGATTAGAGCTCTCTAGAGGCTGCTGATGGTAAAACGTCTTACTGGAACAAGGGACAACCTGATATCATGCCAAAGTGTGTAACACACCCGCCAGTCCTCTGCAGCATGCTGTGTCAGTGCCAGGTTGTCCCTGTCACAGCCGTGAAAAACGAGGTGGTTAGGTTTTTAGAAAAGAAAAAACCCATCAGGGTGAGGCAAAAAAAACAAAAAACATGTCGCTCCCTCAGACTCAAACCCTCATCTTCTGGGTAAACGTCCAGGGTCGGTTCTATCAACCAACCCCCAGCCCACCTCCATCAGACCTTCTTTACCCTGCTGATATGTGCTTGTACTTTTATCCAATGCAAGGCAACACATGACACTAACATTGGGGTCTGAGGGGTATATTACACCCTTTGGTGTAACAATGGACTGGAAGAGCTTTGTTGGGACAATCCTACTCTGTTCTGACCTTTGACACAAGCAGCTTCATTGGCTACTTGTGGTAAGAGTAAAGATGGAGGACAAATCAGTAATTGTTTCCAGCCTTACCAATCTTTGGATTCTGATTCAAAAACATTTGTCTGATTAGTGATCGAGCTATTGTAATCAACATTCCCATTATAACCTGCAGGTTGATAACCCAATAATATTACATTTTCTACAATGTAAACAACCAAGTAAAGCACCGCATTTAAGAAACCTTTAACTGTAAATATTTTGACATTTCTGCCTGAGAACTGACTTAATTAGTTCATTATTTAATATAGCTGCAGATTAAAAATGCTGTAAATTAAGTAATTAATCAACAAATCATTTCACTTCCAAATCCAACATTTACAATAGAACTGCAAATAGAGCTTACAGTACAGCCTTGATTTAACAGGCTATATTGTAAGAAGGACCTTAATTATAAGTAAAATACAAGTTGCATTCTAAATCAGAATAATTTCATAATATTTGTCAAAAAAGTTGCAATTCAAGAAAACTGGTGACATTTAGCAAGGACAACTTTTCATATTTCAGAAAACCTTCTAAAGCGTTGTATGATTATGAGTAAATGATAACACAATGTAATGATATTTATTTCCAAAAATAATATTACATAGCACTTTTTTTTTCTTTTTTTTTTAAATCATGTACCTATTGTTGTAATAGTGTGGATTAGTTTTAAAAATCTTACCACTGTACCACAATGTCCGAATACTCTGTCTTTATATGGACGCTGAAAACGGTGATGGTAACTATAAAAATAAGACACTGTAAAACGGTGTGTGACACAGGACAGTGTCATCTGTCAGTTACAGTGCAGAACAATTGAGATGTCGTATTGCGCGAGTCACGTGATTTACAGACGATTATGCAGGCATTACATGCAGTGGCTAAATAAAAAATAATAGAGTCACGGTCATGTGGCGTGATGAGCGCACCTGACAAGGGTAGATCCTTAGTCCACCGGCAACACATCTCTTTGATCAAATGCACACACACACACACACACACACACACACACACACACACACACACACACACACACACACACACACACACACACACACACACACACACACACACACACGTGTGTACTGCTATCTTTATGTACACCTTCTGAAGACATCTATTCCTAAAGCCTTAAGTTGTACATGTAGAGACGCAGTTATGAGCATATCTCACTGTCACTGTCAGCTTCTGTGTGTGTGTGTGTGTGTGTGTGTGTGTGTGTGTGTGTGTGTGTGTGTGTGTGTGTGTGTGTGTGTGTGTGTGTGTGTGTGTGTGTGTGTGTGTGTGTGTGTGTGTGTGTGTGTGTGTGTGTGTGTTAGAGACAGGAAAGGAGAGAGGGCAGATAAAAACAGTGATAAGAGGAGTAAGCAGTGGTACTCTGTGCCTGACCTTGCTCTCCTTGCTTAACACAAAGCCCCCCTCTCCCACAGCAAACACAAGCCCATTGAATCCATCCTGACAGTAATGAGAAATCTCCCCACAACAACGGGCTAGGTCCGTTTATCAGCCGAGTACAAGAAGCAATGGGACAACCCAACTCCCCATCATGGGAATTGAATGAATAAACCCTATTCTGTTTTTATCAACAATTAATCTCCTTTTAATGCCTCAGAGTTGAATAGGACAAAACAAGCGCGCGGCATACAGCAGTGTGCAATGTGAGGCCACGCTGACAGGAACCGAAGCTCCCACAACACAAAACAACCAAGATGTGTGAGGAGCCGGAGAAGAAGAAGGAGAAGAAGGAGAGAGCAGGGGGGATGAGATAGAGAGAGGAATGACGTTCAGAAAAACAGACGGTCGCACTGCTTCGCTGTGCGCATCATTTCTTCGGCTCAAGAAGTGGCAAATGAACAGCCGTCTTGTTTTGGGCTCCGGCACCTGTGTTGTTTCTGCACTGCCAGCAGCAGTGGCAGCAAATGGCTCGTGAACAGAAGTGGAAGTTCTACTTTTGGCCTCAGACTGCTGAAAAATATTGTTTGTGTAGGTTTTCTTCTTAGATGTACAGTATAAGAAGAGATATTAAAATCCAGGCGATAAAACATCAGCAAGAGGATATTTTTAGTGCTTTAATTTCGAAGGATGTGGAACATTTTGAGTTGCAAGTGATTTTCATTGCCTGAGAGGAAAGATTCTAAAGATGTTTCTTGTCATCAAAGGCACTTACATCATACCTGTATGTAGTCAACGTTTGAGTGTGGTATCCCTTTAAGATAGCTGTGCTGTGCCTCAGTTAGACACATGTATTTGGTTTTGGCAGCACGCTGTCAATAAAGTTGTAAGTGATTCATTTAGTATCTGAGCCATGTCTTCTTGTCATCACCTCCGCTGTGAGGAGCATAGTTACTTGGTAATTATGCGTTGACCCATCATTTAAATCACAGCAGCTCCCAGTGAAAGGATAACTGCCATGGCCATGTGGCTGTGTTTGATAAAGTCAGGACCAACTGTCCAGACAACAAAGGCACGCATGCTCACACACACACACACACGCACACACACACACACACATGAACACACTTACACAATCACACACAGAGAGTCAAAGGTCCAAAGGTGTTGGTGATGGTCATGTGCACGTATACAGACACCAGCACAAATACTGTCACACTCATGCAGACAAAAGGAAATAAATGTCGCAGGGTCTTTTATGCTACTTGACTCTGAAGTTTCTCCAATCAGCTGCTTAACATAAATTAGCATTTGCTAAATAAATGTAATGTTTCGCACTGTGGCAAAGTGATGCTGATGAATGATGCATGAGGATATGTAAATGAGCGCAATCCAGTTGAATTTGCTGGTTTGTGATTTACATCCCTCACCCCTTTGCCTCCTCCATCTTTCACCCCCCCTACCCCCTTCTCTCTCTCTCTCCCCTCTCTGTGGCCCCACCTCTTATTTTGGAAGAGGGGTGGTGGTGGGGGGATGGAGGGGGCGTGCACCCATTCCACTGCTGTCCTTCATTCCTATGGAGTACTTTAATTGACATGGAAAACTTGCAGTTGTTTACACAAACTTAAAATCGCCAGTGGAATGCAAATCAGTATCCAGCAGGCATTTGTAGAAGTGTACTTCTTCCAACTCTTCCTGACTCCCTTCCAAGAGCCTGCTGTTGCATATCCCAAAGGCCGCAGGGCTTTCAACAGTATAATGTGTGGGGAAAGACAACAATTATATGCATTGTCTTTTCAGGACTGCTAGCGTCATAAAGAAAGGAATGGTAGTGAAACAATGAGCTTGGGTTCAAAGAAGGGGGTTAAAAGCCAGATGAAAAATCTGTTTTGAATTTCTTATTCATAAAAACAATATCAGCTATACATACGCACATACACTTAATGTTTTGCACTTTAAAGAGTCACAAACTGACTTTTTAAAAAAAAATTTTTATCAAGTTTCCAGCAAATATCATATGCTTTCAGATGATAATGGCTGAGGAGACAAACTGGCTGAAGTGCTTCATTCGGACGCTTCTTGGCTCTATGGAGCGGTAATGCAGTTTACTGGATAACTTAATCACTTATACATATTTCCTGTAATTCTTCATTAATACATGGTTTCCGTTTACAGCATCCTGATTTTTCCATGTGTCTCAGATATTAAGTAGCATCACTCAGTGTTTCAAACTCCCACATCAGATGTATGACTTTTCAAGACAATACTTTCTCAAATGAAGTGGTTTCCAGTCCTCAAAAACCTCAGCAAAGGTAATTTAGGTTAGACTTTAAGCTGGTTTGGTGTCAAGTTTTTTTTTCCTCATAATAAGGAAATTGTTATATTCTAGACATGCAGACCTTAAACTGGGATTATACTGTAGGTACAAAATCCAAGCAAATCATGATATTTAGCGTTTTCAAAATGATACAATAGCTGGATCCCAGTGATGACGCACAATAGTATTTATATTTTAGAAAAAGATGAACTGCAATGGATATTTTTGACAGGAGGATGCTGCATCTTCAGAACTCAAGTTCAGTGGTGTAAAACACTGTGCGATGGCAAATATCTATTCCAGTTTGTGCTGTTCTCTCAGAGTAGAAAATAGAGTTTGCATTTCGCCACCTATTCCCTCTGCGATCCTTATTGTGAATACCATTGTTAAAATAGCTCACGGCTACTGACACTTAAATGCTCTTACTCCTAGTGCGTCAGGAGAAAAGTTGGAGAGAAGCACCATGGGACTGTAATCAATAGACGTGCAGCAAAGGCACTGCTGCTTGTGAGGTATTCAAACTCTGACCTGCATTCATAGATTTACAGGTGGAAGAGGCGGCAGGGATGTGTACATATGTGAACGGATCAGTGAAGAAAAGAAAGGATGAGGTTTTTGGTCTTGCTGCTGCCAAGAAAGCTCAAACGAGTTCAAAGTCCCAAATTTGTTTTGCTATGCAGACAAGTGAAAATGTGAGTACTTTTCTGGCTGACATTCTGGCAGGCAAAAATGTGATGTTCTTTGAAACTGTGCCTTAAGATAAAGGTCAAATACTTTAAACACAACCACAAGGAAAATTTTCTTTTTTAATCATTTATTCTACTAAAGTAGCATTATATGTAATATTTTTCTGTAGGAAAGAAAATTACCTTTGGCCTCACATGCTAGTTTTGTCGCATTCAGCAGAAATAACTTCTTGTAGGCATTTTGCATAATTCCACTTGTCTGACATTGACTTTTTCAGTCATTCCTTGTTGGATTTGTTCGTGTGTTCTAGATATCTGTCTTCTTAAAAGGTACATTTTTGTTAAAAATTCAACTTCTGGACCGATGTTTCAATGCTTTTTGATATAACACGGAATTTATGGCTGAATCAATGAGTGAAAGCTGCCCAGTCCCTGCTGCAGAAAAGTAACCCCAAACCATAATATTTCCACCACCATGCTTCACAGTTGGTTTGATTTGTTCTCTTTAAAAGCTGTCTTTGGTCTGCGCCAAACATGTCTTGTGTTGATTGTGGCTCAACAACTCTATCAACAAGTCTAAGTTGTGCAATCTCTTTATATTTGTACATACATGAACTTTAATACCAACAGTTGAAGAGCTGAAGAGTTGAACACACATAATACAACTCATTATGCTCGTACATCCATGTCTGCAATAAGCTCTATAATTAGATATTAGGAAGTCTCCACTCTCTGAATTCCCTTCTAGTTAGCAAATGTGAGTGTGCTAGCACACCAAATTAAGATGCAAACATGAACATCAGCAGGTTAGCATTATAACTGTGAGCATGTTGCTATCCTGAAGTAGCCTCCTGGAGGAAAAAAGTGCTTTATAAGAAAAGAAATATGTATACGAAATATGCTCGCTCCTTACTTAAAGTAGTCTTTTTGTCTCTGACGCCCACTCCCCCTCCTCTCTTCAGATTAGCATAGAAATGTGATGATATAATAAAGTGTAATGCCAGGATTCATGGGGCTTTTCTAATGTGCACACTCTGAATCAGTCACCGCACCCAGTGCTCCATGAAAACCTTCAAGGAAATCTGCCTGTCACCCCAATTCATGCATGCAGGCTTCACACTCACCATAGAGACATTACGCCTCCGCTCACAGCACGGGCACTCGTGGGAGTGTACACATGCACCAAGAGAGTACTGTACACACACACACACACACACACACACACTCAAGTCAGTTCCCCTTAGACAAGATTAACCAATCTATCTTTAATACGCTTCATTAAACAGATAACATGTGAAGAACACTTGATGTGCAGGAAGCTGTATTCTCCTGTGGGCACAGACAAATGAAAGTGAGATGTTACACTGTAATTAACCGTTTCTTTACACAATGCATGCTGTTCCATTCATCCTTCATGATTAAGCTGCTTCGCACACACACCAGGTTGGACTGCTGACAGTTAACTGTTGGGCTTTAACAACTAGTCGAGCCACTTCCTCTCATCTCTCATTCAGATTCTCTTCTCTCCTCTCTTCTCGACTCTTTGATCTTTGCAGTCACCTGGTTTTCTTTCTCTCTCTCTCTTTATCCGGCACCTAACCAAAGTACTGAAGAAGAGATTGGGCTTCAATAGAATTCCCATGGCAACAGATTTTTAATCATACCGCTCCAATCACGTTACTTTGGCGGGTTGTCCAGGGAGAGCTGAATATGATGTGGTCTTGGCTTTGATCATGATCCCACTGATCTTTCAATCAACATAAAATAACAATGTATCAGCTGACCTCCCATCGCCAGCATGCCATTTATTTGATCATTTACCCTGTTTCAAACACTGAAACAACACTCTGATTTGTAGATGTCCGGTATCATATCAGACTGATGTTTTTGGGTTATTGTTTCCAAGAGTTTTTGTGAGTTTTATGGCATAAAACAGCACAGCAAAAAACATCTGTTTTTCCTCTAAACATCCATATCACAGTCCCTGAAGTTTGCCGGTTCATTTCCCAGGGTGCAACGCCTCGGTTTCACAGAGCCCGCAGCACCTCGCCTAAATCATGAGCATGAACTTGCCCTCGTCTGAAACGACTGACATTTACTTTTGTTACAAACAGTGCATTTTCTCACTCACCCCAGAGATCACCTCAGTGCAATTTATTTCCACCAGCAATATTCCATCATTCCTTATTTTTGGAGATTAAGGAAAATATCAGTCGGTGTTACAGGAGTTATTACATTTGCTGGGTCCTTGGAGACCTCTTCCCTCATTCAGTGCAGATAATTGTATCTTTTTGAGAATTACCCAGAGATCTGCACTGCTGGCACTTTGGCTCTGAGAAGATGAGTCCTTATTAAGTCGCAGCAATTCTCAAATTCAGGTTGAAATGTGTGTAGAAAGGATGTCCAAGTCAAATGAATATGCTTCATATTTTTATCGCATACAAACATGTAATTATCCCATCAATCAAGTTAACTACAATGTCACACATCCAAAACATGAATAAATTGTCATATCCCAAATAATAATCTTCACATTCGCACCACTGGTATTTTCAGATGTGATAAAAGATGACGTTCAATTAATATGGCAGCAGCACATCAAAGACTGTGCCATTTTCTCCTGATGAACCACCCATAGATCTCTAATAAGACATCTCAGATGTTTCCTAATGAGACGCCGAGCCACTGTGTTCTTTACATGGGTAATTAGCTGGATTTCTCGTTAAACAATTAGTCAGATATCTGTCTGATAGTCTCTGTGGTTTTCCTGCACTCTGTTCAGATGTTTTGTCTGACTTTTGCAAAGATCATTCCTCTGTTCATTGAAGCTTTGGAACAAAACAACGAATATAAGTCAGCTTAACATGTAGTTGAATATTAAATGTGCACTCAGTTGAAGAGTCAATCTAAGTTATTGTGTTGGAGTTTTTCAGCCTGACCTGACTGTGAATTACAATTTCTTCTGTTGTGGAAGATGAGCTTTAAATTGGTGCCTTATTTATTTAGACCCTTACTGAAAGCAACGCTCATTTAAGGTGTCAGCATGCCTCCAGTGCGGACACACACACACACACACACAAAAGAATCAGGGGTGCTGCTCATGCCAATTTTTGCAACTATCTGAAACAACAGCCCTACAATCACACTGATGTGTTGTGAAAGTAATAAGTGTTCGAGCTTCTCGTGCAAATTTTTTGCACTCTTATTTGAGTGAATTTTCGCTAAAGTTTTCGCTACTTAGAGGAGGGATGTGTGTCCATGTGGAGCAGCCGTAAACACAAACAGCATGTCATGCGAATGGCTTCACTGACACTGACATATCTGATACTCTTTCATTGGGACACTTCAGCAATGTTTAAGTGTTTGTAACTTATTCATACTCCATGTTCTGAATGCAGTTTGAAGCTTTGAGTACATCGGAAATCTAAATCAGACTGGACTTTTTGATTCCTACCTATGCTAGTGGTGGTCATGCCAAGCTGACGTGGGTGGTAAAATAATGGCACTCGTCTCCGTGGGAGGCTGCATTGACTTATGTAACATAGAAAGACTGACAAATGCTTTTTTGTTGTTTGTAAACATCAACTAAAAATATACAGTTAAAATGTGAATTATATAGCACAACCATAAAAAAGTGGAAAAGTATCAGATAAAACATAAAAGCATCAAGATTCAAATGTTTGACACATCTGAACTATCTTACAGTAGATTAAAATGTAATGTAATAAAAGAAACTTGACTCCATGCAGCTTTTGTTGCAGCTTTTTTGTTTTCCGTACAGAGTCCATCGAAACCCTCACAGACAACTTTCTGATTTTACACAAATGAAATATAACAGTAATTACAGGCGGGATTTTTTTTGAATGTTTAACCAGAGCGGGCTAGTTGTTTTCCTCTGTTTCCAGACTTCTGCGCTGTATTTTGGCTTCAGAACCAACAGGCTGGTGTGATAGTGGTATGAATTTCCCCAAGATGTTGAACTTTTCCTTTTTAAATTCAAATGCTCTTCGTTTTTTGTTCAACACATCATCGAGCAGAACTCATTTAGTCAGTTTCTCATGTAACTGCCGTCCTGCTTTCTGTACTCTCTTTGCGCCACTCCCTTTTGCCTCGTGTAATCACTAGCCTCCTTTGTCTTTGCGTCTTTCTGTCTCTGCAGCGGAGCCGTTGGACGGAGAAGAGTACCTGGATATTATAGGTATCATGCGAAACCAAGCAGGTCGTTATGAATGCAAGGCCAGCAACGACGTCGCCACGCCAGATGTCAAATACGTGAATGTGGTTGTCAACTGTAAGTAACAACAGACTGCACCGCATGCTTTATTCAGAACTGAACACTGATCTATATTCTGACCGCATTTAAAGTCAGACATTTCACAAGATGATATGCTCAACAGATAAAAGCTTATCAAAGTCAAGATAGGATGTTAAGCATGTCGAATATAGCGTGGCAGCGACGGAAGGCTGGAACTTGAAAGTTTTGGAGCACTCTTCAATCCTCTCAAGATGAATCCAGGTAGAAAAAGAGAGATCCGTAACTTTGATTGCAGCTGTCATTTCCATGGTAATTCTCAGGTACCACATCATCATTTAACAGACACTTTGAATTTCAAAATAAGATCACCTAATTACATATTTTCAAGGGTCTGTAGTCGATCTGATGAGAGTTTTATAGACATTGGCTGTTCAGATTGATGAACAGCTCATGAGACATCGCAAACCAACTATCCTCAGAGGAGTTATAGAACTCTCTTTGATCTGAACAAATCACATATGGCTGTTTGCCCAAACTGTACTTTAGCCAAGTTTGAGTGCCTGAATTAAATGATAAAGATTTTTTTTATTAAACAATTTCTTAATGTTTAATCCTAAATGGAAAATGGGCATAAATCCACTTGGACATAGTTATGGCCATTTGGATGCTTGTAGAAACATTATGTGTGTAAGATGAAAGCTAATATACTTGATAAATTTGAAACTTTTTGCACTCGTAAATTTTTAAGTCAAGCCCTAAATAATCTGTTTTGCATTGGTCATTGATGCTTGAAGGGCTGAAACTGGAATTAAATATTAAATAGATAAATATTAAAATGTGACTCATAGAAGAGACTCAATTCCTTCCACTTATCGATGTGTTTTTTTTTATTGAACTAACTGAAGTAGTTTACTTATATAATGTAACATATTTAACTCATGGAGCGTATTAAGTAACTCAAGTATATAACTTTTCCTTGGTTAAATTACCTTTTTTTTTTTTTTTTTAACCCAAACCATGATCTGTTCCTAAGCCTGCAGCTGTTTGTGGCGTATGTATGAGCCACCAGCAGATTGTGACAGTATTAGACACCCTGGGATTAGAACAGGTTGCAACAATGCAAGATACTTGACTCAGTTTGAGTATTAAAAGATGTGAGCATTTGAGAGAAAAACTGAAAGAAAACATGAGTGTGACATTTTTCTTTTGCTAACACCTACATGTCCATAGCCCCTACATTAGGGATCCTTTGGTTTTTGGTTTTAAGATGTGACTCATGTCGACATTGTGTGACTCCGCAGACCCTCCGACAATAAAGAAAACCCAGAACTCGGAGACTCCGGTGGGCCGCATGGGAACGCTGCAGTGCGACGCCACCGCTGTGCCCACACCAGAGTTTGAATGGTACAGAGACGAAAAAAGGTAAAACTTAATCCACATTTTACCATCACTCACCACACCAGATTAGACACCTGCACAGAGCTGCATGCACCTGATCTTGCAGAAGCAAGATAGAAGTTTCTGGCACAACTTCACCCACTGCCAAGGGGCACAAAGAAAGAAAAAGAACCCACAAACAGTCAAAACTACAGCAACACTTGCAATATGTAGAGCAACTTTAATGTTCAACCAAAACTAAACGTTAAACATTGGTCTAACATCAAAGTTGTTGCAAGTGTTGCCAGAGTTTTGACCGCTTGCACCTAATCTTGGTTGAGAAAACAGTGAAGCACAATCTAAGATGAAAAAAGATGTGGGTACATTTTTTTGTAGTTAATTCAACCACAAATGCTGGCAGTCGCTGGTTGGAAATCAAATTAAACTCACATACGGGTTCAAGATCCTGTTGCAAGATCAGTCTGTGTATTATATTTGCTCTTGAGCACAATTAAGGTCTAAGAGGGAGCTAAAACAGTAATACATTTAAAATAACAACATAAGCTGTATACAGTCTGTATTATACAGTACAAACACATCATTATATAGTGCACAAGCCATTAGCCTGCCCTATCATAAACAACCATGTCGGTTGTAAGATTGATGATTACTGTAATGATATCCTGTAATGTTTCCTGGATGAAAATAACTTTTGTCCCTTCAATGTTAAATTGAAACTAGAAAATTTTGAAGAAAAGCCTTCACAGCACTTTATATGCCGCACAACAATTCTGTCTCAAAACATTTTGATTTGAGGTGATGAAGAATTAATTCCAACCCCAAGTGCTGCGGGTGACAGACATGTGACGAAGGCTCACAGAAATAACCTTGAATTGACTCGACCTGATTTGCCTTGAGGCAAAGTGCAAACTTGATTTATGTTGTTGCCTCTACAAATACAATAATCCGACAAAATAATGAGATTTACATTGAATATACTTCGGCATGACCATGATAACTGTGAAGAGGTATTGCACAAGGCACAATTAATGAATGGCATGACTTTCTAAATTTAAAACTTATATGTTATAAAACTGTTCACCATATGCAACGTTTGGTGAATATGAGTTTTCTTTAAACTATTAGGCTACAGTTAGGTTCAGCCTATGATTTCATTAGCTGAAAGCAGACTTTTTTTTTTTTTTTTTTTTTAAATTGCCTGCATTAGTAGCTTTGCACACACTTTGCTCTGGGTTGATTTCTCCTTATCTCCCAAAAGTGGCAGCAGCTTCATCACTCTGTGCCATGCGTGCTCTGCATCATTTTACCAATTGCGCATAATAGGTCTCTTTGATCCTTTTGTCAAATCTGCCCTGACAGTGGCCCCATTGTCACAGCCCAATGATGACAACATCTGTGTAGTTTGATAATGACTAATCAGCCACTTAATCACTATGTTGTTCCACTGATAATTGAACGTGACTGTGAAAGACTGAGAAAGTGGATTCTGTGACGCTTATCAAAAGAGAAAAGATGTGTCCATCCTCCTGTGTGTAATTTGTACAGCATACTGTAGTCACAGAAAATCTCAGTGACCCTGTTCTCATATCACAAGTAATTCCCACTGAAATAGAAATCGTGCTTTGTAGTGTCTCGTGTGAAATTGCAAATTCCGTGAGCAGACACAGATGTTCATTGGGAATCTATCATTTTAAGTGTCATGCAAAGTACCTGAAAAACACTCAAAGGGGATTGGAATTTAATGACATTCAAAGGCAATGACAACCCAGTTCCTCAGTTGCAACACTTGGCATTTAATAATCTGAGAGATCTCCTCCTCTGCAGCAAAGTTACCACCTGAGTCAGTCTGGGAAAAAAAACATCCATGATGTGCACTTTTACTTATGACCAAACTAATGCTGAAAAAGTTCACTAAAGATTTGGGAGAAAAATACTGGAGGAGTGTCACAAGTGTTATCACAGATATGGTCTCTAAAGTAATAGGCCTATTGTGTCAGTGCTTGAAAAAAAGATTTATGGTCGTTGAAATATTTCTGCATTATCTGTTGTTTCTGACCTCCATCCATCTCACTTGTTTTGTCCCCTGGAGGATTTTGGCTATGTGCCTTTTCATGGCGCCCCTCTCCTTCTGTGCCAGTGACACAGTGTTATTGCTCTTTCTCCTTGGATGATGATGTTAATGCACCATAATAATATCATTTATCCTTGGTTGGATTGCTAATTTCATAGCCCCCATCCCAATAAGTATAATGCAGATGTAGCCTGTTGTGTCGTATTTACTTGATTCTCATGGTGAGGTCTTGCTTCAGGGCTTGTTTCCTACTTTATTGTTTTAACCTCATTAACTCAAAGGTTATCACTGGAGGCCCTGACATCTGCATTTAAATAGTTTTGGAAAGATATTAAATTAACAACCCCCCCCCAAAAAAAAAAAAAAAAAAAAACACACAAAAAAACGCTGCCGTCTCATTCTTTTCATTAATTTTCTTTCATTATAACTAAATAAATTATTGTTAAATGAAGTCATCTGAAACCCTTTTTTTTTCAATCAAATGTTAACGTTGGCAGTGAAGGTGTCAAAATTCTTTGATATGGTTTGTTTGCTCACTTAAAGGTGACACCTCTGCTATAACTGAGAAATTTACAATTCACCTGTACTGCTGTTCCTTTTAGTTAAAACATGCGAAAAGATAATAGGGGAGGTGGGACTGGAAAGTGTGCTATAATTGATGGGTGTACATTTTCACCTCTAGTTATTTCAGCATAAAGAAGGAACTCTATAATTTTCTCTTCTTCAGTTGCAACACTTTTAGAAGTACAGTTAACTTTTACTGATGTTTTTTGATTAGTTTTGTTCCCTTGTTATATTAAACCTTCCTTAAATGGTATTTTGCCAAACAAATAAAGCGACCATGTTTCATATGTCAAAGACTGATGCCTTTTAGATCTAGAATTATTGTAGCAAAAGTCTTTGACATTAATAGTATTGCTGAATTACTGTACTATTTTAATATCTTGGAAAGGCTCTGTCCTCTTTTGTTTTAAGTCTTAGTTTGGGGACGGCAAGAAGGCAATGGCCCATCGACTGATTACAGAGGCCATGGCACACAGTAGTTCAGAAATATAACGTGGTGCCAATCCGTGTGATGCTTTAGATGTGATCAAAATAGTTATAAAATCAATTCTCACTCTACTAGTTGCCAGTGTAAGTTGGCTAACACTGGTGTGATGTGTGACCTCCATCTTGTATTGGTTAAAAGTGCTGTATAGGTTAAAAGTTCTGCACCTACTGGAAGCCGAGACAGAGAGGAATGACTTAGGAAGGTGAACGAGGAGTTGCAATAATCAAGACGAGATGAAATGAAAAGGTGAATGATTTTTTTTTTTTTTCCAGATCTTTTTAGGATAACATAGTCTTGATTACAATGTTTCTGAATTACAAGAAACTGGCTTAATATAGAACAACAATGCGGACAGTGAACTACAGGGGTAATAGAAGGCACTGGTTTAGACCTTATGCCATTGACCTTATCCACAAACCTTTCACAGTCACCATTTAAAAAGACAGGAGGGGGCAGGGTTTACCAATCTTTCGATTTTGCAAAAAAATGCTCTAGGATTTTTCTTATAGTGCGTCAATCAGATCGGAAGAAACGGCAGTTCTTGCTTCTTTCACTTTCTTATTGAAAGAAGAAACTCCCTTTTAAGACAGCATGTGTCAGAGTTCAACCATAGGGATGAGTTAACGGTGCTGATAGATTTGATTTTAAAAGGAGCGATAACATCTAAGGTTGACAGGCAGAGGTTATTAATGGAGCAAACAAATTCATTGGTCTGCACAGGTAAAGCCATATCTTTAGTAAGGTCTGCAAAGACGAGGCAAAGCTGTCAGCCAAGTGACTATTGAGAGTTGTTTGATGGGTTGAGTATCAACATTAAAAACAGTATCAAAAGTAATAGATTTTTGGTCAGACATAACAAAGTCAGCAATGCAAAGAGCATTAAGGTTCAGACCCAAAGTGAAAACCAAATCCAGAGTTTATCTCTGCACTTATCCGTCTTCTGTCACTACTAATATTGACATAAAAATAACTCCTCAGGTGACAAAATGCAACTCTGAAACATGAATGAAACATAACCACACAGCATCTGTGATATGCGAGGATACCTACAGTGCTTAGAAACCCAGTTAGCCAATCTGATATATCATGATCGTAAAGCAGCAAGGCGATAAGTGAGAACTCTTACCACCTGGACGTCGTGCTACTCCCTGCTCTTCTCTCACTGGCTGCACATGATGGAATTTTAATCCAGCCAATCAGAGGCTGCGGGGTGACTTAATAATGTTAGGCGTAATTATTAGGGGAGGCACGGTGGTGCAGTGGTTAGCACTGTCGCCTCACAGCAAAAAGGTTCTGGGTTCGAATCCAGTCCTGGGCCTTTCTGTGCGGAGTTTGCATGTTCTCCCTGTGCTTGCGTGGGTTCTCTCCGGGTTCTCCGGCTTCCTCCCATCATCCAAAAACATGCACTTCAGGTCAGGTTACCTGGCGCCGCGGTCGTGGCAGCCTGCTGCAGCATCTCCCCCCTGAGAGCCCCCCTGCTGTAGTGAAGAAATTTCCCCTAGGGGATTAATAAAGTGTATAAAATCTAAAAAATCTAAATCTATTTGGAAATGTTAACAATAGGAGAAGCTACAATTCTCGTTGTCCAGTTTTATAACCTCCATAGTTCATTCTTTAAACCTTAAGAATTAAGTTGGTCGAATCAACCACTGTCTATTTATAAATGCATCTTGTAAAGGAGAACGTCTGACCTGCTCTTTGTACAGTAGATAACTCTTCGAACATGTGAGAACCCAAAGTGAGCTGTCAGCTCAATATGACAGGCAGATGTGTTTGTTGTTTTGTCAGCTGATACGTCGCTGTCACAACCACCGGACCATTTTCCATCATCTCTGGGTTACATGTCTCAGCAGGACTCTCCACTTGATTTCATTTATCATCGGCCTTGAATCATAACAGGCCTGTCACTTTCTCTGGCAGTGATAACCTACTTTAGATGCTCCCACACGCTGCAGAATCAAATCGGTCCTTCTGATGATTTGCTCCGGTCTTTCATCTGTATCGGCCTGAGACTGCAGCCCCTGCACACATGCTGCATGCCCTCTGCCAAATAGAGGGGTCAGATCATTTCAATCAAGGGGTTTAATCCAGCACAGTGCATCAAGAAACAATTTTTGGGGAGATATTCAGTAGAGCACTGCTGCCCTCTTCCTGTGAGGAAAAACCTTTAAGTGATACAGTCATGAAGAGAACACTTAAAAACATCCCTCTGAAAAAGGTAGAAATGCACAGTTTCTGCCAACTTTTCTGATAAAATATTCCACTTTATTCCAGATGAAGAAGCTGGCAGACACTCAGGCGTATCTGAGGATTAATTTAAAATTAGAAGTGAGGGAAGTTGTGGGCTGCACATCTGCATATGCCAATGTGTTAAAAGTTAAAATGTGTAGAAATGTGGCGCTGGATAAACGCGAATGTAAAAAGATGCACTTCGGGGGCCACTGATCCAGTGTCCTGTTATTTAAACTCCCGTTTTTTGTTGCTTGGTTTCTGGACTCACAGGCTTTGTGCCGTTAAGCCCAACCTGAAACTCCCCACTGTGAAAACAAAAGAGAGCTCTCTCTTTTGACCTGCTCAGGTCAGTTTACTCCCTTGCTGCTGCATTACAATCATGTGCCATAATCTATTGTAAAAATTGCTGTTTGCTTTCAGCTCCCTGCAGTGCTGTGTATTATCTAGGTCTCTCAGCGTGCTCCGTGTGCAGGCCGGCCTTTTTAATAGTGCAGTCACTTCTCATGAAGTCACGCTGGAGAATATATCTGCTGTCGGCCTTATCGTTGGGGGTAGTGGTTTACTTCTGGATGGAGAGGGGCTACCACTTGTGCACTTGCCCTCTCCTAGGTCTCACACACACACACACACGCACGCACGCACGCACGCACACACACACACACACACACACTGCCATCATTCCCAAGGTGTCCCTGTGGGGAGGACCTCAGCACTTTATCAAGTCTCCCCAGTCGAAAATTATGCTGTGCCATGATGTGCGTTTTCCTTTTCATGTTAATACTTTCTATCAGCCAAGTGTGCATCAGCACAAACTTCTCCCTCCCCTGCTCAAATTCCGATTACCACATTACCCAGACTTAAGCAGGATTAAGTTGAGGCGACTCAAATGAACTTCACCTCATTCGTGATATGAAAGGGCTCAATCAGCTCAGAACAAGCAGAATCCATTATGTGTGCTGTGTTATTAGGAGAGTTTTATTTGGTTGTGATGATGTAAGGAAGAGTTCATCAGCGAGCTACACTGAGTCAGCAAATGGTATTGATTAATTTGCTCCGAATGGAGTTCAAGGTGCACATAATTGATTGTCAGACGTTTAATGGTCATTAAAGCTCCCAGAAGTGTGGCGGAGGATTCAGCAGCATACTAAACTTTACTTGAAAGTTGGATCATTTTTTTGGTTTGTAATAACAAACCAAAAAAACTATGATATAAGACAAATATTTCCCAAGTTCCTAATGTTTATGTCACATCTGTGTTCTCTGTTACGGTTGTTTTGTCATGTATAGCAGATCTGAAATTGAAAACAACATTTATAACATTGACAGTGCTCTGGCAACTTCATCTTGTCGTCTTTGCTCACCATATAATCCAAGGCGTGACTTCCTGCTTAATGCAGCATTGTGTCTACCCGATGATGTTCCAAAGGCTTATCTCCCCTCTTGGCAATCACGACGCCTACACTCAGAAAGCTCACTTACACTGACCCCTGCTGTTGCAAAGTGATTGCCAGCACTAAAGTACAACTCATAATGGAATATAATTACTGTTATTGACTGAAGACCTTTGCTCACAAACAGTAGCAGTAAATTAATCTGCTAAAATATAATGAATACACAATGCAAATAAATCCAAAATGCAAGGTGTTGATGAAATCAATGTTATTTTCAGGAGATTCACACATATCTGTTTAATATGACAGTAAGAGTAAATGTATTCTGCCTCAAGGATGTCACAGCTCTTTTGACCTGTTTGTCAAGAACACAGTGAAAAGTGTGGTGTTGCTGAGAGACTGACAATTCTCAACTAATCTCTGACTTCAAACTTCCATTACTTAGCAATTTAATTATAATGGTCTCACTTCTGTCTGTCTCTCCTCTCCAGGCTGTCCAATTCCCAGGGCATCAATGTCCAAATTCTTGGCACTACCACTATTCTCATGATTGCCAATGTCACTGAAGAGGATTATGGGAACTACACCTGTGTGGCCTCAAACCGACTGGGCGTCCAGAATGCCAGCCTTTTCCTCTACAGTAAGTAAACGCATTACTTCCATGTGCTGTATACAGAGGATTTATTTTGAAAAGAAAATTTAAAAAATACATATTTGAATCATATTAAATATCACAGAAAGGCTATGATATCACAATGTTTGAACAAACCCTTAATTCATTGTTCACTTCAAGGTGAAACTGAAGGACTTTCAAGTGTTAATTCTATTAACCTAATTTCTCTTTGGAAATCAGCGGGGAGGAAACTCACTGCAGTTTCACTGCTGAATAATTGGAAGCTCGTACAGAGAGAAGTAAAACCTTGCTCTGTATTAATTTTTTGGCATTCTGTGAATGGTGTACTCAACTCTGCACAAGAGGGATTTAACAGAACCCCTCAGGAAAATGGCTCAGGAGGGAAGGTGACATCTGGTGCAGAGGTGAAGTAAGAAAAGCTTGAAATGTTTGAAATGGAGCGATGCTTGCGAGTTAGTTCAGGCAGTCAATTAGAGCCACTCATGTGACACACCTCATGCTCCATAACCATCTTAACATACACAACCCCCCAATTTACGTTCCCATCTCACCCCTTTGACTGTCAGTGACACTGCTGCCCTGCGTCAGCACTGCTGTGTGGGCCTTTCAGCCCCTCCACCACCCCAGCATCCATCTGCAGGCTCCTGGGGGTTAAGATATTTTCATCATTGCCAAATATCTCGATGTAATCACCTCTGCAAGGACTAATAAGGCTGAAGTGTCCCACAGACGACAGTTTCTGTCATCTGAGCTTTGATTTGAATAAGCAAAAACTCCCCAAAAAACTGGGGGGAAAAGGAATAAACCTCAGCAAGAGCAACAGAAGAGGCTCCATAGACTCCCATTAAACTTCTCTCATGAAATACAAAGTCAGAATATTCTCTCCATGAGTTAGTATAGTATTTTTAGCTGAAGTCACTCCTTCTTATTTATTTTCTGGCTGTCAATATGAAAATAATTTCACCGTTAACTAGATATTAGGCCTCAAAAAGCCGTATTTTTGGGGACGTATTTGTTTGACTGACTGGCCAGTAGTGCAGTCAGGTTAAAGCCATAGGTGGGTGGGGCCTAGTGTCCTTTGATTTCCAATCAGATCAAGTCAGATCCACCGGTGGTTCCTCCCCAGATCATCCAAATATGATCACTTCTGGCTCCAAACCGCTCCAAACTAGCAAGATGGCGACGGCCGAAAAGTCAGAAACCTTAATGAGGACAGTGTTGGTTGAAAGAATAACAAAGCCACATGTTAATCTGATATGACTAATATGTTTTTAGATTGCCTAATCCACTTTCAACACTGCAATAAGTCCTAAAAATGGTGCACCAGTGTAAAAAAGTAATGTTCACAATCAATTTTACCTTCAGCTTCATGGAAAATACTGCAACATGGAATGAAATTCAAAATAACAGAGAGAAATGCCTATAAAAGCGAAAGTAGCCAAACAGCTTATCCCAATTCATAAAAATGCCAAATTAGATTACATCAGTGTGAATATCTTTAATAACTGAGCTACACTCATAAACATGTTAATGTTTGCATTATTTATGAACCCTCCACGTTGCAGCACAGATTTTGGTCCACTCGAGGGCAGAAAAACATTATAAAAAGCTGATAGCTACGCCCCAACATGCCAGTGGCTTGTACACGTATTAAAGCTGACGTTTTAGCAAACAGTTGCCCTCATACACATCCAGAGCTACGTGAGCAACATTAGTATTCATCTGGAGTCTTATTTCTGGCTACTTGTTGAATTCAGTACTCACTCTCCTATGGGTTAACTGAGTTTTGGTTTCCATCAACTCCATCTGTAGCTGCTCAAATAGGTTGGCCAGCCCTTTAATGCTGTGCATGTAGCTTACAGAGACGGTATCAGAGCTGCTTTGCTGATGGTGAGTACATATGGTTGCTAAAAGTAAAATGCTAAAAGCTCTGTGAAGCTTGGGCGATGATTCTCCATCGTGTTGGACAGACTTTGGTGTTAATATCTTATTTCTTTAGATCCACACCTGCCGGACAGCCCTCACAGTCATTTCACCGAATCACCACACAGACAAGCAGCTTGAATTGCTTTCTATGACCTGGATGTTGGACTCCAAAGCCTAATTAGCACAGTGCTGGTTTGAGCCAGAGGGGCATGGTTTCCCCAACATTTAAATTTCATATCAAAACACCACTCAGAACAACACACACTGCTTATACAGACTTCAACTGATTGCTCCGTGTGGCACGCAAAATAGCACAAAAGCCCCGTAAACAGTACAGACACACATTTCCCACAGCTTGCAGTGGCTGAACTCTGTGCAAATGATGTTGTGTTGTCTCTGCCAATATTTGAAAGCTGTGAAAGGATGAAATTGTGGCTCAGAGGTGCAGGCAAATGGAGCTCGGCTCTTGAAGGCAAAAATGATACATTTCTAAATATTTATCATCCTTTTTCTTGGTCAAATCTAAATAGCTGTGGGTCACTAAGCCTGTGTGAACCCCATTAACACTTCTCTTTCCCTCTGTCTCTCTCCTTCTCCGTTTAGGACCCGGGACAGGTCGAGATATCAACGGCTCTGCTTGTGTATCTCAATCACTGTGGCTCCTGCTGGCCTCCTTCGCCTGCCTTTTCTTCAAGTGTTAATACTGCTCTCCTCCTCTTCCTCTTCTTGCCTCCCATCTTGCCCCCCAACCCCCTTCCTTCTTTTTCTCTCCAACTCACCGACATCCTTATTACCAACTTTACCATCCAACCTCCCCCCCTATCGCCTCCCAGACTGTTTGCATCATGATACAAAAACCTTATGTGCTCTCGAGCATTGCTTACAGATATTATGAAACGTGATGGGCTTTGAGTAAAATGCTAAGGGAACAACGACAACAACAAAAAAAATCAACAACATTTAAACGAAGGACAGAACAAGCAAACAGTGCTCTTTTAAATAATTGCAGTGTTCTTTTTTAATTCGTTATGCACTTCTTTGTTTCTGCTATATCTCGTCTTTGGGGTCTGGATCCAGGGTTTGGGGTTTTGTTGTATTTCTGTCTTCATGGGAATGAAAACAGAGGCACTCCACTCACAGGGAGGCCAACAATCATTTGTCTCTAGAAGTGCTGAAAACATGAGGTGTATTCCTTCTTACTCCCATAGATGCATTATGTTAACTTAAATTGTAGATTAAACCGAGTGTTTAACCAGTGCATTAACGAGCAACCTGCAAAGTATCTGCCAAATATACAGTACATATAGATTTGAGACTAATACACACAAAAATCAAAGGGAAACTACTGCATCTGATTTTGTGATGAGATTAGAGGTTGGTATTAAAGTCAGTACGACCATAATCTGATGCTACAAGACTGAGTTAGAGAGCATTAGATATCTCTCCAATCAGTGGCATTGGTTCTCGACGCAGCAGTTGTTACAGTCGAGCCCCGAAGTTGAGGATGCAGTGAGTAGAAATGACTTGATCCACTGAGCTAATCCATGTGGAGTACAAACATGAGGAAGTTTATCTGGTGAAGGATATCTACATCCTCACTCAGTGGCTTTGCAACCACTCGCCTTTATTCCAAAAAAAAAAAAGAAATTAATCTTTTTCTTTTGCTAATAGACTCTTACAACAACAAAAACAAAAAGAACACACAGTAGGTTATAATGATGCGTATTGTACATAGTAAAATTTTGTATTTCTCTATCATAAGACAACATGTTCTGCCACTGTAACGATGGGAAACAGAGGAGACTGTTGCAGTGTATGTCTGATGGCCAACCAACCAACCAACCAACCAACCGAACCGTGCAGCTTTGTCTCTGGGTGCACCCGCCACATACACTGCAGCACAAACAGTGTTTGCTTTTAGTTCATGAGTGTTAGGATCATTCTTCTATACTGCTGGAATTTGGATATAAAAAAAATAATAATGTATGACACCAATGAATGACTTACTTTTTAGTTTTTCTCTTTCTCAAAAAGTATGTTTTAATATGAAATGATACAGAAAAAAATCATGATATATTGATATTGAGGTTATGTTTTTTTCTGTTTTTACCTCATTGAATTTAGTTGGGTGTATATATACATATATATATACTTGAATCCAATGTCCTTATATATGAAAAGGCAAATTCTATGTGTCCATGTTTCTGAATAGGGTAGCAATTTGTTGAGGATTAACTCATGTCAACCCATTTGACAGCGATGTTTTAAAAAGACGTCTAGTTGAAAAGGAAAACAGTTCTGTGCAGTTCTTATTGTACCTATCCTTGAGCTGAGACAACTGCTGGCTTACATGATGTTATACAGAATGGAGTGTTATCTTTGGCTTGTAATGCTCCTCCATATACCTGGGATTCAATATGAGAGCAGAAACCAAATGAATACCGAATACCCCTTCAATGGCCATCAAGGACGCTGTGCTGATGATGCTCTGTAACGAAATAAAGCCGTTATGTCCCAGCTCCCATACTGCAAATCTTCTCATTGCACCTCTGCCAATGCTTAGGTTAATCACTGAATTTATTTAAGTGAACAAAAGGGTTATTTTGTAAAACTTCACACGATTGCAGTTCTCACAGGAGCCAGCTCAGATGCCATAGTTGGTGTCGTACTGAAACTAGTGCACAATTAGCTGCCTTTTTTTTTTCCATTTATTTTGACCTATTGTAAGGTGACTAATATGGACTGCAGCTCAGCTTCTCGACTGGATGTGTGTCCACGTCTCCGCTCTTCGAACAACCAAGCCGAGACAAGGTACCAGTACTGTAAAACACACGTGTAATTAATGTCATCCTTGTCATGCATTAAAAGACTTCTTCCCATTTGTTTTTATGATAAATGCTTCTGAGGCAGTGGCTGTGTGACATTGTAGTGTTGGTGACGCCGTCTGATCCGGTCTAATTTTTCACTAAGGAGAGGCTGAAAGCTGAAAGCTGAAACCCTCCACGATTTCAATCAAACTGAAGCATTTTAGCAACATTTCTATTAGTCACAACCACAACAGTATCTTACCATCAGATTTCTCAGACTGGCAAGTGTAAGAAAGCTGCTTGTTTTTATGCTTTCATCGTACACATCTTTTTTACAACTGAACAAGTGGCTCCTGGTATATTTGTATTTCCTCAGACTGTCCTACTGCTTTTTAGCCTCTGGCTAGCCCATACTTGAGGATGCTTCTGTAGTCTATCAGTAACAGTTATCTTCTTAATGTAATGAGAAGTGAATGATGTGGGAACTGTGGGGTAAATAGTTTTTCATGATCAGTTTACACAAGAGCAGCAGTCTGTGCTACATGTCTACTCCAGTAAGTCTGTCTGTCTCACTGTGTCAAATTAAAATAGACACACAAAAAAAACCTCAGGGCAGAGCAAGGCTGGCCTTGGGCAGATGGACAGACTCTGAAAACGTGTTTGTTTGTTTTTGCCTGAGGAGACCCTGACAAACTACCAGAGCAGGTATCTCCGAAGTGTGGTCTGCATTTTATTTCAACCTGCCTGGGATGCATGATGATCACTGCCGACAGCGTGTGAGGAAACTTATATTATTAAATAGTAAATTGACTAAACTTACTACCATTGAGGTGATTTTCAAACGGAAGCTCACCAGGGCAGATTTCCGAGTGCATCCATGCAGGTTAGAAGCAGCTAATAATCACTGATATAAAAAGCCATGGAGCTCTGTCCTACCCACAATGCAGAAAGGAACATGGAGGTCTGTTCTTCCACTGCTCATACAGACCAACAGCCAGCCTACGGAAACGGCACCAACCCTCTGCAGACAGACCTGGACATCCACTAAGGACTGTAGACACAGTTTACTAATGAGCATTGCCTCAAAACACCGGCATTTCTTCACTGTACAAAACCGTCTTATGTATGTGTGTATTCATCAGATTAACCTACCTGAAAAGTTACATACATGTGAGGCATGATGAGCTGGCCCGACAGCTAATGGTTACCGTGGTAACCCTCTACTTTCAGTTTAGATTCCTTTCTTTCCCTCCTCCTGTGTATATACAGTATTATGCTTTACGGTGTTTATACGAAAGGATTTAAATGGAAAATGTCATGATCATGTTTGTTCTTCCCCTACCCATTGTCATCGGGAATTAAGATTACATCATGGATTATGACACAGCAATGTCCCTTGCTTTGTTTTTTTTCTTTTTTGTTTTGCTCTACTTTATTATGGCATAAGGTAATTGCAGTTTCTTTCTAAAAGAATATATGTAATAAAGGTATGTGAGAAAAATGTTAACAAAATAAAGTTGTTTGAATTCAGTGTTCTGTATTTGAATGTGACTTCAGATGTTGGGGCAAGTAACTTTTTTTTTTTGGAGATAGCTTGTAACACACAGAATCTGAATGGTACTGTTGTGTTAATCACTATGTAACATGCAAATAAAAGAATATATGTATTGTTATGCTCTCTGGAAGACATTTTTGTCCTCGGAAAGTGTGAGAAATTTATATTTCAGCTCATCACGAAGGAGATGCTCCCTTTTTTAAATGTTTTTGTACTGAAAATCAGAGGTAAGATTTGTGTCATCACCACCACATATGACAAATACATTCATGAACACGTCACAGGCTCGTTACACTATGCCATGCTGCAATAAAACGTTTCACCTCTAGGTGTCAGAACAAACCAAATTATGCACCCACTGGGTTTGCAGTATGAGAAAGAATGAGAACGTAAACTCATCAGTCTGCATCACCATTAACCTCTGACTCTGGAAATGAATAGGGGATAAAGCAATGGGTGAAATGTTCGAAAATTGGGCCTGGAGCAGCTCAGTTTTCAGCTGTAACCGCTGCATCATGGGAAAATGTTGGAGGGGAAAGAAAATGAGAAGCACTCAGTTTCCTGGCATTCTGTTCAAAATGTGATGAATTTCTCTTATTAGAGTGTGTTGTCCCAAAAGTCATAAAAATCTCAAACTATAGCATGTGGTCCGAAATGTAAAAAAAAATATGTATTGTCTGTAATGCTGTCCTAAAAGTCATGAAAAAGTATTACTTTTGCACAAAATGTCACAAAAAAAAAATCATTGCATAGGATGTCGTTTAAAATATCAATAATAAGTCTTGGTGCAGCATGAGCTCCAAAATGCAAATAAATGTCATTGTATAGTTTGTGGTCGAAAATTTAAAAAAAAAAAAAATGTCATACTACGGTACGTCACCAAAAATGTCGTACTATTTCGTTCAAAATGTAAAAAGAAATTTGTGGTATAGTATGTCATTCAAAATATACAAAAAAAAGTCATAAAAAAAAATGTCGTCCAAAATTTAATAAAAAAGTAATGTTGTAGTAGTATGTGATCCAAAATGTAAAAAAAAAAAAAAACGTCATAATATTGCATGTCTTCCAAAAGTAGGGAGTAATTTGAGGTTAACAGGAATGCTAACAGGTAGAACTGGGTATTGCACCTCAAACCTTAAGATTAGTGGGCAACCTGCTCTACTATGTGAGCTACAGCCCTGCAACAAGTCCCTTCCAAATGTCAGAAACAAAGCATACAAAGCATAAATTTGTACGCCATATTACAATATGGCGTACAAATTTTCAAAAGCTTGTCATGTATTTGGTCCAAAATGTCAAAAAAGTTTCATACTGTAGTATGTCATAGAAAATGACAAAAACATATGTCTGCCAAAATGTTAAAATAATATCATAGTATAGTATGTAAAAAAACATTCAAAAAAATGTCCTTTTAAATTTTAAATGTAAAAAAAATGTCATACTACTGTATGCCGTCCAAAATGGAATGAAAATGTCATACTGTAGTATGTCGTCTAAAATGTTAAAAAAAAAAAAATGTCACACTATAATGTGTCATCTAAAATGTAAATAACAATGTCATACTATTGTATTTCGTCCAAAATGTAAAAAACATGTCATACTATTGTTAACAGGTGGAACCGGGGATCGAACCAAAAACCTTTGCAATTAGTAGGGAACCTCTCTATTTGAGCTACAGCACAGGCAACAAGTCCAGCCCAAATGTAAGATACAAGTCAATATGTCGTCCGAAATGTTGTAAAAATGTCATACTATATTCTGTCGTCCGAAATGTAATAAAAATGTTATACTATAGTATGTCGTCCAAAATGTAATAAAAATGTTAAACAATAGTATGTCATCCAAAATGTAGTAAAAATGTCATACTATATTCTGTCGTCCAAAATGTTAAAAAAAATGTCATACTATAGGATGTCGTCCAAAATGTAAAAAAAAGTCATATTTTCCTCCAAAATGACAAAAATATGTCACTCTATAATATGGCGTCCAAAATGTAAAAACAAAGTGGTCCAAAAAAAGTGTAAGTGGTCCAAAAATGTCAAAAAAAAAAGGTCATACTATTGTATATCATCCACAATGTAAACAAACAAAATGTCATATTTTCATCCAAAATGACAAAAATATACCATACAATGGTATGTCGTCCAAAATGTTTACAAAAATATCATGGTATATTATGTCAAAAAAATTCCCAAAAATATCATACAATTGTATTTGGTCCAAGATATCAAAACTATTTCTTACTATGGTATGTCATCAAAAATATAAAACAAAATATGATAGTATAGTATGTGAAAAGGCTTTGGTTTCAAATCCGGGCCTGGGCCTTTCTGTGCGGAGTTTGCATGTTCTCCGTGTGCCTGCGTGGGTTCTCTCCGGGTACTCCTGCTTCCTCCCACCATCCAGAAACATGCACCTCAGGTTAATTGGTGGTTCTACAAATGTCCCTTAGGTGTGAAAGAGAGCGTGAATGATCTTTGTTTCCGTCAGTCTCTATCTGTTGGCCCTGTGATAGACTGGCGACCTGTCCAGGGTGGACCCTGCCTTCGCCCAAAGTGAGCTGGGATAGGCTCCCGCCCCCGTGACCCTGTTCAGGATGAAGCGGGTATAGATAATGGATGGATGGATAGTATGTGGTCCTGAATTTCAAAAAAAAATTCATACTATGTCGTCCAAAATGGAGAAAAAAATGTCACATTATAGTATGTCATCCGAAATATCAAAATAATGTCACACTATGTGTATGTGGTCCAAAATGTCAAAAAACATTCATACTTTAGTATTTCGTTCAAAAATCCCCCAAAAAAGTCATCCTACAATATGCCATCCAAAAATGTCAAACAAATGTCACACTATCCCATGTCATCCATTTTAACAGTCACAATATTGTATATCGCCCAAAATGTTATAAATACAGTGTGTCATAGTACCGTATTTCATCCAAAATGTAATAAAAAAATCAAACTTTGGTATGTCGTCCAGAATGTCATAAACACACCACGACTATCGTCCCTGTCTGTGTCTGTTTCTGGATCCGTATGCTTTTTTGAGCCTCCCGCATCATCTTCCTGTTCTTCTTCGTCATCGTTTTCTTCGATCGCAGGTTCATACTCATCGTCATCTCTGCGACCATCCAATAAGTCCAAATCTGAATCTCCCTCTACTGTCCTGTAATGAATCCTCTCCTCCTCAGTCCTGTCTCCTAAAACTAGTTTTCAGTCAATAAGTGCATTCGGTACGTGAAGTACATTAAGACGGTCACGGTCTCCACTATAATGGACCTTCATAAAAGTGATATTATTTCATAACACAAACGAAGAACTAAACCCTTGTCATCGCCCATGTGGTACCATCACAGGGACAAAATGGAGTCATTATTATTTGTACACCACGTTTTCTACATGTCGTTTTTAGCAGATAATGTTTTCGGGCAGCCAGCAAACTAACGGCAATAAAGAAACACCTGTGTGGCAGGGCTGGCAGTCGATATAGCGATTAGTATTGTTTAACGGAACAATACCCTGCTCTAATTAGTATGACCTAAATGAACCATTAAAAGACCTATTTTGTTCACTCACAACGTTGCCACTAGTGATGTCAGACCCTTATCTCGGAGCTATCAAAAACATCTGACTTTCCTCGTGGAAATTCCCAGTTCGACAGGCATGGAGTTCAGAACTTTCCCACTTCCCATTTAGCCCATTTAGGTCCTTAATATAGAAGGATTACTTTAAAAAGGGAATATACGTGTATAAGAGGAGAAAGGTATGGACTCTTGTACGAGTCAGAGAGGGCGATAAAAAAAAAAAAATCGTTTCTGAGAAATTAGGCTCTTCTGTCGAGTGCTTATTCAGCAAACCCAGCTTAATTAGCGTGAAGGTTACACAATGTTTGCGAGTCTGTGTTTGGCATTAATGTAAACCTTGAGGTTAAAATCATTTTTACCTAAGCATAACACCTCAACAGAAGCCACACTGTTGGAACTGTCAGCATTTGCATAAGGTCTTTAAACAATTATGTCATTCTGATATGACCTCAGTATAGGTATGAAAAATATAATATAATTCAAATCACATCCAAGACTGAATGTCACGTGTGCACTTGTACTCTAGTCACGATGGGAATTCATGGCTACCACATGTAGTATTACATGAAAAGAGGAAGGATGAAATAAATGTGGTTTCCTGCCCTCTCAAGAAACCACACATTTCAATTCAGCTTTAAACAAACTCCACAGTTTATGATGGTAATTGGCACATTTGCTTTATTTTGAAAACAGACATTGAAACCATTTTAATTTTTTCATATTTTTTTCTCACAACTTTGAACTCCTTGATAAGGTTGAAACTGGACATTGCACTCACTGGAACATAGGAAAAGTTTTTTTTGTTTTTTTTGTTTGCTCATTTGTTTGATTTTTCTTTTCACCTTTTTTTTTCGTAACATCAGTGCAAGAGTATTTTCCCAATTCATATAAACTGTCATAACAACACCAAAGACATCAAAAAGAAGCCGCCACACCTCTTAAGTTTTTGTGACTGCGAAAAAATTCCTCTCAGAGGGAGAGTTCCCATCATGCATCTGGTTCGATGGTTCATGCTACTGTTCTCACGTTTGGTTGGCAGAACACAAATCGCTATATGTAAGAGCCAGTTACATTAATACTATAGTTGAGTTCTATAGTTTATTATATGATCATGTCATTTAAATGGCAACAGGTCCTTTACTGTGAATGTGAGTAAACAGAGTTTGTAAAAGGGGTGTAAACCAAGCTTGAATGACTCAAGCAGAATAGAGAGAGTAATAGTTGTCCTCCTGATGTTTTTGGATTTTGGATGAAGCAGCCCAACTGGAAATGTCACACATTTAATTATACATTCTGTTATCCATCCGATGTGTCAGTACATTATCTATCTGCTGTGTTCTCAATACACTTGTACCGTGTTGAAAACTATAATTGCATTTTAAAACCGGCTTGTTTTTGTGCGTGCATTTGCAGAACTGATTCGATTTGCAAAATGTGTTGAAAGAAAGTGCATTACAATGCAAATAAAGTTTGGTGCATTGGCAATGCATTATAAATGTGTCACTCTCCAGTTGGGAGAATTCGTTGTTTCATTTCCATGAAATTGTGAAGATGAACCAAAATGAAATCTTCCACCTCAACATCAACATTATTATTACTATTATCATCATCATCATCATCATCATCATCATCTTCTTTGTCATCATTAAGGTTACAATCATTTTTTTTTTTTTATAAGCATCAACAACATCAACCTCATCAATTCCTTGTAGTGTTAGCTTGAGCCAAAAAACTTCACGCTGGAAACTCCCCCCAACATGAGAAAATCATTGCCACACAAAAAATGACAAACAAATAGAAACAGACTGCCTTCACATTGGGAAGGCAAAGAGCAACCTTTTTAGATTTTTGATTTTGTGTTATTCTTCATACTCTTAATTTTGCTTTCATTAAGTTAGACTTTAGCCTCAGTCGTCCTTGGACTCGGTGGCCTCCGCCGCTGCATCTGCCGGGGCGGCTTCCACTGCTTTAGACTCCTCTGCAGCATCTGGGTTGAAGGAGAATGAGGGGTGGAAGAGGTGGAAGGGTGGAGAGAAGGTGTGGAGGGCGCGGGAGGGGATGATAGTGAGTTGAGTTGTAGTAGTGGTAGTGGTGGTGGTAGTGAAGGTGAGTTGAAAAGAGAGGAAGAGTGAAAATTAGCCCGTGGAAAGATTTTACGTTGCAGGGTCGGAATAATGAAGCTCTGTCTGAGTATCAAAGAGCTGCCGCTTTTGACATTTTCAAATATTTGACCTCAGATGATTCTCTGTATGAAAGAAACACAAGCGTATCACATTTTATACTAAACTGTGCATCATGTGTCATTTTCCTGGAAGAAAAAAATAAATAAATAAACACAAGATGTCAACTCCACTCAAACACATCATTCAGAGGATTCAACTTAATGTCTGAAACCCCGTGTTGGCTGTGTAAATAATGAAAGGAAGCGAGTGCTCCTAATGGACCTATGAGGCATTTGAACTGACATCGAAACCCTTAACAGCAGCGTCTCGGTCTGTCACATCTAATACTGAGTGATGCCCGTAGTGTGCTGCCCTGTAACAACATCAGGTGGCGGTTTACTAAGAGGTAAACACTGAACGGCCCGTGATACATCACAAATGTATTGCTGGTCGGGTTTCTAGGGCGGCATTGCTCCGGTTCTTTATTATTTTCTTGGTATCATTATATTGTTTGCTATTTAGCTGCTGAGAAAATTGTCTCAAAGAAAAAAAAAACACACGGGATAAGACTTTAAAAGCACTCCAATAACTTTAGGATCTTTTATTTTATTGTTTCTGACCAAAACCTATTATCTAAGTGCTCTCAGGGCGGTGATGTCACGTCCCGATGATCTCATTCTCTTATAATAGAAAGAGGAGACATCAAAGAATGACATCATTGCCATGGAGACTGAGGTGATGGAGTGCATGCGTGTGCGTGTCTGTGTGTGTCGGAGAGAGAGAGAGAGAGAGAGAGAGAGAGAGAGAAAAAGGCGGAGAAGTGGGGCGATCGTGTCTGTGTTAGTGCTCGTATTAATGTGCAAGTGAGTGACTCAAGACAGCATGAGTCAGAGCAGATCTTCCAGGTAAGAGGTAATTAGCTTGTTCGCGAGTGTGACAGATTTGAGAATCTCCTCCTCTCCAGCCACTGAACTGTGTGATGCAAATGCAGTTTCACCCGATTTACGAAGCCGAAACCCGTCATTTCTGGTGTTCTGACATCAACGTCACAGCAGCTATCTACACCCGCGGTGGTACTGACCGAGATGACGGTTTAGTCTTAGTGTCGCACTTGTATGTAAAGATTGCAGAGTGGAAAACAAACAAACTGTTTTCCATTTCATTCTATCCAGAGACAATATTAACAATATTAAATCTGTAGTGTGGCATTTTTACATAAAAATGGACATGTTGCATTCAAGCCCTCGTCAAATGAGTTCAGCACAATGCTGATGGGTAGCGATGACTGTTTTTGTTACACAGCAATGATTGTTTTACCAGACCTGAAGGAGGAGTACCAGTTGTGACTGTAGTTAAAAAGATGAGTAAGCTAAAGCAGCTGAGTACGGCCGAAAAAACAAATAAGTGTCCCAGAAAAGTTTCTGGAGTAGATGCTTCTGAAAAATTAAACAACCTCACAAGAGGGTTTAAGGTAAAACAAAAAACAAAAAAGGGTAGTACAAACATGGATAGGTAAAGCCGTAGCTCTTCCTCAATAAAAGAGGAAAAGGGACTGACGGCTGACACAGAGGTCGTGTTACTGCTACGCTACTGCTACTCTACGCTGTTGGTCAAAAAGAGCTTTGAGCCATAATATGCCTGCAAGTTAAAACAGCACATTACAATTGTTCATATTAACTCTGATCTAACTCTTCCACTTCAGAGGTACAGAGGAGCTTGGACACGTTTTTATTAGAAGTCATTTTGAGGGCTTGAGTTCACAGGTGTGCCCAAAAAGTCTCCAAATCATCGACAGCTCATAAGCTGCACCTTCGGTACATAGAAGAGCTCCTGTCACTCATGTTCTGAAGCCTCCGCTCTGGCTCCCACCAACATCTCACTACTGCTGAGTAACTATGAAACTCAGTTTCTGACTGTGCAAACTAGAATCAGTTCATTGCCGTTATTTGATTATCTTCTCAATTTGGAGGTTCCCACTGTTTAAGAGATCAAGTGGTAGCCAAAGGGTTTGATAGTTTGTTTTCCTTGTATGCAGCGTCTATTTTTTTGTATTCATTGTTTTACCCACCGTGTTTTTTTTCAATGATTTTTTTTTTACATATCAAATCATGATCAGATGTTCTGTTCTTTTCTCTTCATGTAATAATGAAGCATCAGCTGCCGTTTAATTGAGAGGTGCTACATAAATGACATCTATCGGTGCGAATATGAAGTGCTTTGGCATCATGCTATGACAACTGACTCTAAAGTGAAGCCAGTGATATAGACCATGTCTGGTGGAGAATCTGGATCATACCCAGGCTACGTCATACATTTTTCAGTCCTTGTGCATGTAACTGCTCTGGGCTCGAACAAACCTTAACCAATTCACTTAGTCATGAATATTAATTTGCTCTCTGAGTCACTTCAGTTAGTTAAACAGATTGTGGATACTTAATGAGCACTTCTTTGTCAGGTAGTGTTTGTTGATGACAGACTTCCCTGGTGTGGATCGTGACCAGTAGGGATCATTAATCATTCATTTAAATCAGAGCACCTGTTATACCAGCTCTGTTCCATGCAGGCCAGCTATCCCATTGAGGTGGTAACTATGACAACAGGGAGACAGTGCTGCCTAGGTGACCTAGTTTCTGTGTAGTTCTCCAGTTGGTGTGTGTGTGTGTGTGTGTGTGTGGGTTTCCCACCTCACACCCCCACTGAGTTCAGACTGAGCATGCTCCATTAAACTACCTGTCTGACCCAGTCTGAGTGTCCTTGGACTAGAAATATGAGTTTGTGTAAAGATGTATGATGTGAGAGTGTGTTGTATCAGTATTAATATAATTTCATGGCCTTCCAGTTTATTCTCAGGTACACATTTCTATCATTGGATGTCACATGGTGGGTTGCTGTAAAATCTACAAGCTGATATCGGAGGTCCAGACACTGAGGAGAGTGTGAAATATTTGGACATACTGTGATCTAATGGGGTTATCCATCACCACCACTATTTGGGTTTCAAATGAATAATAGGTTAATATGCTGTTATGAAATTCATATGAAGCTATCTGAGATGTTCACTAACCTTCATGACTCACAAAATACTCTGCTTTCTCATTAGAAACAACACAACATTACCCCATAACAATAACTCTGATCATTCCCGAGATACCATCATAATCTTGACCAGTGCTAATCATATCCCAGCCTGCATTTCTATCCCAGTGTCTGCCTCATCAGCGTGGAGTTTCCATCTTACGGAGGCTGAGATACAAGACTGTCTAATCTAATATTGAGCTGTGTCTCTGTGTTAACCAGTGAATTGTGGAGCACTGCCAAAGATCTTTAAAACCCAAAGACTCAACAAGCAGTTATTTCCTGCGGTGCCTGCCGAGCAGTACTACGGAAAAGCGTACCTATTCTTCTTTATTCGATTTCTTTTCCTCGTAAGTAATTGCTTCTTGATTGGTGGAACTGTGGAATTATTTTTGTCTCTGAACTCAGTGAACTTGTAAAACATATGCACAGCTAAGTGTTTGATTGAGAGATTCTTGAGACCCTGCTTGCGTTTCCCTCTGCTATAATCTGCATACCTTGTTTATCGTTTGTTTGGTTAGGCTCCTCCTTCTCAGCCGTCGGGCTGACAGCAGCAGGCACATCGGCTTGTCTGGCCTCCTCCTTTTTCTCTTCACTCTTCTCCTCCTCCTTCTTCTCCTCAGCTGTGGCTGTGGTGGGACTCTTGGCTGCCGCCACTGGAGCCTCCACCTCTTTGGGCTTCTCCTCAGCTTTCTCCTCTGCCTTAGGCTCCTCTTTCTGGGGTTCAGAGGGTGCTGTGGCGGCCGTCGGAGAGGCAGCAGCTGGGGCTGCCGCTACCGGAGACGTGGCTGCAGCTGCCGGAGAGTTAGCTGGCTTGTCTGCCGCTGGGCTTTTGGCTTCGCTTGTCTCCTCCTTCTTCTTGGCCTCCTCTCCTGAGGCTTCCTCCTGCTTTGCAGGTGCCTCCTCTCCCTCCGCTTTCTTTGCCTCCTCTCCTCCCTCCGTCGCCTCCTCTGCAGCAGCAGGACTGTCTCCCTCCTTCTCTTCCTCTCCATCTTTCATCTTTTTCCGAGTTATGTGTCCACGGAAGCTGGCCTGTATTTTGGTGGCAGCCTTGTGGGCCTTGTCCTCGGGTTTGTTGGTGGTGCCATCCTGTTCAATCTTCTGGTCTGCCTCCTCATTCTTCTCCACCTGGTAGGTAAGAGACAATACAGCAGGTTAACATCGACTGCAAGTAATGGTTTAGGTCCACTGGAAACCAGCCAGGCTTGTACTGGTTGTTTTTTTGCTAAAAACTTGCAAAGTATCCCTCCACTGTGGAGGCGTTGCTTCAGGATGATCACCTCAAGACATCATGCTGGCATTATTTGCCGAAGTTCATTACATGTGTAATGAACTGACAGGTCAGAGGTCAGAAAGAGACGAAGTCTGCCATAGACGGGATTTATTAGTTAACTTATTAACTAATGTATTTATAACTATTACTGGGATATTATAGTGGGAAAAGTTAGGTCAGGGTTTCAGGGCATGTATAGAATAAAGTAAAAGTGTAGGACGGGATGAGGAACAGGGTTAGGAATAGGACAATACACAGTGTAATATTGAAAGGGATTCCATGATATTACCTTCGTAAACTGGATCCATAGGTGTCCATCAAATAGTGGGTTGTGCTATGAGGTATATAAATCTAATGAAAAGAAATCAAATCAAATCAACGAATGAATGATGAGCACTGAAAGTGGCAAACAAAATGAATCAGTACATTCAAAATGAATAGGCAAACAAATCATAGGTAAAATATTCACGAATCAAAAGCCTTGAATGTGCACCTTAAATTAATGTGAATAAGCATAATGAAGCAAACACAAACAGCATGCAGGCTGTGCAGTGTCAGTTATTCCAGATGATGATGACGTGAGGAAGCAGCAGATTTCAAATGTTTGTGAGTGTTTTCGTCCTTTCAGGTATCGAAGCTTAGTCAAGAGCTTGACAATAGGATGAATCAACAGCATTTTATTGTTTCGTGTGCTGGAAATGGGAGATTGAGTGCCATTGTGAATGGAAAGAATAACAGATATGTCTAGGTCGATTGTCTCCACATAATGAATGGAATCAAATGACTCGGGGCATTTATTGCGGTTATTCAATCCAGCCATAAGGTTGATATTGTCCTCTTGATAGTGGTGCTGAAATAAATTCAGTGTATAATTAAACTTAAATCCTTTAACGTCGGGTGCATTCTCTCCTGACGCTATCTTCAGAATTATGAGCACCAAAATGCAAGTGTTAAAAACCAAGTGTCTTTCTTCCTTTATTCTCTGGGTACAGTAGCAGATCCACGTCTGGCTGCAAGGAAATGAGCTGCCTGCTTGAATCTCCTCAGCATTCACTGCCATACCCCTCCCAACGATCAAAGGTTACCTTGACAACCAGAGTGCTAACTCATCACGGCCCTGTCTGCTGGTTGGTGCTATGAAAGACTATATGTCACCCTGATTGGCAGTGCACCTGAGCCTTCAGGGGAGCTGGCCAATAGGAACTCATAAATCAGGCGGAGCAATCAGCGTGGTTAAAGGAGGGGTTGTGATGCAGCAGCAGGGTGCGGTGGGGGGCTCCAGCGGGGGAGGGGGGGCCAAAAGGGGGTTACATGTAAGCATGTCCATTAATGTTGGCAGTCTGCGTCACCGAGCAGCAGCGCCTTGTTTAGGGTCTGTGAATTTGGGCGGAAATGGTTTTCACAATGCATCCGTCTATTTCCTGATTCCTTCTGTCTCTAATTGTGTCTTTACATTGGATATGAGGTTTGACTCGGACAGTTGCCTGTGTGAGGAATCACATCTGTGTGGCATGATTGAAGAGCCAGAGGCCCTAAACCAACATGTCTTCTTCAGGGTCAGTGTGTCAGTGCAATATTGGAGCAGCGAGGGCAAGGTGCAGCTGTGTTGGTGTATTCACCTCCTCCACCTTTATTCCCCTGGGTTGAGGGTGTAAATCCTGCCCCGGGTCCTCCTGCTCTTCTTAATATACCCCACCTTCCTGAAGCAATTTTGCGCAATGTAATATTAAAAGAGAGAAGGAAAAAAAAAAAAGGCAGATAGTAGTGGTTGGGAGAGGGATGGTATATTCTCAGGAGTTTAACACGGCTTCTTAAATGTAGTAATTTATATATAAAACCTGAACTCGAGCTGTTTATTTAACAATTGGCCATTAAGTGTGGCAATAAACTTTAGAAAGAGTGCTCCTACTGAAACAGACAGCGTGGAGACAGACAAAGCACCACTGCCACACCCTCTGCTCTTAATAATATGCAGGTCTCCGGTGACTTATTGGGCTTTTATTATGTCTGATCTCATGGGTGCTTACAATTGCCAAAAAATTTGACCGAAGCACTTAACTCTAAATAGAATTACTTACTGGCTGCATTCAGTGAGTCAGACAGACAGAGAGAGAAAGCGATGGATGAGGGTGTTTGGGAATATGGGGGTATGACATCATTATTGGAACAGAGGGGACGTCATTTGGTTTAGAGAATTGGGGTTGTGCATGAGTGGAAATGTAATAAAATACCAATACCAATAGCAGAGTGCCAAATGATCTCATTTCGCATGAGTACAGGAAGAAACATCACCATCACGGTTCGACCACAACTGTAGAATCATCATTTGAATTATTGATATTTGTCTGTGCATCACCCTTCAAAAGTGCTGTGCTGTGACTTTCTTCCGCTACCGAGCTACTCGGCCTGTCATATCAAACTTATTGTGCTGCAACATACGACGCACCAGGGTGATATTTGGTGGCTACAATATATTAAGATTCCTTCTTACAAACTGAAAAATTGATTCCAAATCCTTTAAGGCTTGCTTCCTGACTTTTAATTGAACCCCGGTCACGTCCGCCCCTGCAGGCACCATCCCGCTCGGTGTCTGTGCCGGCACACATTTTCATTCATAAATACAGCGGCGCATCCCGAAGGTGCAGCACGTTACGAGGTGCACCCCCGTTCAAGCCTTCACACCGACACTGCGTAGCTCTTTAAGCTTTTCCTTGATTAATTTGCATTGAGACAACATATTTGCATTCTCGGGTTCATAAAATGATTAACTATAATCAGCCCGCAGTGTTTCCTCTTTGAACACAGTCCCTCTGGTTGCCATAGATACAGTACATTAACCACTGAGAACTGTTCTTTATTATCCCACAAAAAGGTGGAGTGGTAGCAATGTAATAGCGCTATTCATGCAAGATTGTACAACAGGCAATTATGCAATCTCTGTGCAATTATAACAGCTACAGTACGATGTAGCAACATAGCTGCAGGGCACACTGACACTATATGTAGATGACCGGTGATGCTCAGAATCTAAATGCAGCAGCTCACGGGCTATCTAAATACGAGCGTGTCATTCAGCAGAGGGCAAACCTCTCTGTCTGTTCTGTCTGTAAAGGTAATAAATGGCCATATAAGTGCACGATCCGACGTGCAGAAGTGTCTGTCACAGCTTTGTCTATCAGCTGCAGTCCGAGCTCGCTCCCTCAGCCTCTGTCCTTGGGTGGGCACCGGCTGTCGTGAGAACCACACCCCAGAGTCAATGGGTTTAGCGACTTATCACACACACACACACACACACACACACACACACACACACACACACACACACAAATGCGCGCGCGCGCACACACACACACACACACACACACAAAATCACCATCCCCCAATGGTGACACAGAGTAACAATCCGCCACCTTCCCACTGCCTCATTGAGAGTGCCATTAGGGACTTGTTTCAGGGGAGGGCGGGGAGGGTGGGGAAGGTGTAGGAGGAGGGAAATGGAGGAGAGACGGGGGAAGACACAGTGGAGAGGTGAGGTTAATCCTGGCTGAATTGCCACTGAACCACAATTCACGCTAATGCCGTACACAAGACGTCCGTATAATCTCTATTTCTTTTTATTATTATTATTATTATTCTGATCCATTCAAGCGGGAGCCTCACCGCTCCGCCCAGCCGAGGATCGGAAGCCTCTAGCAAGAAAGGAGAGAAATATTAAAGATAATATTTGCATTTATAATGGTGGAGTTAAAGAGCGTTGCTTTGCAGAAGCCCTTTTATCACACACGCCCAACAGGTACTGCCGCTGAATTGATTTCATCTTAAATCACTTTAAAGTGTCATTATGGAAGATTTGTGTGTATTAAAACAGACATTCGGCTATAAGTAAAAGAATACATAGTGCAGTGGCTAATAAAATGAAAAACTCCGCCAAACATTTGTCATCTTACCACAGTTCCCAAGCAGGCACAGAGGCAATATTAGCCAAGCTCCTGGTGGCACACACACACACACACACACACACACACACACACACACACACACACACACACACACACACACACACACACACACACACACACACACACACACACACACACGCTTCCTGCAATGACATCTCTTTCCTGAAAACCCCCAGCCTGATTTTAACAACTGTCTGCTTTTCTGCAAGAACCATCCAGACACCAAAGACCGGCTGCTGTCTGCAACTGCTGAATATCTCCTTCTTTCTGCCGTCTTTCACTCAGCGAGCAAACTGCTACCCACTCATTCTCTCTCCCACTCTCTCTCACACACACAGACACAGCAGAGCACCACACCCTTTTAGCTGGCTATCTCCTGCAGATGGGGAGAGGGGGGCTCAGGTGGTGACTGCCACAGCCCCCCGCTCGCCCTCTCCTTCCCTCCCTCCCTCTCTCCCTTTTCTGTCCTTTGACGGCGAATTGATGAGCGATGTTCAACGATGCACTGTTTCTTTTTACGATGGCCCGGGAAAAGATGCTCTGCAGCAACTAATAAGCAGCCATATGCCAGCCTCATTACATCCTCTGGAGCAGCCTTTAATTCAATTACACCGGCTCTCTGCCTGAACAAAGGCGCTGCAATCGCCGCTGATCTCATAGGGGGCTGAGGAGAAAGGATGTGGCGAGATGCTGGAGGAAAGGGGCAAGGGTTGGACATGCTGCTGGTTGGGTGGGTTGATGGAAGCGGGAACTGGGAATTATGGGGCTGTGGCTGACGCTTTGGCTGAAGCCAGGCTGTCAGGAAAAGGACTTTGAGTGCATGAGGAGGAAATATCACCTTTCAGGTAATAGGCTGGGTCGAGAAATTATAGTTTGGCGTAGAAATATTGAGGCTGAAAGTGAAGGCAGAACGAGACAGGACAGACAAGTAGAGGCTGAAATGAGAAGGAAAGATGGAGTTGGGGAAGATGTGGTGGCGGTGGTGGTGGTGGGAGGGGGGGCGGGGGGTTGATAAGTTGTGCTTAATGAGAGAAACGACAGATTTAGGGAGGTGATGGAGGAAAACTTGAACTTGCAAAGGATCTGGACTTAAGATGGACTTCACAAGGAAGAAGTTCTGTGGCGTTGAATCGCTTCTAAAACTGCTTAAACCTAAAGATGAAGCTAGAGGATGGGGACACGGAGGAGCCTTGAATTAGGAGCTCGTGGCCACTCCCATGTAGTGAAGACAGCGCTTAACACTCCACAATGGCGGGACCCACAGCAATGTTGCCACAGTTTAAAGCAGAAAATCATGCTCTTTGCTCATCCATCCACGAAGACCACAGAGTCTGTTTGGATTAATTCATGCACAGAAGCAGGGGCTAGGAGGATAAGTGCTTGTAGGGCCGGGAGGGTATTTTTCCCCTTAGACGCTCGAGGCAGCGACATTGGGAAAAGCCAGTGCCTCACCCACATGGCTGCAGTGTGCAGCGTGCCGGTTTCTTTTCCTTCATGTTTCCTCCCCTTCTTTGATCTTCACCACCTTTCGCGCCCGCTCATCTGCTCCAACCAGCATCCCTCGCTCTGTCGCCGCCACGTTCCCCCCGCCGGTTTCAGCCACCATCCACTCTCTCTTTTACCTTTCTGCTTTGCGGCATGCCTCTCCCTATACCTTCCCCCATACCTTGCTTTGCAGACTCCCCTCCCTGCCTCCATCCTCACTTCACCTCCATTCCAGCGCTCTCCATCCTATTGCCTCTTCCCCACCCACCCCCCACCCCCACCTCCCATCCCCATCCATGTGCACCAGCCATGCTGCACCCTGCCGCTCGTTCTCTCCCTGCCTGCATGGCTTTCAACTGGCAAGCCTCGCTTCCTTTCTCTCTCTCTCTCCTCCCTGCCAGAGCTGATATGACTCATCCAGGCTGACATTTAAGAAGCAATCAAGTGCCATCGGAATCCAGTGTGTCAGGAGTCTGATAAAATCATAATCAGTGTGAGATAGCAAGCAGGGACCCGGCCCTCATCACGTACGGAACCACCACGATGGCTGCTGAAATAAGCGCCACCTTTGCCTTCATGGAGCATCTTTTTATTATTATTACTCTTTACCAGTGAGACTGGGTTAATATGAACTACCCAATACCACCCTTTCACATCCTTTAAATGAGTGCACACTTCATAGTACCCTCCACAGCATCCACTTATAAAGCTGGAGGGCTATGATAATCCATTTATACTCATTTATTCCCATTGTATCCCCCTGAGGCCACTGACATGGTGCTGTTCACCCAATCCGTACCCCACCCTTTTTTTTTTTTTCCCATCCTCTCCTCACTGTGGAAATGTACTTTCCTGTGTCACCCATTGCTGCTCAAAATAACACAAATACAAAAGACACTAAGACCCTGCGTTTAAGGCATCAATTAGGAGAACACTTTAGGTTGGTCCAATTAATATGAAGCATCATTAACAATGGGGAGCTCAGTGGAGCTCTCGAAGAATTTAGGGAGCTTTGATGCAGGAGACAATACAGGATCTAGGAAAGTGATTTTCAATAATCTTTCACTTTTCTTTTTTTTTTGCAAGTGCTTGATCAATAGCAGGAAATGTCAGGTGCCCAAGATCGAGTTACAGTCTCGTGCCTCCCCGCAAGTACAGTGTGAGGTCTGAGAGGCATTGTGGCAACATCCATTCATGCGGGATAATCACATTAACTAGGCGTGTCTGGGCTCACTGGATAGATTTCTATGGAGACAAGCCAGGCCTGGTGTCAAAAGGAAATCGCACCAACATCTTTTCTAATCTCTCCCCAAACCTTGTAATCTGACCAAATACCAACAGTGACAAACTTCAGAATTGACATGTATTGTTTTTAGTCAGAAGAAAAGAGCATTAAATGTTGATAGAAAGCAAATCAGAGCAGTTTACCGGTTTGGTTCTTCTTATGCAGCACAGCATAGTTGTAGTTGTAGTATCCTCCCTTTTTCTTCTCTGCTTCTTTCTTCCCTTCTTTCTCCCTTTCACTTCTTCTCTCTCACCCTCTCACTCTCTTTCTCTCTCTCTCGCTCGCTCCCTCGCTCCCGTGCACACTCTCTCTCTCTCTCTCTCTCTCTCTGGCTGTATCAACAGCTAAGCCGCCCAGTACATTTACTCATCCCAGTTTGCACACAGGCTCTTCAGTCGGTCTGAGCTGGGTGCAACTCTCTCACTCTCTCTTACTCGCTGCCTGACAATGACTACAAGCCCACCCTTTAAACCCCTCCCTTCCCCTCACTCCCTCCATCCCTCTCTCCTCCTCTCTTCCCTTCACACTATCGTCCTCCTCCTCCTCCTCCTCCTCCTCCTCCTCCTCCTACTTTCGCTCATACTGATGAACCCCCACCACCTCTTTTAGATCAGCACTCCTCTCTTCTACATCTTCTCACCCTCCTCCTCCTCCTCCTCCTCCCTTTCAGCCTGGCTCCAGCTAAAGCGGCGGCCCCACCCTAAAAAGGCTCTCCCTTAATAACTGACTGGATACCTCCAGTACATTTTTTGCCATTAAAGATTTTTGTTGTTGTTCTTTATTGGGTTGTATCTCTTTACACCACCACAGCCCAAATGTGTTGTTCCCTCCCCTTCACACGCATTTAAGGAGGTGTCTTCTTTACTTTAAAAAAAAAAAATTAAATTGAATGTTTTAAAAAAGTGGCTCCTAAATGGAAGTAGCCTGCACTGATTGTTCCCTCTCAGACTGTGTTATAGACTATCTGGGTCTCAGATCTGTGTTATAAGCCTGCGAGCTCTGCGTCCAAATTACCACGGCGACGCCATAAGCATGTTTCCTGGCACAGCCGGCAGCAGCTCTTGCCAGGAGAGACGTGTGAAAGAGAGCAGTGATGATCGCGAGGCGCATGCACGCACACACACATACACACACACACACACTCTTGTGCTTTTAGGACACGTCATCAACCCCCCCCCCACCCCACCCTCCCACCCCCTCCACCACCCCCCCATACCCAGCGCTCTCTGTTCTCATGGAAACACCAGCAGATAGACTAGAAGAGCAGAGGAGGAGGAGAGAGAGATGGACGGAGAGAAAGGAATGAAGGTAGGAGGAAGGCCGGGTGTGGCAGACAGGCGAGGCGAGGCGAATGGCTTCTGTCCCCCCCCCCTCCCCTCCTCCTCCTTTTTTTTTTCTCCCTCGGTGTCCACATTTGCACACACACTGGTTTAATGAGCGGGACACTAGGCATGCATTATCCCCATAACTACATGTATAACCATACAGTGAGGCTCGCAGGCGCGTGTTCATGCAAACACCCACACACTGTATTTGTCTTTCATAATATACACACACACACAGTCACACACACACACGCGCACACGCACACGCACGCACACACACACACAGTGGTGTCAGAAGAGTCCCCACCCCCGCTCTGACACCAGCGAGCACCAGCAGAAGCTACAGACACAATGGGTGATGGAGGGAGGGATAGAGAACGGGGTGATAGACCGAGCGAGGGAGGGATGGATGGGTGGATGGATGGATGGATGGAGGGATGGATGGAGGGATGGAGGGAGGGATGGATGGAGGGAAGAAGAAGAGGAGGAAGAGGATGAAAAGACCTGAGGGTCTCTGCTCCGCTATTCTTCTCTCTTACAGGATTATTCCACATCAAGTTAACTGAGGGGAAATCATTAACCTGCCTCCACTGAGTCACAGCCTTTCCCCCCCCGGTGGTCCCTGCTGCCACACAGGCAAAAACCTAGCACCATTACCAGGCTGTACTACATCATCACTATGTGTCATCACGATCTATAAGCGGGCCGTATGACACAGACACTGTAATAATGCACAGTTCTGCTGAGTGTGCATGATCTCTCTCTCTCAGCGTTGGCCTGCTTTACTTTCACACACGTATGCACATTCATACTGATCAGCTGCCAGTTCGCTGTCCCCTACTGGACAGTACCGCTGTAATAACGAGCTGATAAGCGCTTTGCTGACAGGACTCTGAAGTTGTCGGAGATGCTGCCTCTCCAATGTGTTGCCACGGAAACTTCCTGGGGGAAAAACAGGGTGGGGGGGGGGGGGAATTAAGGGGAAAAGCGTGAACAAATGAGTGAGTAAGATTACAGCGGTTTGACAGATGTGAGTATTGTGTTACTCAAATGGTACAGCCTTCATCAATTATCAGATTAGAGTTGACATTATTACTCAATTAAATTAGCAGCATTATCTCAAGGAAAGAAAATGGCAACAAGTACTGATGAAAATTTAACAACTTCACTTACATTTTAGCAAAAAAAAACAACAACAATGCTGATTTCAGCCTAGAACACATCAAAAACTGTTGCTTTTCTTCATCTATTTTTGTAAAATGAATGTATCTGCACGTCTGACCACAACCGCACTAAAGCACTCACTGTTTATCACCTATCTGTACTTAACTATGTTTTATCCAATTTATCAAGAGATATTCATCCAAAGGCATTCACTTAGTTTTAATAAAGGCAATTTGATGAAACGGTTTATAGCGTCAACATTTAAAAATGGCTTTGAATTAAATCCCCAGAGTAGAGGCGCAGCTACAAATCCTTGAAGAGCAAAAACACAATCACACTCTCCTATTACAAATGATGAGGCCTGTCTAAATGAAAAATAAACACTCAAATCCCCACGAGCCAAAGTCAGGCAGGGGCAAGGAGACAGACCGAGAGTGTGTGGTATGCTCTTTGAAAACAATCCAGTTACAACAGCTCGGCCACTGGTCGACCGGAAACTGTAACCCAGACTTAAGAGAGGCCGCTCCTCCTCTGGATGTCTTGGTATGCTAATGTGTGTCCCGGTATTCGACTGTTCCGTCAAGCAGCTGAATCTGCTTGTTGCACTGACCGCACAGATCAATAATGTCACACTGTCCTGCCCCTATGGAGAAGCAGTCAAGAGGGATGTTCTGGCAACACTTTGCTGTAGGTGGCAGCTACTTACTGTAATTACAAAGTCATTGTTTGTGATGAGTGTAGTTTATCATTCAACATGAAGTCTCAAAAATGGGATAACCAGTTTACACTTGACCCCCCCCCCCCAAGACATCTAATCACCAGTTACATACTGCCAGATTCTTTGCTCTGCGTGTATTTGAGTGTACATTCTTACAAAGCAGTTGCCCTGCTTTCTGTTATAAAACTGTAGCTGCTGCAGAACACCATGGAGAATCTGGGTATGCAGCAGATCACACCTATTTTTATAATGCCATTAATACACTGCAGTTAATCTTTTCTTCTTTTTTGAAAACTAAATTAAGTTCTAGTGCATACAAGGGAAGTTGATTTTGTTTTACCTGTAAATCATAGCACACCTTTGATTCCATTCTGTTTGTTGCTTGGTGCATCAACAGTGCAGTCTGTCCTTTCACACTGACTGTGACAAAGCTCCTCATTTGCAGTATGAAAGGTCACTGTATCCGTGAAAGACAATAAGACTCGCATGCAATCTACCTACTGCGGGTTATACAGGAGTACTTAGGCAAAAGCCAATTATATAAAATTGACCATAACGAATGTAATCAATTATTTTCCTGTGGGATAGAAACACAAATGTTAAAACTCGGGCCGTACAAATGCACATACACGTGGATTATTACATTACATAATTACAGCATCAAGTTTACGACACCACAAGTTATTTAGTATTATTCTTTAAATCAGGACAAGATGAATCCCTACATAGATGAGGATGTGTTTAAAAGAGTATAATATTGTAATAATTGTTAAATTTGTATAAATAAATAGATTTTTCCTTTTTTCTTCCACAAAATCCAATTCTTTAGTAGCTATTGTGCCAAATTTTAATCTCTTTTTAGAATTTTTTTTTTTCTATCAGGCTTGATTTCTATGCAACAGAGCAATTAAATTCACACTAAGTGTATATTACTTATTCAAGAATATTTGACTTACTATTGATAATATACTTATATTTGCCCTCAGGAACATCTTTTTTAAAATGCTCCATAGAGCCTTGGTGCATACTATATTTACTATACGTAATGATATGCGAGTGTGCCGGCACAAAATAACTGCACGACAGAGACATTCAGAAAGAAACAAAAAAGCCATGTTTGGATTCAGAGTGTAAAAATAAACATTTTGGGGCTGGCAAATATCTGCAGAAAAATCAAATGTGTTCTACACAGATCACGATGTCCTGCAGCTGACATGAAATATTCCCACTGGAGAGTAGCAAACTGCTTCGTTACTGCACAGATCAAATGGAAACATAGAGGAGGTATGAACATGCAACACAAAATACTAAGACAGCACTGCAGTGGTAAACAGCCCGCAGGCCCGTCTCGTATCTGGTGACTGACATGGCAGCGATGTTGATTACCGAGATCGTAGCTGTATAGAAAGTGACCTTTTTTTTTGCACTAAACAGTATTATTACCTGCAAAGTGACCTGAGCTCATGTCTTTCTTTTTTGTTGTTTTACTTCTGCTTGGTGATACATTAAGTGTGGGAAGGGGGGAAAAAAAAAAAATCGGTAAATGGAAGCAGCCAACATGCCACACGTAAGAAAATGATTCACTGTTGAGCAGATTTTATTGGGCATCATTGGAGAGAGTGCACAACTGACAATCAACGAGGGCGAGATCGGATGAGACCGAATGTCAAATGGAAGCATTACAGTGAGGCGAAGATGTGTTTGAACTGGCTGGGCCGAACGACGTGAATCCGCTTGTTACACAGCGTCTTCTTTTTCTTCGCATTAAAAACGTCTTCCTGCGTAAATGCTATTTTAAAACATACAGTAGCATCCGCAGCTGCAAATCTGCTGAATTACGCTAATAAAAAAAACAACAACAACACCAACACAGAAAAAAGCCGTTACATTTTCAGATACCCATCTGCTGTTGTCTTAAATGTTCATGTTAGATAGTGCCAACATCAGCACCAGAGGTTGCCTGAAACATCTGTACAATGGAAGATGCAGGACCCTAAGTCTAAATTTGGATTGTGTTACAGGCAGATATCACCGCGGTCAAACGTTTTCTGATTATATCAAGTCAAATCCTTAAAGCTCACAGCTTCCATCAGACACGTTTTTTTCTCTCCAAAGCATTCAAGATACGTGTTGCGTGTGGATTCCAGAAGGAGGCGAGGATGCTTCCAGACTGAAGTCACAGCACTAAATTAAAGGGACATTTTCAATTGGCCGACACATTTACAGTAAAACAGTTGAATATTCATTCCATTCATCTTATCTGAACCTTTTTTTTTATTTATTTTTTTAACAAATGTTTATTCACTGAAATACATTTTTCATATACTAGCTTGTCAGCCCATTTATGCATCTACACTTTTAACCTTAAATCCCTCAAACACCTCAGTGTTTCTGATCAATGCATCGTCCCATCACTTCTGCTATCTTGTGTGGAACACTAATATCGAGTCCGTTGGACAGAACAAACCTGATTGTTAAAGTGTGTTTAAAGTATTTGACTTGCTGCCCTCTCCGCATTGCTCACTCTCGACTTAATAACTGAATTTCTACCAAAAGCTAATCATTGATTACTTGTGTATTTGTTGAATCACTGGGAGGCAGGCGTATTATGTCAGTGTATTATTCATTCAGAAGTATTTGCTCTACAGATTACAAATATGTGACAGAACTTCCCAGATGCATTTTAGTTTTTAATTGCTATCTCAGTTTGTATCTTTTGGTCTCGCTTGTTGCACATGCATAATCAAGTATACTGCATATCCGTGATGCGTAAACTTTAATTCACAGTTTAAAATACTATTAAGGTCTGAAGTAGCATTGTTACTTTCATGTCAATTTTCAAATCTTTTTGAACATGTAAAAGTGGCCTTAAATCTCTCCTCCCTCCCGTGCTCGCCGTTTCCGTCTACGATCCGCTAGAGACAGAGGACGATGACCTCAGAGGGTGAAATATCAAAAGGTGTTACTACCACTCACAACAAAAGCAACCAGGTGTCCACTCCTGAACTGGCACGTCGGGACTCCAACGTCGTCGGACACAACTGCACTCCAACAAGCCGCACGGGTGTCCTCCTATGAAAAACCCACTTCACTGAGTCACACAGGAAGTGGACTGAGTTGGAGGGAACTCGCCCACTTCTTAAACTGTATCAACGCAAAGAATGAGGGAACAATTTTCAATGATATGATTATTAAATGAGCAATAAAAGCAAAGGTAAAGGAAGAATTGAACGTCCTCTGGTGGTGGTGGTGGTGGTGGGGTGGAGCTGGTTTGAAGCTCAGCCATCATTGTTGGGTCTGGCTTCCTCTGGACGCTGCCGTTTGGGAGGGTTTTGTATTGCACTCTTAAAGTTTGTTCCAACGCTTCCTGCGATTCGCAGCCAGTAAACAGTCCCCGACAGATGAAATAAATTTGGATAAATAGGGGGGGTGTTCCTCTCTGCTCAGCCCAAAGGCGGATTCTACATTGATGAAACAGATGTTTCGTAAACTGTTTGGCTTAATTTGAGCATTTGGAGAAATAGATGTGGATCGTCAGCAAGAGAAAATCTCTTGCGTGAAAGATTTTATTTGACAGTAATGGTATCATCTCCTTTCAGCCTGGAGACTAGAGAATCAAAACGACCTCCTCCGAAACGAGGTTTATCCAGAAAATCAAGTTCAGGCGGCAGTCTGCTGAGTATTTTCTTTCTTCAATCAATCCATTTTTTTTTTTTTTTCTGCCCTGCCTGACGTGAGTAAGCTGTTGCCATGGCAGTTCAGATGAAGCAGGAATGATAATTGTTTCACCATAGTGGTGTGTAAATTATTAAAACCTAGAGGGCATGAATGAGCCGACTGAGAAAGAGAAAGGAAATGAGACAGAATGGGGCCTTGTCGTTTTCCGTGTGTGTCGTTGGCACCGAGTTCTTGGGTCTTTTCATGACTCTGGAGGCCCACGACTGCCAGACCAGACAGATGCTCCCGCAATTTACGAGTGAAGCTCCAGGACTCCAGCCGGTCCTTGGGAGTTTTTAAAGGAATATTCAGAAACATTCATGAATAGTGGAAGAGACCCATTCATGAATAGTGCAGCAGACCAAACAAAGAGAGAGCAGAGGAGAAAATGGCGGCCATATGCCGTCGGCTTTACCAACAAATAGGCTCTGTTTGCTAACCAAGAAGCATCAATTTCACGAACAAAATCTTGATATCAATTAGCGTTTAAAAGATACGATGATCATCCTCTAACAAAGCCAAAGCCATCAGCCCATGAACAATATATTTTGGCAAAATGTTGCTGGAAAAAAAAAAAATCATAAACAAAAGCAACCTGTGACTCCAAAGTCAAAGTTCATTCCACATGAAATGACCACATCCATGAAAGCCAAACACAAATATCCCCAAAGTATACTTACTGGCACACAGTTACTGCTGACATGGCACAGTAATGCACAGAGGACTGAAAACATATCAAATAAACAGTAAAAGACAGTGTTTTCTATAAATAGTGTTAAGTGGTCACATCTTATGATTGAAATCAAACAATTTATTTTCTTTCCAAACATGAACAGAAATATTCCACTACAGACAACAAAGACAGATTTCATACAGCCGCTTTGAAACGGACAATAAATTAGACAAAACGGCGCTCTCTCCTTCAGAATAAGAAAAGTGACATGTTTAAATCATCACGATATAAAAATATATGTAGTGCTCGTTGCGTGTTGGCATGTACAGGGTCAGTTTGACCGAATAGTACCAGTTCGGGTGCTACTGTGCAGAGAGACTGAACAGCAAATATCTCATCCACACCACAGACTTCAGAATTTAGATTTCCTTTTTTCCCCCCAGCTCACTTTGTCGGAGCTTATAGGCAAAAAAGTACAGCTAATTATTTACATATTCTGTGGTGTTAAATATACGGAGTATTTTCCAAAAGGGGTCACCACAAAAAGTAAACTATCACCAACGTGACTGGGCGAGTGGTGGACTGTGGCAAAGAAAGACATACAACCGGCATTGATTTCCGGTCAGTATCTCCCATTCCAAGGCCCCAGTAGGTCCGGAGGTTGCAGTTACAGCTCCTAACCACTAGGGTTCTCTAGCACTGAGATTCAACATAGCCATCATCTGCGGGAGGAAACTGTTTTGGGTTGTAGTACTCCGCCTCGTCCTCCGAGTCCTGGAAGAGACCGGAGAATAAAAGACAGTCAGATAAGAAGTACGTACATACGGAGACACAACAAGCCAGACACAAAACAAGTATGGTGGAAAAATCAATATTTTACAAACCCTTAAGTCCTGTTGTCAGACATGGAGGGCATGTAAAATTAATCATGTGAAATGTATCTGGCAGACATGTCTCTAAGTTATTTATGGGTTGGAAGACGATGTTCACACGAAACGTTCAGTACTGTACCATCAGATATAGGTCACAGCATGAGGCCGTCTTTATTTTGGCTGCCGGTGGGTGGATGCCATACTCCTCTCTGGTGAATGCAGAATGGACAGTAGAGACGGTTAGTAAAGACAATAATCACACTCACAATGTCCATGAAAAGCGCCGTCTGTTTTTTAAACAAAGTATCTACGTTTCAAGCAGGTCTTTATGAGGAAAGTGTCATTTCAACAACAATAAACTAGTCTGCAAATTTCATTTTTACTGATTCATACCAGAAATAGCATTGACTCTTGTCAGAGTATTGACTCTTACACAGGAATCTACAGTTTAAAACTATTAAAAGGAATAGTTTGGGGAATATGGGAATTCCCTGGTTTTGCCGAGTTGGATGAAAAGATTGTTACCACTCAGAAGGCCGACCAATCGACGTGAAGCTGCCTGGAAGCAGCTGCCAGTCAGCTTAGCAAAGCATAAAGAAGTAAACTGCTAGTTCTTCCCAAAGCAAACAAAACTACCACCAGAAACTACAAAGCTCATTTATTAAGTTGAGCGGCTATTTTACCAGTAGACCTTTTTCCCGGCAGATATTTTGACCTGTCATTGTCGGGCAAGCACAGGTTAATGAAGTGTCCCAGTAAGCCGTGACATTGAACCAGCATGCACAAACGCAGGACCTCCCATAAATGGAATGCAGCTTTTCCTACAAAGAAAGGTTAAAATGTCTGCTGGGGAAAAAGATCGATATACAGTGCAGTGCAATGCCACACTATTCTCTTTTCTTTTTTTTTTTTAATGATTCATATTTGAATTGAGTTTCCAGAAAATTATAACAATAAGGACAAACTTCCAATCTGGAGTAAAAAAAAAAAAAAAAAAGAAGAAAAACAACAGCTGTGTCTAAATATAAATGAGTACCATAAATGGAGTTGGATAAGACACGATGAGAATACAGAAACACATCAAACCACAAACATACTGAATACAACAAATTGACCGAAAGTAAAACGATAAAAAGCCACTCTATTCTATTAAACATGTTTCCCTCTCCAAGGAGATGTGCCAGTGCAGTTACAACTAAATACAGGGGGAACTTTTGGGGAACTTCAAGTAGACAGAGGAATGGAAAGAAAACAAATAGCGGGTTCCAATATTTGATTTGGCTACAAAGAAAATTAAACAGTACAATATTTTTGGCCCTAATACCTCCATATTGATAGTGCAATAATGTTGTTGGCATGACTACTGGTGCTTTACACAGTGAGGTTTTGGATCAATAATCATCAGTCATGTGGTTATATTGACCATGTGAATAAAGGCAAACAACAGAGCAGCTACCAACAGTCTGGTGCAGGCAGAGAAGAGAGAGGACAACACGTATGCTATGACACAATGTTACAATAAGCTTAAACAACATCTAGTCTTGTGAGATGATATCAATATTATGTCAATATATTGCCTAGTTCTACAAAAAAAAGTTTTTAAAAAATGAGGATAAAACCACACAAATACAAAAGTAACAAAACAGTCAGTAATAAACAGTAAACAACTTGAAGCCCAAAGTGCCAAAGGACATGAGAGTCTCTGCTGTTGGAACAACAAATGGCTTCTTTAATATTTATATTCCTGTACGGCAGCAGTAAAAAGAGCAAATACCAGATCCTGAGACTTCCAACCAAAGGGAGGAACAGCGTCGCGTTTCAAACCAACCTGTAGATCAGCTGACATCAGACTCAAAGCTGGTTCACAGCACCTTTCTACAGCCAGCAGACCCTTCTGAAAACAAACCTTTAACTTTAATAATCAAATCGTCAAATTCTTGTTTAACCTTCATCAAATTACCAAACCAGCGGCACATCTGTAACCATCAAAGCCTGCCATGACTGCCATTATCCTCAGGAGACCCACACCAGTGACTGGTAGATTAAATCCACTCACCCCACGGTGACCTCGATGGGTGATCTGTAGGCCTTCGATTGGTTCTGCTGTTTCTTCGGACAGAGCATCCGTCCAATCAGAATGAGGGTGATGACGGCAGAGGGGAGGAGGATGAAAGCGATGAGGACTGCGATGTCAGAGAAGTGAATGCTGGGTACTGAGGAGGAAGAGGAGGAAGAGGAGAACGTGAGGTCATCAGGCGACACGTTAACATGGCGTTTAGGAGCGCACAGTCACAGGACGTCATCCCATCTGATCTGCACGCTGTACACACAAACCATACACTTCCCCTACATGTGTATGTACCCAACAAGCGTCACTCTGCACTCATGAAGTCAGACCAAAAAAAAATGAGTCTCCTTCAAGGCAACATTTTGGGAAATATTCTGGCAGAGTGAGACGATCCCACTCCAACATCTGTACAGTAAATACGCAGCTGCATCAAACGGCCAGTTAGAGACAGCTGGCCGGGCACTGCCCGAAGTCAACAAAACCCAACAAGGAACTCGATGTTCTTTGTCAATCTGTACACAAACCAAAAAGTATAAACAATAATTTCCATTGCGCGTTCCAGGCTCTTCCTCGGCTGGGACCAACGACTTCCTGGTTGACGGGCAACTGCTCCCAGATAGAAAATAAACAAACAAGATGCTAGGCCTCGATGTTTGTTGGTGAGCTTTCAATCTGTCAATCTTCTAATTTTACCCGGAGTCAGTGGGTAACTTCGAATCGGAGGAGTAAGCCTCGAGTCATCCTCGCCAGGCAGTCGTCTCCGGTCAGCTCACAGCCGAGCCGGGTGGATTTGTACGAGCCAGAATGCTTACGTCATGACAGGCTCGCGCAAACGCCGCATAGGTGTTTGGATTAGTCCGCGATATTAAAAATATGTAGCTGGCAAAGGAATTTTAAACCTTCTCCGCTCAGCCAGCTCTCTGCAGGCTCACATCCAGACACCCGAGGTGGAATCAGGACAAACGCAGAAAACACTTCAAACCATACGTGCTCGAAAAGATGAATATGATTTTAACGTTAAAAAAAAACATTGGGTCTGCACGATATCATCAGAGTTCAGATTTAACAACAGTTATGTCATATGTGGACGGATGTGTCGTGCGCACAGGAGGAAGTCAAATGAACAAGGCTATTACACAAAGAATTTTACCACGCTCGGTGATTTTGTGTGCGTGCGTGTGCGTGTGTGTGTGTGTGTGTGTGTGTGTGTGTGTGCGTGTGCGTGCGCGTGCGCGTGTTGATCAAAAGGTTCAGAGACTGCTCCTGTTTTTCATGATGTGCGTGGAGCAGGAAGATGCCAGAACCTATTGCGAGTACATATTTAAAGTTCCGTCGCTCGATGACCACCAGCACCCGAGTTGCACGCATTCGTGTCGAGCAGAGGTCTGCGATGATGTCTCCGGGCACCTACACCTGGAGCACATCGAATGACGGGCTCCAATGTTTTGGGGAAGAGACAAAAGTGGCCGAGAGACAAAAACGCGTCCGGCAGAGGTGGTGGGGAGCAACAATATCGGGTACCGATCGCTCTATTTAAATGAGGCACCCGCGTCCGTTAAAGTGATTCTGACAGAACGACCGCAAAAGGAAAAGGAAATCTGATCCCATTGAAATTCATAAATATTAATCTAACAAGAACAAAACGCTATATAGGAGATTATCAGTGTTGGGAAAAAAAATTACTCGGGAGGCTTGGTTCAAAATCAAACACGTCGGCCATTTATTCTTGCAAGAAGGAGCAACTAGGTGCACCCTCAAAGAGAGGTGTCCAGCAGTGCTCTCTCCAGCAGTCCTCCACGTCACTCCTCCGTAGGGCAGCTTTTATACAGTCGACAAACAATTGACATTCACTCCCATTCCCTTTGGTATCTGCTTCCGTATGGCAATACTGAGCTGGTTGTAGGTCACAAGATAAGGACGCAGGGGAGTCGTCAATTAGATGCGGAAAGTAAAACAATAAAGGAATCGCTTGCAAATAAGACAGAAAACAAAAAGAAACTTTTCGGAGCCTGCTTGACAAAGAGACTTTCTGGAGCCACAATGCAAACGAGAGGAAGAGACAAATCTTTTTTTTCCATCAGTCAGCGAGGAAGTCAATACCGTGGGAATGACAAAAAGATCAATAGATGAAATTATGAGAAGATGGCAAAATATTAGGTGAAAAATTAAAAAAAAAAAAAAAAAAAGGCTTTTAATAAAACGTCGGCAAATAAAAGAGGAGCGACGGTGGATGAGATCCTCTTACAAACAGCGATCAGCAGGTCCAGATCTTTCTGTGATGAGCAGGTGACTTTTCATTCAGTACCTCACGAGTGCTCGTGATCCTTATGACGCTACCTGTGAATTGTGCGGGACACATTCAGGACCTGTGACGGCACACCTGAATAACGGGACTGGGTGGGATATCCAGGCAGCGATACGCTGGAACGACCCAGAGACAGGAAAATGCTGAGTCCTAAGTTTTTTTAATTGCTGGTATTTCGTGACTCCTCCTCCTTGTTGCTGGCTGTCAATCATCATTCAGTTCATTCCATAACTCAGAAACGTCATCGCTAAACAGACCACATGTCTGAATAATCTTTTCCTCTGGCATCTCAGAAATGTTTCCACGGGTGGAAAACCGCATTCTCTGCGTATTCTTTAGTTTCTCTGCGTCTCCACAATAATAAGAGCAGCCGTCTCTCCAGATTTGTGCATCTGATTAACACGTTCCTTTCGGTCGTACTATAAAATACCCACGCCGTCACTTCTCCTGTTTCTACTTTCAGGTTTGGTAAATATCGTTGCGGGTGCTGAATTGATCTATTCGCGTGTTCCCTCCCAGTATTTTAAAAGCTCAGGTAGAATCGCCCAATATTACATATGCATGCAGGCAAACACGCAAAATGGACAACGTGCGTTAAATTGCACATTTGAACGGTTCAATCCTCACGGCACGTCGTCAGTAGATCTGCTCGGACGTTGTTTTGCGGTTGTTGTGGAGTTTGCAAACCTCCAGTGAATCAGGCCCTTTGAGCGGCGCCCTGTCATGTTGGATAACCCAAAACTCCAGGAAGCCAAAGTTAAGGTTATCTGCACCGCAAGTTTTCCCTCCGACTCCTCAGAATGTCGCAGCAGAACTCGGCGCACGATGCTGCGAATGTCAAAGAAAAACAAAAAACAAAACCAAACCACCCGGTTGCACAGCTGACCTTCTTTGTACAAAGCTCAGTAAGGTTCTGCTCCTCACAAACAGGAACGCCACTCAAAACCCCTCTCGAGGCGCGTCGCTCCTTCGCCGTCGATTTTCGGAGGCGTTCGGTGCGAAGCTCCCGAGTTCGGCCAGAAATTTGACGCGAGCCCTCCGACCGACGTCGGTGGAGAAACGGCCGACGCGCCGGATCGGAGGTCGAAAACACCCGAGCGGTTCAGGTGCGGACGTCGAATCGAGCGACAACGCCGGGAACGCCCGCCCACGAGAGCCGCAGCTCCAGTCCTGCTCCGCGAAAGGTCGCCACGGCGATGTCCTTCGCCGGACTTCCTGTCCCCACCCTCGCGTGTGCGCAACGTCTTACCCTTCGGTGTGACGGTGAGTACGGTGTGCGACGTCGGGGACCCGTGGACGTCCGGGGGGTTTCTGACCGAACACGTGTAGGTCCCGTTGTCGTTGAGCGTGGCGTTGAGCAGCGAGATGGAGGCGTCCCCGCGCGCCGGGCTCCCCCGCCACTGGATCCGACCGACGAACTGGCCGTCGGGCGGCGGGAACGCCCGCGACGAGAAGTGGAAGAACTAGAAGGAGGAAAAAAAAAAAAAAAAAGAGAGAGAGAGAGAGAGACAGGGTGAAGGACTTCGTCTTTTGTATAAAACAGATGAGTGGGGTTGAGGTGGTGCAATTAAAAAGAACGCATGTACAAAACGGTGAAACGGGTCGTGATTTGCGCATTTACAGAACTGCGTGGTGTCGCTTTAGGAGAAAACCATCGAAAACGTCTCGCTCGGAAAGGAAAAAAAAAAAAAAAATCAGCCTAATCACTTCTGAGTCTTGTCTGGAGCAACAGATGGTGCTGGGACATTTTTCTTTTGGCAATATTGTTGGTAGCAGCGTGAAGTGGGCTCCGCGCTCAGTCTGAAAACTACCAATACAAAATCTGATCAAGCATAAATCTGCGGGTGTCTCATTTCAAAAACTCATTTTTCTACCCTTCGGTTTAACGTTTACCGCGTCGGTCCGTCTTCGACAACCGACGCCGTCCCGTCGTTCCTCCCACGCCTCGCTGACCCAGACCTCTCGGCAACACGACATCCGGAGGGTGAGCGCGTCGTGCACGCGGGCGGGTGGAGGAAGAGGGAATGAAAGAAGTGGAAAGACTGCAGTACGTTGTTTTTCACAGGGAGTAAACCGAGAGTGTAGAATTTTGCATTTTCATAGGATTTGTGACGCACCGTAGACAAACAACAAAACAAAAAGGAAAGTGAACGCATGTAAAAAAAAAAAACAATCGGAAGACGACAAGACATTGAATTGAAAAGTATTAATTGTTGTCTGTGCATATTCTATTCTCTTCTGAATTAAGTCTTTTAAAAATGTTTGCTCGGCCAGAAAAGAAACCCTTGTGTTAAGTTTGAAAATACAGCCAGTGAGAAGTCATGTAATACGAGCGGCTGGGCGTTCATCTTCCTAAGTGCACTTAACCGCTCGAGACGGAGGAGGAAGAAAGACGGCGCGGTGCTCTGAGATTATAAGCGGGATAAGAGCAGCGCTGCAAAGGCCAATCATCTACGCTCTCAGCGCGGACCGGAGCCGGTTGGTGATTTCTTTCCAAGAAGTTCACTGATGTCTTTGCACCTCCACATTTCATGCGGCCGCATCTAAATTACACCTGAAGGGCTCTAAAAAAAAAAAAAAGGCACATGATTGTTCTAGTGGATAAAGAGTATTTATGGTCACGTGCGGGGGGCTCCGTATGGATAATGTGCCATGTAAAAATTGTTCATGATATAGCTGATAGAATTCTGAACATCATTTCAAAAAAAAACAATTATTGGAATAATGGCAATATTCCAACTTGTTGATCAGATCTGAACACCTATTTCATTTGACTGTAATTCTGTTTCTTGAAATGACTTCACTCTCACACGACACACTCCTTGAACCTCTTCACCGTGACTTCTGTCTTCACAGTTCACCCGAAAATGACTGTCAAGAATCAGAATCCGAAATCAACCAAACTATAAGAGCCAATATGTGTAAATAAAAACGTAGAGTACGCGAGCACCAAAACAAAGAGTCCGGTGAAATAAAGCTGATATTTTTGAACCATTACTGAAGATCTGCAAAACCCAAATATGTTCCTCAAAAGTTGCTGGAATTGTACAACACACTAATGGTGTTACCGTCAAGTGCTATTAAGGTTATTAATCTCTCATCAGTACAAGTTATTCCTGTATATCATAAGTTTAGTACTGCCGGAGTGACACTGTCCACTTTATTTCTCCAAGCGGTGAAATAAAATATTCACAGTTCTCTTGATCCGGTTGAAATTCCTTTACATTTTTGAAGTGCTTGAAGATGTATTACCGCTAAAGGACATGTCATTTAAGAGAGCCAATAAAAGCGAAGGGAGCGGTCCAATTTGTCACGTTAACATTTAAATGTGTATCGGTTGGCTCAAAGCCTCGTTTTGATCCTCGACTGCTAATGTGACAGCATCACGCATTTATATAAACTCAACGCTTCCTCTATGCGTTTCAAATTAAAATTGTTCAGTAAACAAAAACCCTTCGTTTCTTAAAGCTTCGATTTTGAAACATTTGCAGGAAGCTGCTGTTTGACAATAACACTTTCGATGAGTAATCTAGAACAACATTGAAAACGGCACAATTATTAACTGTATATGGAAATATAGATCATCGTCCATGTTAACGTAACATTAACATTAACATAAACGCTACAACTAAAGATAACAAACGTAGGGTTTTTCCCCCACCATTATAACACCGATGTGCAGCGCCCAAGTGGATTTTCACAGCACCTAACCCACGGCAAGACTTGTTTTGTTTGGTGATTGTCAGAAAGTGAATAAAAAATTTTTTTTTTTAAACAAATTGTCATAATAATAGTCCAAAATTACGTGGCGTTTTTAGTCAAATAACTGCCCACCACCTCCTACCGTGACCACAGCACCTCAGCCCACCGTAGACCAGGGGGAAACCCCTGTTATGTAATACGCTGTATGTAAAAACCGTCTGCATGTGCGAGCTGTCAGAGCAATATTTAAATCTTAACTCAAAATAATACAAACCTGGACAGTGTTTCTTGTGCGTAGCTTATACTGTACATTTACTGCCTGTGTAAAACACTGGGTACAATGTCAACAATTGTAACCGCGTATAAATACGCAAACATAAAAAGACGTGAACAATCACAGACACCGATAACAGTTTTATGGTTTTAGGACTTGTTTGTCTATCAGCTCCGTTTTCCTGAGAGACTGACTGTGGGCCTGGCAGAGACAGAGCTGGTTGTCTCCGTGCGCTGTTGTTCATCCACGGCTGATCGTTGAAGGACTTGGCAGAGCTCAGCCTACATGAGAGCAGCCTGAAGTCAGTGACTACATCAGAGTCTGCTCCGTCTGGAAACAAACACTACACCCGACGACCCTTTTGAATTCCTAAGAACTGCTGCAACATGACCAAGATCTGGGGACTGTTTTCAGCCGGGACCGCCTACGCTACAAATCTGAGACATTTCAGACTGAAGCTCCGACTGACTAGACCAAATTAGCAGCGGCACAATTTTTTTTGATTATAATAATAGATTTCAATTTAACGTTATTCAGCAGAATTCTATTGCCAAATCCCCCAATTACCATCGGCTCCCACCGATATGTGATTGAACACGCCAGCCTCTCTTCTCCAATCTACAAAATTAATTCTCATCAGGACTGAGGTAATTATGCAAGCCACTGAAGCACTGCAGCAATTCTGAATGACACTAAAGCTTTGGCAGCAACATTATTTTTATTATATTTTCTGATAAGAGGTTTTCACATGCTTATTCATGGTCTCTCCCAGCCTGATATACGACCCGGGGACACACAGGCCAAAAAAAAAGCAGCCAAAAGTGCTAATGAAATTGGATGGCAAGTAAATGAAGGCTCAGAAAAAGAAATGAGAAACTTCCAGACTTGTTCCCATCTTTGGGTCAGATCAGGAAACTGCCACTTATCATACGTCTGCGACAAAGAGAGCGAGCAAGCAGGGGTGGGTTGAAGAAAACGTGTGCAAAGGTGGGGTTTTTTTCTTTCTTGGGTAGCAGCTGACACACCGTTTTACTAGGATCTGTGTGGCTCTGTGAGTTAATACCATGCTATCTGCTGACTGACCCACACGTGTATGCACACGCCACACCGTGTCAATAAAACGTGCACCAAGTCCTTTTTCCCGTCTCGACACACTCTGACACCGGACAACTACATCTCAATGACTAAACCAACAGCACTCCGTATCAGCCGAGCCACAGAACATTAGCCTCCACTCAACTCTGAGTGCTCCTATAGGATATGATTGCATATAGGGTTGCAGCTACCGCACTATGGATTCCATTGGTCCGAATGCAATTACGCAGAACCACACTCGATGGCTATCGTCAAGTACAAATGGAACTGCTTAAATTGTGCGGTGCGTTTTTAGTGGACCCGTCAGTGAAACTCTACCCAGAGTGTGCCGCGTTCGAGGACTGAGTGCAGTCATGGGTTAGGACGGATACATCTGAACGCATTTCCAACAAGACCACAACACCATCGCAGAGGAAAGAGGGTATTGCGGTAGCTGAGGTTAACTGGGGGAAGCCTCGGAAAGACGCAACGGACGGACTGGAATGTGGATGAGTAAAAGCTCAGCAGTGAGGCGCATACAAATCTGAGGTATTGGTGCAAACAGTGTCTCCATTAAAACTGAGGGCGAGATCTAGTTGCTTCGGGGCCTTATTACTGTCACAGCGGGCGGAGAGGTGGGTTCAGAAATCAAGAGAAGTCGAGCCGGTCAGGAATGCAAATAAGGTAACCAGATATTCAAACAAGCTGCGTTTGTACAGATTGCCGATGGAAATCACGTACCTGTGCAATGAACGCAGTCTGTGAGGTCTTAAAAATAACAGAATAACGCCTAGTAGTTACATACGCATTTTATTAGATTCATTTCCTGATTAATTTACAAATAATTTTGTCTGTTCAATGTCTAAACGTCTGTTAGGGGATCCGTAGTAGCATCTAGTGGACACCAGCTGGACACCCCTCACGTCACCTGGCCTTCTCAAGAGTGGAAGAGAATCTCTCGAGAGTCAGTGATTGCTTTGTCCCTTCTGGAGCACCTGTTTATTTACCTCTTCAGTGTAAATACAACAACAAGTCAATCGCTGTGCTTTTTGGAGAACGCACTGCCCAAATTGTTTACGAAAGAGTGGACTGACCAATACAAGTACAGACAGAGCTTCTTTACATTTCAAATGTTCACCGTAAGAATAAAACAGCTTTGTCCCGACAGTAATTCTGATAAATGTATACTCACTGTGTTTGGTGGACCTCCGCTCTGGGGCCTGTAGGACCAGTCGACACTCATCCTACTGGTCGGCCTACTTGTGGAGGTAAACGTGCAGGACAACGTGACGGCATCCCCCTTCGACGCATGGAGCTCTGCTGGAGTGCTCACTGTGATGCAGGAGACTGCAGAAGGACCTGCAGGTGAAATATTAGAAAAAAGAAAAGAAAAAAAAAATGATAAAAGGGAGAGTGATAAAGAGGATGAAAGCAGGACGTGAAATGTGATAAGAGCAGATTCACACGTTTAAGTGTTCAGGAGGAAAGATAAAGGAGCGTAGAAATAACCAGAGACAAACGGGAACACGGTGAGCGGCACTGTGCCGTCTTACTTTAAGCAAAACAGTAAATAAAAAAAACAACAACCTGATAACATCTAAAAACCCGCTCACACCGTGGTGGCATGAAAGCGTCAGCACAGCAAAGTCTTCCTGGGGGACACGGCACCGAGTGACACTCCAATACAAGTCTCTCACCAGCCTCTCTTGTTGAATTTGACAGGCTCGCTGCACATTTGTCTGTCAAGGACCTTCAGCTGCAGATAAGGCTTTGTCCCGGTGTCTCTCTGGATGCGTTTCCACTGTTATCACTTCACTGAGAACGCCAAAGGGAGTCCAGCCACAGCACTGTCCACAACAAATGCTACTTAGGCGCTTCCTGGACTGTACCCATGAACAACAAGTGAACTGATGGCTTCGTTTAGAAGATGACAGTTTGCACAAATGCTGGATATATATATATATATATATATATATATATACATATATATATAAGTATATATATATACATATATATATATATAATACATATATATATATATATATCAGTTTTTAAGACCAAGATGACAGGAAACAACTTACGAGACACACAGTATGGAAGCATATGAACTTTGAGCTAACGATCATCAGTAACCTTGTTAACATGCTCATCTTAGTTTAAGCATGTTTGCAGGCTAATTTCTGCTAATTGGAATTTAACACAGAGTAGTACAGCTTATAAAAAAAAAAAAAGATAAGAACAAGAAGATATAAAGAAGAAGATAAAAAGTCACAGTATCACAAAGCTCAGTTAAATTTACCCTCATGGGACCTTTAATATCAAAACAGCTGTCAAGATAAGTCACAAGTGCCAAGCTTGTGGCGTCACTAAAGGAAACAAGGTTAGTTTATGTTTAAAAGGTCCCATATTGTATCAAATCTGATACACATAACTTTTTTTGATTGCAAAGTTGGTCCAGGTGCTAAATTAATACTTCAAAAGTGTGAAAACCATCTGTTCATTTCGAAACACATGGGCCCTACTGCCCGTGTTCAGTCGCTGTGCCAATGACACTTCAGTAAGTTTAACTCACGATCATATCATATATGTGCAATCTAGCACAAACCACTGTCTATGTCAAACCTGCAACCGTGGAAGGTCATTTTGTTGCGGACCTAGCAAGCTACGAGGCCGGAGAAAACCTCTGCCGACCGAAGGGTCAGCCAATTAGAAGAGACGGTCAGCGACGTCACTGTGCCCGACATAAACGGACACCAAAAGGCCTGTTCTTGGTAGAGCTCCAAATAGAAGCTGAACAAAGTACATATAAAACTATGTTGAGATAGTTCATGGTTCTTAAAACCACAAAACAAAAAAGCTTCTTACAGATATTCAAGACTGCAAATAAACACCAGAGAAGTAAAAATAACAGACCCGTGAGGAATTAACCTTCTGGAGAACCATGAACGTCTGAACAAAATGTCATGCCAAGACATTTATTTATATGCATTTAGCTAAATTGGTGAAAGTTTTCACCTGCTGGTGGCACTATGTTTAAAAACAAAAAAAGTTACCAAAGTGAAATTATCCTCTGTGGACCACGAATGTCTGCAGCTAATTTTACAGGAACAATTATTCAGCTTTTTTTTTTTTTTTTACTCTGAAATACAAATGTCAATTTGAGGGTTTTAAGATATTTCAGTCTGGTAAAATAACGGAAAGGAAAACTGGCAGTATTTTCTTATCGATCATCACTCACATTAACACACTACTGTTTTTGGGGAAGAAATGAAAGAATCCTCACACACACACACACACACACACATTTCAAAAGCCTCAAACTGCCTTTCATCTCGAAGGAGCGAGCAACCGCAGAATAAGCTCAGCAATCAGCAGATACAACCAAACTTAAGACCGACACCGCTGGTTTCATCAGAGACTCCCAACAGTCGCGATAAGGACAACGTTTATCTCGCGCAAAACAGCATAAGTAACCTCAGGCGAGCAGTCCGATTCATCTCCAAAGACCCCCGGGGGCGAGCGGGGCGACAACGTGAACAAGGCTATCGCTTCATAAAAGTGGAAATCAAGCAGAGGAGCCTTGAAGGCTGAACCGGTCTCGAACTCGGGAGACACGGCGGATGCTGACGATCTCATAATTAGTAGTGGGACAGGGAAGTTGGCAGCTCATCAGTGGTCATGTTGACACCTGGTTTCTGGACATGTATTTGAGAAAAGGAAAAAAAAAGTAAACAGGAAGACAACATCATGCTGTGATAGTCTGGTAGCTGTCCTGATGTGACCCTGGCAGGAAAATAAAAACAAACAACAACAAAAACGTTTTTGTTTGTAGACATACTGGCAGATACAATACATTTTACCAGGCATATAATGCATGCGTTTATCTAAATACAAACAAAATTATAATGATACAAATCTCCCTTGATTTCATGTTTTGACAGGGATGCATGGATAGATCTATAATTTGTACTCCTTCAATATTAAACGTCACATACTTGGAGAGAGAGAGAGAGAGAGAGGCTGCCCACAGTTCAGCGCCATGTTTGTGAAGTACTCGGCAGAAAGACAATGCTCTTAAACTTACTGCATACCAGTGTCCAAGCCTGGTTCCTTACCCAGGTCTTGACTTTATTACACAGTGGAGGCTTACCTGGCCTCTATGGCACATAATATATTTAATTGACGTTTTTTTTATTTTTATATATATATATAAGACTTCAAATGTGTCAGAAGTGGAGTTCACGACAACACTCTGATGTTTCCGGATTTACTGAACGTGTTCAAGTAAAATAAAATAAACACAATTTAAGCACAGAAGATTTCCTTTGAATCACCTCAAACTAGGTGGAGGCTTTTATCTGGCGGCTTTACATTCAAGCGTGCGGTGTACGAGCTGAAATCGTGTCGAAAAAATGCACACCGAACCTCGCATTAAATAGTATTTAAGACACATTATCCCAAAAAAACAGCAACGCCAACTAATGTAACTGGCCGTCGGATAGAGCAAACTCGGAGCTTGACGAAGACAAACATTGTTTGCGCTGAAACTTCAGCTGAAACACGGCGACGTGACGGCCGAGCTCCGAACGTGTGTTTACTCACCGAAACAACCGAGCAAACCCAGCAGCAAAACCACGTTCACGGCGGCCTTTCCTCGGACCGGTCGACGCATTTTAAGTTATAAAAAAAAAACGACTCCGCTGGCGTGACGATTGGAGAAGGGGGAAACAAAAAAAAAAAATTAAAAAAAGAAAAGAAAAAAGGGTCGAGTCAAAACTTCCGTAATACTGCGTCCATAGTCAAATTTGTGATGACTCAGTATCTCCGCTGCGCCCTCATGTCTGCACTACCTGACAAACAGGTGTATCAGGAAGTGGCGCTTCGGGTAAACTGGGAGTGGAACCAGCGTCAAGGCTTAGGTGTTGAAAGGAAGGAAACACCCTGGCGAAATAAAAGTTTTAACACGCAGGGACATTGAGAGTGACTCCGTTTAATTGAATGGAAACATTCCCTTAAAGAGAAAGAAAACAAACAAACAAAAAACACTATCATTATAATAGCAATAATACTCTCCTTTCAAAGTAAAGCCATGCAACCTTTACTTAAGTAAAAGTACCAATGCAGCAATGTAAAAGTACTCTATTTCAAATTAAAGTCCTGCATAGGTTTGTCCTCTCTGAAATGTAGGGGGGTGAAATGGCATCAAATGGAAATACTCAAGTAAAGCGCAAGTATCTCGAAATTGTATTTAAGTACAATACTTGAGTAAATGTAGGCTACCTTCCACCACAGCATGAAGTACAGCCTATATAACTTAATTCAAGGTTAATTGCTGTATGTAAACTACCGAAAATTATTTTCTGTTCATTCTGGCAGATTAATTTCTAAATATAAATGTTGATTATGAGCATGAGACTTTTGGTTTTTGCTGTGGAACCAAATTAAACTGTAACACAGTTTCACCACCCACCTTCATCTCCTCTTATGACCCCTCTGAGTGGAGGCCTTATCTCCACTGCCAGCCTCTGCATTAAACCACAGATGCTCTGTTGGGACTCCCCTGCAATTTCTAGGCGAATACCTCCACTATCCTCGTCCCCGATCGCCTGTCTTTACTGTTGTAATTATCTCTAATTGGAAAAGGTATTTGTTTTTCCAGTCAGCGCTAGTTTATTTCGTTAGGGTGTAATGCTTTATCTCTCAACTACATGTTTGTACAGAGTCCTTCTGAAGTTTATTTAGGTCTTTACTTGGTCTACATTGTCAGCTCGGTTCTTACATCCATCTGGTCTGCCCGGAGCGTTTCCTCCAATCAGACAACAGAGATGCTGCTGTTGTCATGTTGTATCATTTCAGAACGAGAGCAGAGTCCTCTATTACATCAAGCTTTGCTTTTTCAAATACACTGTGTGATGTAGCAGGTATTTTCTTTAACTTCATTCAGCATTTGACAGAATCACATTCATTGCTAAATATTTAATATGTAGATGAATACACATCGGCATTGTGCAATAAGAAAAAATCAATTCAAAGCAAATAATCCCTGGTGTTTTATAGTAATTTATAGAAGCTGCAAGAGGTGATGAGCTCATATTCCTCATGTTGATTTTTAATTATATTCTAATTAAACAGTAAGGCTTCCTGACAAGGCAGGGTTTTCATACAAATGATCGTGTCATAATGTTTTACACCATTAAGGATAAAGAGATTCAGGTACAGTACAGCTGAATGTTGTCTGTGTTTCATCACCGCTGGACAAAGATGCAGCACTTTCTTCACAGCTGCAGTAAGGTACACAGTAATTTTGGCCCATGCTCTTACCTGGCTGTACTTTGTGTTTTTGTTTGGTTCCTGCATCCATTCACAAGTACAATGTTGGTATTGTATCTGTTAACAAGATTATGTAACAGTTCCACACTGAGGCAGGGGTGGAGCTTCCCTTTTTGAATAGAAGCTGAGTTACAGGACTCACCTTACCAGGGAGCATTTACAACCTCCACTTTCCAAAGGGCCATATTGTGTTAACTATTTTTTTATAATCTGCTTGAGCACAGTCTTATGCTGCTTACCTGGGTATGGTCACACACCCTTATATTGTGTTTTGTGTGTGTGTGTGTGTGTGTGTGTGTGTGTGTGTGTGTGTGTGTGTGTGTGTGTGTGTGTGTGTGTGTGTGTGTGTGTGTGTGTGTGTGTGTGTGTGTGTGTGTGTGTGTGTGTGTGTGTGTGAATACAAGGGCTCTCTGTCTGTTTACAGTAGCGTGGTCTCAGTTTCAGCTGAAATCTTCTCAGTCACAATAAAGGTCTCTCCCCTTTGCTGGCTCTGTGGCGACTCTGGTCAACAAGAGACCTGTTCTTCTGCTGTCAACACTGGAGGGGACGAATAAAGGTGATTTAAATTGTTGGGGCCAGACGGTGTATGTGACCATTATCCGTCTCCCAAAAACGCTGCGCTCTTTTCATCAGTTTATACGCACTGAATAGTCGATGAAAAGTTGTATCAGCTTCACTCCAACACACTTCATGTATTTTAACATGCAGATAGTTTTCTCAGGGCTGTCACAAACAAAAAGAGCAGCTTTACTCAAAAGGAGATCCTTCTGATGTCATGAGAATAAACCTGACTCGCAACCTTTAGAATGAATGCATTAATAAGCAGGTTGTGTGAATACATGTGTGTGGACAGTTGCAGCTTTATGTTCTCTGTCTGCAACGTGTCATGCCAAAGCACATGTTTTTGTGTGTGCACCCACAAGTGTGTCTAAGCATGTGCAAAGGAATTTAGTCTCTCCACAATACTGTGCCAGGTACAACCCACCCTGAGGTGTGGAATGCAGAGTGAAATGAGAAGGAGGCATGCAAGTAAGAGAGATGGGAGTTATATTTGTTTTCTTATTTAACAAAGCCCACATTCGTGTGTTCCTTTGAGTAATATTCCATTTGTGTTGCAATAAAGAACATATTGTGATAGAGAATGGCTTGTTACCTGAGTCAAGGACAAGGAATGGTTGTCTGTCCTCCCAGTTTCCTTCACAGCTGTGAGTTAAGAGTAAGACAGACAGATACACAAAAGGTAGATACGCAGAAATCAGTCTCTTCGTTCGCATTCAATGTGTTGTTTTTTATCATCAGGAGGAACTGGGAAAAATAGCTTGCGGTTTATAGATCTCCTCAAGACATGGCAAATATATACTGTATATGTCTCACAGGATTTTTCTACAAACAAATATTATCTTATCACATCTACTCCTTGTCACTCAACAAAAATTCCACAATCTATAAAAATGCACGTATCTTTAATTTAAAATTTTATCTGTTGGACACGAGATGTTTCATACTTCACTGTCGAGTCCATTCTCAATTTATCTGCACTGGACGTTTCAAGTTACCTCATCACAGTTGTGTAAGGACCAGGATTGGCCACCAGACTATGTGACATCACAAATCATGCTCATAGGCCCACCCGTTGAAATCAGATTGGCAGTAAGTACAGAGAAACTTTCCTCTTTCAGCAGATGACTCTGAAAATCGACACAACTCTGTACACACATCCTTCTGCACAGTGAAGCTGAAACATTCGACTGTAGAAACCAGAAGAAAAAACTATTTTCGAGTTGAGGGGAGCTTTAATATCATTCCTGTATTCAATATTCTTTCCCTCCTTGTGCCCATAAACTTGTTGCATGCAGCTGTGATTCTGTTTGTTTGGATGGAGAGACTGATAGCAGTGGTGATATAAGACTTGGACCAGTTGAGAGAAAAAAAGAGAATCATACAGTTTACTTCGTCTGCAAAGTGTTCTCTGTGCTGCATTGCATTATGATCTATTTGGATGTAGTCACTGGAGAAAATGGCATGTTTGTTTTTTCTATAATTAATGGTTGTTGAACATGGCTGTAGAAAACTTCAGTGTTTTAAAAAACTGAAAGTGACATTGTTTCTAAATATTGACATAAACAAACAATTTCTTATACTAATAATAACAACAATAATAAGCCTTTGAATATGTTCTTTTTCACATCCCCAGTTGATTACTGAAGTGGATGAACTATTTGGATGCCAATATCCAAGTGCCACAAGAAATAAGCTTAATGATACAAACAAGATTCTCAGGAGACTTAATTATTGTTTTCTAAGTTAGTGGCCTTTCTCTTCAGCAAAATGTTATTATTAGCTCGAATAAATAGACCGGCTCCGTGTCTACCACCACCACCCCTCAATCCCCCCTCTGTCGCTCTTTTTAGTGTTTCGTGTCAGCCCTCCTTTGACCCCCCCTTCCACCCGCCCCACACACACACACACACACACATACATACACACACTGAAGCTCTGTCAGTCAGTAACTAAAGCTACACCCAGAGGAGCAGACTTTGATCAATGCACACAAATAGGCTCACAAACACACACGTACACACACAAATATACAGAGTAACATATTCGTAGCCATGAACAATCAGCATTCAGCAAACAAACTGAAGTGACAGAGGCAGGACTCAGCATAATGGACCTGCAATGAATTAGACAACGTCTCACTGCAGTAATGCTCACAGGTAAATAAGTGACGAGCTCTGCAGACAGACACACCATAAACACACAACTGGAGGTAGTGCATTAAGGATAATGATACATAATAAATGCTGAATAACAAGATTGCTCTCTTACATAATAGATAAGTTTGATCAAATCATGCCATGTTATGTGTGATGCCTGTATATTCACATCAACTCTGTGTGGTAAGACAATGTGGTAAAGATTTAAAGGCATTTTTTTTTTATTAGAAAAACATTTTATATGTAAAAGCTCAAGAACAAATACATACGGTGACACGTTTAAACATGATAAAATGTTTCAGGATAAAACCAAAACTAGAAAAACACAAACAATCTATAAACATATTGCTCCACGGGGAAAAAAATCTGTCATGCAATGATGAAAGACAGTTATTGCAATCATTTGTTAGTATTGGTGATGCTTTCACAGCAGGCGCCTGGAGAGAAAGCAGCCTCCGAAGGACATTTTGCAATCAAAGGGTTTTCAGATCGGACTGCGTGTTCCCACGCGACATTTCAGGGCAGGTGCGTGCATGCAGTCGCTCGCTCACCGATCAACTATTTGGCCTTCAGACTTTATGACAGCAACATCACATTGGTGATTTTTATTTTTTTATCAATGTAATCTAACGAATGTGGCACATTGTAAAGCATGTCGGCTTACAGGTGGATGGTAAAACTAGCATGTGCTCTGAGACTGTCAGTTATCACGATGGTGTGCATACAGTAACTTACTGAAATACAAGACCGACACTCATGACCGTAAACCAACAACTGTACGAAAGATTATCCTACAAATTCTGCCCAATATTGTACATTAAGTCAACAAGAAAATCATTTGCAAAAGTTGTAGGCAGCCTCACAAATAAATGGCTCATCACGGCAGCAAACACCTTACTCACTTGCTGTCTACATACACCCAATATTTTCCATGAAATCAATTGCTTGCTGCAGCTGATTTTGGGATTGATTTCTTTCACTTAATAAGATCTCTGTCTAAATCAACCGACAGTTATTGAACAAGAATTGAACCCATTTCCCTTCAGGACAGTAGCCAAGTTGGCTTCAGGATTACAAAGCTTCTCATTTCATAAACCCCGCTGTTTCATTTATGCTTAATCCAGCATTTCTTCCCCCGTATGAATATTTCTGGACTCTCTCAAAAGTAAAGTTTTGTACTTTTGATCCAATTTCAAAGCCTTGCTCTTCATCGCTCTAATCTCTTTGTCCTTGTTTGGGAAACTTTCAAACTTTCAAGTTTTGCTCACATTCTTGAACATTGTGCTGGTTTTCATCACAGCAGCAGCTCTTTCTTCATCGAGCCTCCGATCGACTGAATTGTGGGATCCATGAGTGCCATCCCGGTATCCCTGCAGCGAGCTTCCTGGGTGGCTTTACATTAGCGTTTTTCTGTCTCTCTGCTCTGTCCCCACCTCCTCAGTCGGAGTCGTCGCCATCGTCTTCGTCATCTGAGCTCGGGCCCTCTTCCTCTGAGGAGCTCGGGTCTTTGGTGCTGGCCTCTGAGATCATGCCGTCTGAACTGTCGACCTCTATGGATGTCTCTGATAGGTAGAGGTGGATGGCCTTCGATGGATGGCTAGAACACGCACACAGACACAAACACACACACGCACACACACACACACACACACACACACACACACACACACACACACACACACACACACACACACACACACACACACACACACACACACACACACACACACACACAAGGGGACAGGCAGACATCCACCAGGGGGAGGTAAGACCAACATACACACAGGGATATGCATTCAAGCATGACACATTCATGAATAATGGATGTACACTCGTGTGCATAAGTCACACAAAATGAGGCAAGGACAAAGACCAGCGGACACAAACAGCAGCTGGGACAAAGCATTAGACAGGTTCAACTTTCCCAAGATGAGAGCAAAGGTTGGATCAAAATCTCTGTTTACTCATCTGCATCTGATCGGGGGGGGGAGGCGGGAATGATTTCCTTCCTTCACCAAGTTTTTCAGTGAGAGATTCAGTTTGAAGTCTGAATAAATACAATCAACCAAAATGACAGCAAAAATAAAAGTTGTCAGCATTTCCTTCAGAGGTGTGGCTTTTAAAGTCTGACACATACAGTGAGTTATCACAACACTGTTTTTATGGCAACCTTTTACAGTCAGATCTGAAAAACCCAGATAGAAGCAAAGAAGTCCCGGGAAAGAGATTTTTTTTTTTTTTTTTTTTTTTTACAGATTAGTTCTTTGTTTGAAACAGACAATAAGACATTAGAAATTGTATTTTGTAAAAATAATAGCAATCTATTAAAAAAAAAAGAAAAAAAAGATGCACTGATATTGCACCTGTTTCTGTGTTGGTAAAAAAAATCTTACAAAAAGGACAATATAAATTGTCTGTTTCCAACAAATGCTCATGATCAGGGTTTGATTATTTGATAGCCCTTTGATTACTTCTGCAACAGTCCCAAAACCAGTCTCATAACAACAGAGAATCTCAGTTCAATACAGCAATATAACTTCAGAAGTGAAACAAAACAAGAATGTAAGCCAGTGTTCTCCTGCAGATTCAGATGAAACAGTAAATCAGATCAGACAACTGACTTACACAACCATTGAAATGAGGGTTGATACAAGTTTTGTTTGGGGTCATGGGGTGATTACAAAAAAAAAAAAAAAAAAAAAATCAATGGAAGCTTAGAAACTGCTCATTCATTGTTTTACTGTTTCTGCTGTTTGTTGAAATAATATATCAAACGTGTCTCATACTGCATTGGCATGTTGCGGTTTGAAATGTATTATTAGGGAAGTAAACAGCAGGAATACACCATTGTTCTACTTCTACATCATCAAAACATTAACTCTAAACAGGAAATGTGTTTGGAAGCCCATTTAGCTAAACAGGAAAATATGTCCTGATACAACAGTTGTTTCTCTCAAGAAATGAAAGGCACACGGTGATATCACAGAAGCTACGCAGCAGTGTGGCTAAACATTATCATCTCTAGCCTTCAAAAAAAACAAAAAAAAACAACAACAAAAAAAGGCAAAGGCACATTCTCCATGTTTTTCTGCATAATGACAGCTGCCCATTACTGGTTCAAGTCAAGTCTGGGATCCAAAGACAGCGGTTGGAGAGAGAAGGAAGAAAGTGAAGCGTCCAGCAGAGAAAAGAGCCCCGGGCCCCAAGGAGGCGCACCACATGCCATGATCCCCAGAGTCAGACGGAGAACGAGAGAGAAGGTGTTGTGATTCTTCTGCTCCTCTCTCTATCCCCCTCCTCCTCTCCCTTTGTCCTTCTCTTGGCCTTACCACACAGTGGGGTCTTTTCTCTCTTTACGGGGAGCCTCCTCGTTCCCTTCCAGCTGTCCCTGTCTCCTCCTCTTGCACCTCCTGCAGGACATGATGATGATGAGGAGGATGACGACAGCCGCGATGGCCCCTCCGATGGCAAGCGCCAGAACCAGTAGTTCGGAGAAAGAGGCTGGAACACAGGAAGACAAAAGTGCGCTCAGAGTATTTGTCATATTTGTCTCCTGCAAGCTGTTGCTAATCTACAGCCCGGTATCACGCCAATGTGTGTCACACCTTCAGTAGAGGCTACTGTGTCAGTTTCAGGTTTTGCCCCGCCTATGGGTAAAAAACTCAAGGCATGTATGGCCACGATCAAAGAAGGATGTCGTGTGCCAAAGTACAAAAAGCATTTAAGTCAACGTGGATTTCTTTAAAGTAAGGTAAGTAAGTTAGATAAATTTGTAAAGTTTTTAACGGGTGTAACATATATGAATTAAAATGTACTTTTACATAAGGGTTTTCTTGCGCTTAAATCTAAGGCACCTTACTTTTCACGCCTCGGCGAACATACAGTAAATGTGACACTAAGACAGTATCGCTGAGTGGTCTGACTGGTGTATTACACACTTTGGCCTGATACTGGGTTGAAATATAAAAGCATATTTTTAGCCATGCTAGCAGAGAGGCAGGGTTGAGACACAACTTTGGTCAAGACTCAAATATTTTAACAACAATTAGATGCCCTTTCTTTGTTGTACATTTACCTTTAATGCCACCAACAAGTAAAATTTTCCACTCATCCAAAATTTCACAACATTTACTGGGTCGATTTGGTGCCACAATGAAGTTCACATTTGTGGTTTTGCGTGACATATATTGGCAACAATCGGATGAATTGTCATGAAATTTGGTACAAACATTTGTACGCCCTTTCCGGATGAACTGCAATCACTGGAGATCCTCAGACTTTTCCCCAAGCACTACCATTTTGAGTTTGTTCAATACTTTAGTATACAACATATCCCTGAGAAAACTAATAATATTCCCATCAGTCTCAGCTTTACATTTTATTTCTTCATGCTACCACTCTAAACTACGAAACTGAATTTGCTTTACATATTAAACATCAGCATGTTTGTATTCTGACTTGAATTTATCTCACAGTCGCTAGCATTGCCATATCTCATCTTATTGACATGTTATTGTATGTGTAAGTACTGTATGTTTGCATAAGAAAGTGAAATATAGAAAGGAGATGTCTTACAGTATAAGGAAATAAGGAGTCGCAAATTTAATCGTTAAGATTTTTCAAAGTTTAATATGTCTGGAACATTTGTAAAAAAAAAAAATTAAAAAAAAGTTTTCATTAAATGTCCCCGTACTATAATTCATATCACATTATACTTGTTCAAAATTGAAGTCAAGGAATCATCTGCTCCATCTGAATTCAACCGAGCATTTTCTCTGACATTTAACTAAGTTGTCGTTTGCTTCATTTAGAAATACTCAGAATATAAATGAAGGACTATTTTGTCTGAAAATCAATCTGCTGACCTGTGGTGACGACGCGGAGTCGAATCTCTCCAACTGTGCCGTGGACATCGGGCGGATTCTTCACCTGGCAGACGTAAGTGCCGTTGTAGGTGAACTTGACCTGTCGAATTATGATGGAGGCGTCACGGCCCAAGACATCACCAGCCCAAATGATGCGCTTCCTGAAGATGCCCTCTAGAGGAGGATACGGTCGCTGCTGGTAGTGGAACACCTACAAGAGGAATTGGATGGGTAGATTTGGTTGGAGCAACAACGGCACTGATTGACTGGATTGTCACAGACTGAAAGGTACCAAACTGATGCTGCTGCTGATGCTGCTGGGAAAGGAAGATATTTTATTCCAGCAGAGACAGAAATATTTAAGCCCAGACTTACCCAGACCTGCTGCTTCTTATTCTGTCTATTCTCAATATGCGTACGCACACATACACACACAAAGGGCTGTCTTGGTTGCTCCGTAGGGAGCCTGATGACTCACCGAATTCTCTCTTCAGTTCGATGAGGGGGTGGATGCTCCCTGACACAATGAGAGAGGTTCGATCTCATTCTCTTTTGAAACACACACAGGCAGGCATGCACTCACCGACTCCTCTCGGCCTGCTGAAAGGGGTCTGAAGGTCCAGGAGATGGTGACGTCGTTGGGGTTGATGGGAAACGAACTCTGGAATGAGCACTTCAGGCGAGCATCTGTCCCGTTGACCGCCTCCATGTCCCCAGATGTGGATATACGTATCCCGCTGACCTGCAGCACGCCTGCAACATGCAAGCATCAGGTGTTGGCAAATGAGTTCCCTTCAGAGGCAGAATGCAGGGCATTCAGAGCCCAATCAATACATGCATACAGCAATGGTTAGTGAGAGAAACGCAGAAAGGCAAATGCAAAAAATACAACCCAACTGACGCAGTATGAATTCATCCTCATCAGTAAAGTACATGCAGTGTACCCAGGGACCCTACCTCTGCCTACACAGTGTTGCCGTCACTCACTGTATGCTGTCACTATAACTGTATTAGATACATGCGGTAGCTTATATTACATTCTAAAATCTTACACACTGGGCTAAATGCTAAAATTGTGAGATTACCGATCTGACCTGCGATCAGTCAATGAACGTCACTCAATAATCTGCTTTATTATGTCCTGGAAGTCCAACTGATTTCAGATCAGTGGGTCAAATCTGTGACACTTTATGATAAATGCCCACTTTGGCTGCACCACTGCAGCTGAGGCGAGGCTGAAACTGAGAGGCTGCTGTATATTACACATATAGACTATATCAATCTTTAGAGTACAGTAGACTTATTAGATGTAAAGTGAATAGACTGGAAGAGTGGAGAGGGATATTGGCAACAATTTGCCTCTTCCATATAATGATGGATGGAGCTCCCTGGAACTGTTACACACACACACACACACACACACACACACACACACACACACACACACACACACACACACACACACACACACACACACACACACACACACACACACACACACACACACACACACACACACACACACACACACACACACACCAAGCATCCACAGACCCAGGAAGAGACGTGTTCAATGCTGACTTTCTTCCTGTCATCATCGCATGTAGGTACCCGCTAATCACTTCTCCCTCTCCTGGAGATCACAGTCTTCCTTATCGAGGCAGATCCAACTGTACTATAAAGCAGCCCACTGAGTACAAGTGTGTGAGTCTAAGTCTCTGTGGAAGTTTATGTGCGGGGGCTCGAGGCAAAGTCACCTGGGTTATTTATAGAGAGGGCTCTATATATTCTAATAATATCGGGAGGCATGTCTAGTCTTATTAAAATCGATGCCAAGGCACCCAGCAGACATCTGTCTGCAGAGCTAGCAGCCGCAGTGAGCTCAGGGTAGCCAAAACTTGTCCTGTACTCATCAGCGCACTCCATATGAGTACTCTGCAGAACAAGCCAAACACTTGATGAAAGCTCCGACTATCAGAGACACTTCAGTCCCACAGAGGAGCCATCTGTGGCTCGAAAGAGCACCTGAGTGTGTATGTAATTCCAGGCCCAGGTTTTAGACAAGAGACAATGTTTTGTATTGCTACATTGGCATTAGTCGTGAAAAAGGTCACCTCTATCTGTTGATTACTAATAAAAATTGCACAGTACAGTTATATAGCACTCTAAGATGGATATTGAAAACATCACATCAAGATTTTCCGTTCTGAAACAATGGATTTAGCTCTATTCTTCAATTTCAAATGTAGGTTAAATAACTTGAGGTGGGGTTGCCAACGTTGCGATAAGAAAAATGCAGGCCAAACGGCAAATTGAGCCATATCACCACCCCTGAATTGTAATCACAGTGAGCATTAGGGCAGCAACTGGCTGGGAAAATGTCAGCAGGGGTTTGGCTCCTTGGGCAGCATGTTCTGTTTCTTATCAGGCTGGAGAGAGTTTCCTGTGGGCTGGGATGAGAGAGTGGGGCAACCAGACGGCCCCCCTCGCAGCATTAAACAGACGTGCTCCTCTCTCATCGCCCTGACAGCGCTCTCACAGCCTAATGTGTTTTAAATGAGCTCGATGAAACCTGGGAGGAGAGAGATACAGGCGGAGGAAACACTGCAAGAAAATGTCCATCTTTGCGAGTTGAACAATGCTGCTCCGTTGGACAGAGTTCAAAAGGAACAAGCCTCCTCTGCTCTGTCTTTCTCTCGCTTCTTCCTCTACCTGCCTGAGTGTGTGGCGACACTGAAGTTAGTGGATTAAACTGCCTGCGTCTAGGATATTCATTAGGCAGATAGTATCAGTGCTGGCTGTATCAGTACAGACAGTAATGCGTCTCTCCCTGGCTCGGCTGCAGGTGTGTATGTGTGTGTGTGTGTGTGTGTGTGTGTGTGAGTGAGCATCTTAAATCCTGGCAGATGAGCCACAAGAGAAAGGTCTCCTGAACCATCTTCCATGTTGACGGCTGACCAAGAGAAAGAGAGGAAATGGAGCAACAGAGGGAGAACAAGCTACTTTATATAAAGTTGCATGTCTCACAAAATTTACAGTGTCTCATTTTGGACAAGAAATATATGGTTTCCTGTTTTTAGCCATGCTAGCATCACAGCTTATAGTGATATCAGTTGGTAAACAGGTTCACTTTGGACCAGGCGGCAACCCACACATTTGTTTGTTAAGCCTGGAGTTATTTTAGCCATCGCCATATTGTTTTTTGGAGCCAGAAGTGACAATATTTGGACGTGCTCAGGGTGGATCTAACTGAGACCTGAAGGACACTACGGCCACCCACCTATACCAGAAACCTGACTACCCCCAGGCATGTCAATCAAACCAGGCATGCACCCAAATATACCTCTCTTTGAGACCTCGTATCTAATTCATTATGGGATTATTTTCAGAAGGACCACCAGAACACTGATTAGAAGGAGTGACTTTAGCTAATGACACCACAAGGACTTGTGGAAACAATCTAATGACATTTTATTTCATGAGAAAAGTTGATGCTTTTTAAATAGAAGTCTATTGGAGCCAGACGTTTTTTTGAAGCCAGCCCCTAGTGGCCTTTTAGTGATATTGCACTTTAAGGCACTTTTGCATTGTTTTCACTTTTCAGTTCCATCTGTGGTCCAGACTGAAATATTTTATCAACTGCTGGCTGGATTTCTTTGACATAATGTGCAATTATGGCCCTCCTGGTCCCTGATAATGAATCCTAGACACATTAAATGTACTGCCACAATGATACTAAATGAAATGTCTTGACACCTACAGATGTATGGTGACAAAATTTGGTGTAGATATTCATATTTCCCTTGAACTGAAACTACTTTTATGATCCTTTAATTCTTCATTTAGTCAATAATTTGATTTGTTTAATAAAGTTTAAAACAAAATACCTGCAAAACTAATGACATTCCCATCAGCCTCAGCTTTACTCGCTGCAATATGTATTTAGGGCTAATGAGCAAATATTAACATACGCAAACTAAGATGATGAGCATTATTATTAGCATTGTAAACATTATACATGCACATTGTCATTATGTGCATGTTACCATGGTCACTTTAGCCTTCAGCCCAAAGCAACACTGTAGTAAAACCTCATAGATCCAATAGCAGAGCCTGCAGCCTGTTGTCTTTACACAAAGAGGAAAAGGGGAAAATCACTGTAAAGACAAAGGCCACTCAGAAGTCAGCATCCAGTTAAACGCCTCTATTTCTACCGATTCATTGTAGAGATTATCATGTACATGGGAGATTAACAGAGCAAAACAGTGCACTGCTGATCCTCCTCTACCAAATTGCTCAAAAGCTTGTGCTGAAATTATTCATCGTGCTTCAAGTATCAGGAGAGGAAGCAGGTCCTACAGGCCATAACACCTCATTTCACATTTCTACCCTTAACCAAGTCTATTTACAGTACATGAATTTAAACAAGCGTCGCTAATCTCCTTTGAACAACAAAAAAGTGAAACGCTTCCAACTACGCCATCCTTTTGACGCAAGCTGGGCTGATTAAGAATTAAGGTTAATTAGGCCTTTTTGAAGGCAGAATCTATATTAGCAGAATGACTGCGCTGTTAGGGCTACGTACAGTGCCTCAATCACTAATTTGTCCCCGCGGCTAAAAGTACACGATCGCTGTTTAATCGGCCATTAGTAGGCACTAATTGGCAAGGAGGATGCGTGCCATTACATGAAGACATTAAAAGAGAGCAATTTTACTAAATTAGAAGACGACATGACAGATAAATAAGCAGAAATGAGAGACTGAGCTCAAGTGATGAACAAGAGCAGTGTGATTGAATAGATGTCTGAGTGTATGGATGGAGCTAGAAGATGATGGAAATTGTATTCTTCTACATAATTGCAGTCTGTAAGGGCAAGATAAGATAATACTGTTTGTTTGTTTTCTTGTTTGTACGGCCATTCTTCTGCCCCAGCATGTCTTTCTGTCCGGTCTGAGTGGCTGACTTGTTTATGTATGAACATCCTGCCCAGCCAGTGATGACCACACCCAGCATCCGGAGACACAGATAGAGAGCTTTCACAGTTTATTAAATTGGAGTTATGTAGTCTACAGATTAGGGCATAGCCAGAGTGCAGAAAAATACATGCATTTATCCTAATTGTGGAGTCTGGCATGCTGTCATTTTTATTTATTTATTAATTTTCTTTTATATACTTAATAATTTATTTTGCCGGCACTTGCAGAAGAAGGGTTCATTTTTGGTGTCATTCAAAAACTACACTTTACATCTAATTGAGAGAGCAAAACACATATTCATGTGTTAAGTTAGTTTGGCCATGTTTATTCCTAACTGCATTTGAGTCTACATTCAGATTTGATCCCAACCACATATTTTACTCATTAAGGTTATTAAATACTGCAAAACATCTGAAGGAGATCTATTACACTCTTCACTGGTAATTATAAAGACAAAATTAAAACTGCAAGCAGTGACAACGGGCCCTCGCACTCTGCGCGCCGCCTCCCCGAAGCCGTCTCCCCGATGTGCAGCGCGTGGGGGACCGCATATCCCCGCTTAAAAGTTGCTATTTTTGTCTCGTTTCCTGTCTCCAGCAGGGGGCGCTACGACTGTGACGGAATATTACTATCAGGTGTCTTCAGGGCGGGACTGCTGTCGAAGACGTAATGTTTGAGGAAGATCGGGATATGTACGTCAAAGTTACAGTCAGTTGTAGGTTCACGGCGAGACGCTCAAAATGGCCGCCACGACACGGTCGCACCGTTCGACGGAAACAAATTCACGATGCCGAGACACTTGTCGGTACATCTCGGTGAGATACACAAGTCCAACAAATTTGGTGCACGTAGGTGAAACTAGGTGCCGGAGCTGCACCTGGCGAGCCGTTTGGCCACGCCCACCCGCAAAACACATCAGATGGGTGGTCTCACCACGCCGGATGTATGCGACACGTTTCGTGAGGTCTCAAGCATCCTTTGACCTTAAACATCAACTTCCTGTGTCACGGCGAGACATCATCGTCACGGCGACGCCCATTGACAAAGTCGAACGAAAGTTTCAATATATCATCAACTACATGTTCAGGTTATTGTGACCGACTTGATGTTTGGAGAAGGTCGGTCCATGTACGTAAGATTTAAAGCAACTCGTAGTTTCATGGCGAGGCCCTCAAAATGGCCGCCTCTTTACGGCACACACATCGACGAAAACGAATTCTTTTGATAAGATTTAATCCCAAACATGTTTTCTATCCATAGAAACTAAATTCAAGTCGGTGCGACAAAATCCCTCGGAGGAGTTCGACAAATTACAACATGTCAGAATCGCCCAAAATGTCGACTAAATTCAAAATGGTGGACTTCCTGTCGAGTTGACGTAACGGTGCAATGTAACTTTTGTGTGTGTCCAGGTGTGATACACCTGTCCACCGGGTTTCGTGAATTTAGGTAAATGTGGCCGCCGGGGCATCTCTGTAGGGGGCGCTCTCGAGCCATTTGGCCACGCCCACTCGCGACTCCACTAGAATACTAAATTTTTCGCCAGGAGACAAATGCGTATCCACTTTCATGAGATTTTGAATATGATAAAGCCTCCAAAAAGGAAAATCACTTTACGTAAGAATTTCTTGAAAAACAATGGGGCTTTCGCACCATCGGTGCTCGGTTCCTAATTAGAGTGTGCTGCTGACACTTGGCTGCATGATTGCCTTAACTTGAAACTGCTGGAGCAAAAATTAACAGCTTTTCCCACATGGGATTTCACCTCAACATCTTATCTAACAGAAACTTCTGGAGAACGTGCTTATGTGCATGATTGTGCATATTTCTGTCAATGTGAACTCCAGATGTTTCTATTCGTGCACAGATATAGCATCAAGACTAGGTCATAAAATATTACCTCCCCTGTTGTGTGCATGCGCTCACATTGTGTGTGTGTGTGTGTGTGTGTGTGTGTGTGTGTGTGTGTGTGTGTGTGTGTGTGTGTGTGTGTGTGTGTGTGTGTGTGTGTGTGTGTGTGTGTGTGTGTGTGTGTGTGTGTGTGTGTGTGTGTGTGTGTGTGTGTGTGTGTGTGTGTGTGTGTGTGTGTGTGTGGGTGTGGGTGTGTGGGTGTGTGTGTGTGTGTGTGTGTGTAAGGTTAAGCATATCTCAGGGGGCTCTCTGTTGGCACAAGTCCACACACTGCCACACAAACAAACACACGCACACACACACACACACACACACACACACACACACACACACACACACACACACACAAGCTCCATTAGGTGTACTGGTGTTGGCTTTAGTCCATAATATCTATCAATATGTCCAATATATCACAATAAAATGAACTTGCTGAACCTTTAATGCACTTCATTCTACCTGTCAACACAACTCGGTACAAACTGCACTGGTCCAAGCTGAAGAGGGCAAATACTTTCATCTACTGTAAAATAATCAAACCAAGCCCACTCGAGTGTGATTAGGTTTGCTTAGCTTGGCGGTCATCCCAAGGCTGTGTAAAAGAAACAGAGAAAATATCTCGTGGTTTGCAAACTGCCCATATAATATTTCGCCCAGTGTCAAAGAGGGCAGACAGGTTTTAAACTGCAAAACACAACATCTATAGATGCCTGACAGTGTCTTTAGTCTCACATTGGCAGATAGGTAGCTATGTATAGTACACACTTTGTGCTTGTAGTATCATGTTTATCCTGCTGCAGCTGTCCTATATACCTATTGAATGTTGCTACATGTTTGAAAGCAAGCACATATGCAGATTATAGTGGTTTAAAAGTTCATTTTATATGCCAACTGCTGTAGTAGTGGATGTCAATTTGCTTAATATTTTCAGAAAGACTAATGAAATGATTGCTGGATTGGGTTCTCACGGGTTGCTTAAGAATGCCAAAACACATGAATACTAAATACAGAATAAAAAACTATTGTTAATGTGAGGCGGGAAACATGACATCAGTAGAAAAAAGCTCTGTTCCGAGGCTGGATTTTTACTTATTAACATACTTGAAAATGTCAGTGAATGAGGATTTCTTACTTCTGGAACTGAAACCAGAAGTCTGAGTTTCACATCAGCTCTATATTGTGAACGGCTGCTACATTAGACCCTATTTCTTATCACCGAGTAAAACAATGCACTCTGATAGTGCTCTGCCAAGGCTGAAAATCCTCTTATGTACAGCATGTCCTGCACCAAAAACTAATGACTTACCTTCCCTCTTCTTTCACTGACCTTTCTGACCACACATCACAGAATCTCTGCTAACTAACAGAAACCCTCTGAATGATTCGTTGCAGACGCCAGCATTTTAAAGATGTTTTCAGGCCATTTCTGGGTGGGTTTCACACTGCAGGGAGGCACGGTATATTGAACTCTTGTCATAACTGCTCCGCAAACATTATCAGGTATTCTAAATATTTTCTCTGAATATCTACCAAAAAAACCAGAACGAGCAGCTCGTGTTTCCATGTCGCCTGCTCCTGAGCTTCAGGGCTTGTTGACGCAGTTACTTATAAATATGTAGATTTATGAGTAAAGAAAGGAACAGAGGTGTTTTTAGTAAAAAAAATAAAAAAAGTATGATAACATCTGCCATCCGAAGATATCATAGGGATCCCACACTTATCAGTCACTGCTTAAGAGGTGTTTCTTTTTACAGTGTGCACTGAAGTGTGCCTGGTCTTATTTGCAAAGAGGATGTGAAGTACTCTTGGATTTTAAGAGAAGGAATAGGAAACACTGCTTGAGAAATCAAGCAGCTGGCACAACTTTCCGAATCAGGAAATTGGTTTCATTACATTATTTCCTAGACGGTGTGTGTTTGTGCCTTTCCTCTCTTCATTATGGCTGAGAAACAAAGGGCCCACCACCGGAGGAAACCTGATTCAGTTGCGCCGGTTTTGGAGGAAACACTTAGGATGGGACCAAACACACAAAGAGCTCAGTGGATTACAAAGAGCCTCCTCTCTTCTTTGGAAAGGCTTTCACAAGCCCAGGGTAGTTTTCTCTGTTTTTTTAACAAGACTTGTCTTTCATGAGGAGCTGGACCAAGGGCTGGGAAAAGCAGGTTCAAGTAACAATGTGTTCACAGAGGAGGAGGACACACAGTTGAGGGAGAGGGGGGAGTGTTGAGAGGTGTAATGGGAGGGAACCACTGAAATAGACAAAAGTGTGTAAAGTACTGATCTGTACATTTTGCTCTCTACATGTTTCCGTTCTTACTAATGTCATAAACATGAAACTGTGCCAAAACAAGCAAGTGGACTACATGGCCAAAGGTATGTGTTCACTTGTTATTGCTGCAGCATAGAATAATATTTTAGGTTATAGTGTGCTTACAACTTTGTGGCAATGGTTTAGAGAACTCTTTATCTTGTTTCAGACCACACACAAGGCCAGGCTGTAAAAGAAACTTCACTGAGTTTGGGGTGAAAGAACTTGACCTTAAATCAATAGGTGTAAAAGCTTTATGCTAGGAATTATTGACTAACATCAGGTGCCAAAGCTCCTTAATGCTGTGTTCTGAATGAAGCCATAAACAGCCTGGTTCGAACATCTTTCACAGAACAATGGATACTGTTGAAGCTGTAATGATGGTTTAGGAATGAAATATATCAAAGGTAGGTGTCATGTTTTAGCCTGCTTTCACTCAACTGTTGCTCACAGCTTCAGTCTTTGCTTTGGCTATGATCTAGAAACCCTGTTCAGATGAAGGTTCGCTCCATCACTCTGCAGGGGGAACCAATCGTCGACCAGTGGGGGTGGCTATGCATAATGATGTTGAACTCAAGCCTTTTTGTAAAAAAAAAAAAATGGAGTTGGCATTGATGGCAGCTGTGTTAGAGCTAGATGACGCAAAACAAAAAGTTTTAGGAACGCCAGAAAATTTTGAGGAATTATAGCCCAAGTCTTCAATGATCATATACTGACACTCTGATCACATTGAGGGAAGTTGTCTCCTGTTTCCAGCTTGGTTCCAACCAAGCAGCGACCAACCGTGACGTCACCAGGTTGGTTTGTAATTATTTTGCAGCCAAAATGACCATATTTGGACAAGCCTGGGGAGAAGCGAGCAGTGAATCTGACTCGATCTCACTGGGAACACGAAGACACTACAACCGCTCACCTATAGCACAAACCTGACTGCACCACAGGCCTGTCAATCAAAGAGACATGCTCCCCAAAAATACTGCTTTTTGAGGCCTAAAATCGAATGAATGGAGAGATTCATGCACTTTTGGCCATGTTGTGAATGGAAAAGCTCTTGTGTAGGAGTTTGATACTCTGCAGGTGGCCCTGTTTTCGTTAATCTATTGTTAGAATCTGTCCATTTCCCCCACCAATAACTGAGAGTACAGCTCAGGTATCAAATACATCAATACCAGAGACATACCAGATACCCTATGTTTGGAGCAAATCAATACGATTTTCCAGATTTTATTTAAGGGATTGTTTATGAGCCTTGTTTATAAAAAAGGAAGAAAAATGTATTTCTATAAAAATGTCAGAAACTGCTGTTTTGACGCAGCATTTCCTATTCTCTTTCCTCCGTTTAGTTTACTCCATAGAGCTGTATGACCTGTATCGAACTAACGTGTCTGAATGGACTCGAAAGGTCAGTCCAAACAGAGATCAAGCATCAATCTGTTTTTGAAAATTTTCTTCCTCTCCTTCTTTTCCCCTCCTCCTGCTTCCTGCAGGCTAATTGTAATTCATCAGGCGACGGTGTCCAGAGGAAACGTGAAGTGGGTGAGCGGGGATAAGAGTTTAATCCATCAAACCTCTTCCAGTCCCACCACGCGGCTGACTCAACAACTTCTCCTTGGGATTACAAACTCCTGAGGTGGGGGGGTGGGGTTGTTCGAAGAGTATACGCTTCGATCCAGCTCACCCACAGCCCACAGGCTTCTGCTCGACACACAATTCAACCCTCAAAAGACAGCCTTAGTTTCACACATTTACTATGAAAGCTAGACAGACGTGGATCTTTTGTGTGCGGCGGTGGTATGAGTCACGGTGAAGTCAGTCCCACTATGATTTACACCTCTGCTCCCTGAGCAGATGAATTAATGAGTCAATGACAATATACAGACAACAGAGATCAGAAGCAACACTGTGCAAGAGGTACAGACCTCTGCTCTTTGCTTTCCACTTTAAAGGGGCACGTGCCAGTTTTACAAAGGAGGACTGGTTTACTTGTCAATACTCAATGAAAACAGTTTTAGAATTTGCTCTGGAAACAAACCAAATCTTCCTCTGAGATAAACTGTTGAATTAATTTGCGATTAAAGATACAACTGCTCAGTTCTATACACTCAAGAGATTTTGTTAGTCTACCATGAACCAGTGGCTTATAGTGGCTTGGTGCATAGCTGTCTAACAGATGATATTAAATCCGTTAACTATATGTCCTTTCTACTTGAAATATCTGTTTCAATCTTGGGGAGAAGTTTGACAGGTGCGGGCAGACAGGGTCTGAAAAAAAGACTTGAATGTTGAACGGTCTCGCTTTTTGAAGATCAACCCATGCAATAAGCTAAAAGTGTCAGGAATTCTCAAAATCCAGTAATAAACCCGTCAGCCCATAAGAGGACACCGTGTCCGTGTCATGCATTAACAGTAAGGTGTCTAGGCCGACCTTCTATGACGTCACCCGTTAGTTTATGAACTGACGTTTTGAAGCCATCTTGGTTTTTTGCAGCCAGAAGTAACCATATCTAGACGAGCTGGGGAGGATCAAGCAGTCAATTTGACTGGCAACCCCAGGACATTACGCCTGTCCTCCTATAGCAGAAGCCTGATCGCACCACAGGCCTGTCAATCAAACAGACACGTCCCAAAACCTACCACTTTGAGAACTAATATCTAATTACGGAATTATTTTCAGATAGTTTGCCAGAAAACTAACCAGAAAGAGTGAATATAGCAAATGACACCATTATGACTTGGCAAAAATGATTGCCTTTGTATTTCATGAGATAAGTTGAATGGGAGACTATGGAGCCAAAGACTTTCTGGAGCCAGCCCCCAGTGGTCCTGATTGGTATTGCACTATAAGCCGCTTTGGTTTAGGCACCAAAAACCATGTGGTTCGGTTTAGAAAAAGATCATGGTTTGAATTAAATATGACACAGATGCGCCCGTAAGCCCTCTGTCACAACTTTGTTAGAACAAGTCATTTACAAATACAAGTTATGTACATTGTGTAAAGTACTTATTGTACATTCCATAAAGTTAAATACCAGCCACACCAGTCGTCTGGATACAAAGTGCTCTACATTCAATCCCCAACTATTCAACTAATACCAATAGCAATTGCTGATATTCTGAGGAAACTGGTGAGTTATGCCACATGCTGTAAACCTACCAGAGGTTTTGTTGATCTTACTTCTGGAACTTGTAGATATACTTGTTTACCGTAACTCTAAATAGTTTTGAGAGCAAGTCACCAGCCGACAGAGACCATGTGAAAAGTGACTACGCAAACAGCCTCACATATATGCAGACTCACACACAAATACTTCCTGCTCCATGATAAATGAATTTCAAATCCCTGTTTACATTTGGAGCGGAGCACAGGCTTGTGATTTAAACACCACATGGGGAGCGCCTCGCCGCCATCCTCAAACACTTCACAGATGCGCCTGTAAACCCTTTGTGTTGGGATTGGTGTGTCCTTGCATATGAACTTGTCATTGTCAACTCAACACACCCACAGGCAATCTCATCAATCCAACACAAAGGCCAGGCTTCCTCCTAGGTGTGTCAACACAGCACGGCAGGTCAGAAACCACAGCCGTGCTTTGTTACATTGACCTATTGTTGTGGAGCGATCAGAGATGCAGGGCCAGAGCGATAACTGTTTTATTCCAGTAAACAGATACAAGAAGCTGCTCTTTTACAGCAAGCCCAAAGGAATTAAACTGAAGCCTAAACAAGCGGTGCTAGCGCCTGGTATGCTGCATCAACAGCATACCATGTGTGTCACAAGTGTGAGTGCTAAACCTGTAAGTCAGGACAGGTTGGCACACGTCAGCCAGTGAACATTTCATACTTCTGGTTAGGGAAGAAAACGTCAGGAGGAATTAAAGTAAAGCACAGAAACAAAGAGGACACATTCATTGTCAACAAGAGGATGAAGCAAATGTTTGAAAAATACTTTTAGTCTGCTGCCTGCTGAAGAGATGAGACTAATCTGGTCAAAGTTGTAAAAACGAATCGAGGGTTTGTTTTTAGTCTGTTCTTTTTATAATTAGTCACAGTTATTGTTTTGAGACTTTAGAATCTAAGTAGTCAGACACAGATAAAAAATACAATCTAAATACATACATTTTCATAAAATTTGTATGAAGACTTCCAGTACAGAAGAGCCTGGAGATTCTGTGTTTACTGTGACATTTTCTTACAAACTGTCAATTTATAAAGGAAGTCTGGTCACTGTAAGATGACTGCTTACCACCACTGCTTGGTGTTCAAAGTTCAAAGGTCAAGACCACTCTGAGTTCACATTGGTTTCCCATTGTGAATGCGATATCTCAAGAGCGCCTTTGAGTAATCTCTTCAAATTTATCAGAAATGTTCACTTGGACTTAGGGGTAAATGGATTTGATTCTGGTGGTCAAAGGTCAGAGGTCATTATCACTGTGACCTCACATCTTTCCCATTCTTGTGAACACTGTATTTCAGAAAGGAAAATCTTCAAATTTGGCACAAACATTAACATTCAAGATTTTGGTAATTAAAGGTCAAAGGTTAAGGGCAATATGACCTCACAATCGTTCTATCCGTCAGTCCTGTTGTTGTGAATGCAATTATAACCTCAGGAATGCCTTAAGGAAATTTCTTAAAATTTGGCACTGACATTTACTTGGGACTCAAGGATGAACTAATTAAAATTCAAAGGTAACTGTGACCTCACAAAACCTTGTTTGTGGCCATAAATCAACAATTCTAATATCTAATAAGATAAATTGATTATTATTCTTTTGGGTCTATTATTCAACACCCAAATAGGGCGGCAGAAGAGGAGATGGTGACCATATTTCACCTTTATAACAGATACTAAATTGGTGACACTACCACAGGGAGTTCATCTAATTCTTTGCAGCAAGGTATGTATGAGTTGGGACAGATATGCATATAAATTACAACTTGAGTGGTTAGCGGAGACAAACAACAGCTAGGCAGTAATTCTAGTTTGTGTATTTATGAAATTTGACTTTATTGAAAAGCTGTGGCAGGAGTACCTCAGAGAAAACTCGGTGCTCCAAAAGCCCCATATCAAGTGTCAATCAGATATGATCTTCTGAATAATTGCTAATTATTTTTCTAATCATGTAGCCCTGTTGCAAAGACATCGTGTATTAAAATCTAGTTTCAAAACCTTTATTGCTTGCATAATGCCTATTTCTAAATAAAGCTAAATTAGTTTGCCGCAATCTGACAAAAACTTGGAGCTATTATTTTTCAATCGCAAGAGCACTGATTAATTTTGAGGCTTTGTGTACTGTGCTGGATGGGAACGTGGGAGCAATAGGTTACCAAAGCACAAGGACGGGAGGGGCCTGATCGGGGGGCCACAACTAAGCTTTGCCCAGCGGAACCCATACCTGGTAAATTCAGCCATGGTTTCAATTTTTTTATTTTATAAATTTACATTTTGATCAGGCAGCCGGCAGAAAACGGTTTGTGTAAACTATTTAGAAAAAAAAAAAATCCTTCCAAAACACACTTACACAATACACAAATGAGCAGTTAATTTATCTTTGAGAGCATTGATGGATTTGCACTACCACAACACCACAATTACGTTTAGAGCAAGAGGAGATTATTCTGTTTGTTCTATCATATCTCCTTAAAAATAGGCAGCAAGTCTGCAAGTGAAAGCGAAATGTCTTTGATGCTTGATCAGTGCCATCCAGAAAAGTGGCGGGCTGATGGGTAAATGTGTTGGTTTTGAACTGTTTTAATGGGTATGTCTACCTGATGGGAGCAAGGGTGGGTGAGAAAGACACATCAATTTATTTTGCACACATGATGGCAATTTTCTGCCATAGAAGTCTCATGAAAATGAGTGTGTGTGTGTGTATGTGCTGGCTTGCTTCATCATGCCTTGCCATTTTGCCAGTGCAGTAAAGCCAAAGGCAATGGAAGTGATTACAGCATAACAGACATGAGAACTGAGATGCTGCTGAGCGGTAATCCGTTCCAACATGCTCTTCTTCACCCACTGCTATTATTTGATTATTTGTCCCTCTATATCCAGGCAGTATATTTAGTCATCCTCCTGCTCTGTCTGTTAGCTTTCGACTCTGTTATGACTGATCTGCAGGTACATGCTCGTTGTAAACATAAGCAGCTTGCCACTACACTGGATGCCTGCATGGTGCTTCTCAAGTGGATGGACATGCTCAATCAATATAATCCACTTAACTGGGATGGACAGAGATTACTTCAAGGTTAAGCAACCTGGCATCTTCTGAATGAATTGCCATTCAAATGCCAATTCATGATATTAAAACATGTTCCATTAGCCGTGCTATTAGAGCATTAAGTGTGAGCAGCTATAATAAATGGACATCATCTATTACTGTTTGTTTTCATCTGATAAGATGATCACAATTACATATCCTGGACCCCCCCTGAACGGGAAGCTGGTGGACTTATCTGCGTCCAGCGGGCCGCTTCAGAGTCTCTGTGAACGTAAGCACGGATGCACATTAATAGGCAGGAAAGGAGGCTGCAAAAACCCAAAACACAATGCAGCCGGGATTTTGATGCTGGCAACTATAGCTACTGTAAAGTTATTATCTCGTCAGAAGTGCCCCCCCACATGTGGTTAGTTTATGGCGTTTACAGGAATTCGGCAGTGACCCAGCCGGTGTCACTGTTCCAAGTTCTCCACTTCCCCGTGACGCACGACAGCGATCTGAGGGGGAGGATAAAGGGTCCCCGCGGAGCTTTCACGAATGTCCAGACAATCAGGGGGTTCCTCTTTTACTTTGAAACTCGATTATTGGGAGTGTCTCTTAATGGTCATCCTGTTATGTCTTCAGATCCCCCCTGGAATGTCCCACTATGTCAACTTTTGGGAAACCAAGACGCAAGGTTACACGCAGATATATAGACTAGTTTAGAGTGTAGAATTAAAACGTAGGCCTCTTGGTTTTTCATTGTTGGAGAATGTCTTTATGAGGCTTAACATGCAACAGTCAAAAGAATCTTGTCTTTTTTTTTCTTTTTCTTTAAAATATCACAATTCAGAACATAAGAAAACGTAGATAAACCACACAAAGTGTTGAACAGCAGCCCAAACCGTTTCACTCAGATTACCCGCTCACCTGAAGCTGCGAGTCCAGACAGGACGGTGAAGAAATAGAGCCCCTTTACGCACATTGGATGGACGGCAGTCTAGCCCGATGAGCCCAACTAACCCACTGACGCTCCTCCGCTGACTAACAGGAGACAGGAAAACCAGCCGACAAGTCTGTGGATCTCCTTTTCGGAAAAGATGAAAACATGAAGTCCTCTCCTCCACTTCGTATCTCCAAAGACGCGTCCCAACTTGCCACTGCACTCATACATTTCATTTCAGCACCCTCCCACCACATTTTCGGGCGGAGTAACAAAGTCATCCACTTTCCTCGCCTCCTTCTTATCTCCCTGTTAAACCCAAAGCCGGCGTATCCAACCTGTTCTGCTGCTCCACGCGTGGTGCCATACCAAAGCTGTTGCGCAAACACATGATCAGGAAAGCTCATCAGTGGACATCATGCTTTATGTAAATGTGATCTAATCTTATTTAATATGATGTATCATTGTTCAATAAAGCACAAAACATCTTCCAAGTCTAGGTTCTTAATGACTCTCCGTATGTGTCTTTATATTTTAGATATATCCTATTTTAGATTACATTGTTTTAATATGTTTAATTACATTATGTGAGATTAAAACTGGTCCTGTGATAGACTGGCGACCTGTACAGGGTGAACCCTGCCTTCGCCCAAAGTGAGCTGGGATAGGCTCCAGCACCCCCCTCCTGTGACCCTGTTCAGGATATAGATATATAGGTATAGATAATGGATGGATGGATGGATGGATGGAGATTAAAACTTCCAGGTATATTTTTTTTCACTTTAATATTGTGATTTCAATCGTTAGAAACATATAATAGTGAAATGCAGTCAATCCAGTCAGTTTAGTTTTCACACACATTTGATTTTGAGTTTAAAGGAGTATTGCATCTTACTTTTTTTTTTTTTTTAAATAAATCCCATATTTAATATTAGTATTGAAGTGGATGTATGATCATCATCCTCGTCTATGACTGACTGGACTCCTCTTGTCTTCACAGTGAAAACAAACAGGGAGATGTTAATGTGATGGTTCTTGTCTTGTTTGAAAGGCTGCATTCATTGTATGAAACTGTCTTTTCTTGCTGGGTTGAACCACTTGGGGGCAGAGCCGCACTTTCATGTGCCTCTATATTCTGGGGCCGGTAAAGGCTGGTGTTCACACCTCCACTTTTGCATGGGGGGGGGGTCGTAGGTTGAATTTGGTTGTAGGTCACAAGATAAGGACACAGGGGAGTCGTCAATTAGATGCGGAAAGTAAAACAATAAAGGAATCACTTGCAAATAAGACAGAAAACAAAAGAAACTTTTCGGAGCCTACTTGACCAGAGACTTTCTGGAGCCACAATGCAAACAAGAGGAAGAGACAAATCTTCTTCTTTTTTTCCCATCAGTTAAGTGCCCTGAAATAACCTGTGTTGTGATTTGGCACTATGTAAATACCACTGAATTGAATTGAATTGAATTGAATTGAATTGAATTGAATTGAATTGAATTGAATTGAATTGAATTGAATTGAATTGAATTGAATTGAATTGAATTGAATTGAACATTAAATTGCTGCTTACATGTATATGTCAATGAAGCACTTATCAGTATGATAAATATAACACTCTTCACTGGGCCATTTTGCACTTTAACTTTTGATATTTTCCAATACATTTTGCTGACAGTACTTATGTACTTTTACCTGAGTACAATTTTAAATCGAGTGTTTTTTCCATTGTCGTATTGTTACTTTTACTCAAGTGAAAGATCTGAGTACGCCTTCCACTTACTGCAAAAGCATCAGCATCACAATGTGCTTAAAGTATCATGTATTGAACTACAAAGAATATGTGTCTCCAAGTAGAAAAGTAGCACGACAAGGAAATACTTTAGTAAAGTACAAGTATAGCAAAATGGTACATAAGTACAGTACTTGAGAAAAAAATACTTATTTACTTCCCATCACTGTAAGAAACTGTGAAATAGAAAGTGTATTTATAATTATACAACTTCAGAAATGTGCATAAAAATCGAATTAATACCCCAAAAAAAGAATATTTTACAATCTTAATTGCAGAGATATTTCAGAGATATATTTAATTATGAGCTGTTACAAATAACATACAATAAATTAATGCGCTGTGATGTGTCTTAGAAAACGTTTAATGTTCAAGCTTAATTCATGGTTCATGCATAATTTATTAACAATCTATAAATCAAACAGGCCACGCAGGAGTTCCTAACTTCTTGATGGCATTCATCCCACCAGTGTGACACTTCTGTTGTTTCTTTAACTCTTCAGTTTGTCAAACAGACGCCTCCTAAGATTTATTGTTTCACTCCTGACTTATTGGATAACATCTGCACAGCATCTGGACCAAAATCCCTTCTTAACAGCCTTTAGACATTTACAACGGCAGACTTGATCGATCATTGGAAGAGACTTTTACTACCATCTATGATTATAATTATCGATGACACGCGAATGTTTGGTAGCAATGAACTTTGGGGCCTTTCTCAGTGACTTTATCATTTGGCAGCTGAGAGACAACAACATATGGGGGGAGGGGAGAAACATGCAATGACAACCCACAGCCGAACTCACATGGAGGTCGCAGTTCATGTTCAACAACTTAACCCTTTGTGTAGCAACAAAAGCAGCTGAGATACCTGAGCAAGAGACATTTTTCACAACCTGGCAACCCAAAAGCTTTTCTCATCAATTTTATTACCAGCTATTGTTAGCTTATGGTAAACTGCAGTCAGTGTGTCTTCCTTGATGTATTATTCTTCTATATGAATCATGCAACAGGAAAATTATGACATTCAATAGTTTTACTTGTAAAGCTTAAAAGATGTGTCACATCCAAGTGTGTCATGTTCTGTAAAGAACAGTTACTGATTCATACGTCACATTCTGTGTGCGGCTGCTTAGATATGAGGCAGTGCATTCAGTATAAACCCGTACAAACCAGTTTTACTCTGACATGTAATGATAATAAAATCAGACAACAGTCACTATTAGTGATTACAAATTAGACCAAAACATTTGCAGTCGATTTACCAGCTTAAAATGTTCAATATATGTGTATAAAGTACTAAGTCTTATTATACATTAGGGTGCGTTTACCACTATATCACATTTGATCTGTTGCTTTTGTTTTTGCTGTCGTTGTCGCAGCTTCTTTTGTTGAGTTTGAACAAAATAAGAGTATTGTATTCACTCTACTCCTTCAGTTTGACTTCATTTTGAGGTTCATCTCAAAAGAACGCTTACGGTGTGTGTGTGTGTGTGTGTGTGTGTGTGTGTGTGTGTGTGTGTGTGTGTGTGTGTGTGTGTGTGTGTGTGTGTGTGTGTGTGTGTGTGTGTGTGTGTGTGTGTGTGTGTGTGTGTGTGTGTGTGCGTGTGGGTGTGGGTGTGTGTGCGTGTTGTGCGAGACAGTTAGAGCGAGAGAGAGAACCACCAGTTCTACTTCCTTGAATATTTTCGTACTATTGAACAGCCAGTTTGTTGTACTTTACATCTTCTAGAGGAGACATTCACTAATGTGATATATTCAACAGAAGCTTTGAAAACACAGCAAACACAAGAGAACAACAGTTGTCTTGAGAAAATGCACAGCATCGGTGTTCAGGCTGTGCTCGTCGTCGTCCTCATGTTCACTGCTACCGCGAAGTCTGATGGAGGTAAAGACAGTATCTAACACTCCTGCTTTACTTTACTTTATGTGAAGTTTAATATTCTGTTGTGGATTGAGATGAAAAAAAATTTTTTTAAAAGAAAGATGACATTCAAGAGCATTTTTGAAAAAGTTTTTTCCAATTTCCTGTGGATGGACTGTAACTACTGCATAGACTTTAGTACTTGCATGTACTTCGTTCTTCAACTGCAGTATATAGAAACGTATTTTGTCGACAAAAAAGGTCTTTTAATGTTGTTGTTATTTATTATAACTTGTTAATGGAAATGTTTTTATCTATTTAAGAAGTTAGAATAATATAGTAACTCATACTGAAAGGAATAATGTGCCTAAGATGAGTTTCTTTATCAAAAGTAAAGTAAGGGTGAAAACGGTCTTGATGAAATAATAAGAAATTAAAGCAATTGCCCTGAAGTAACTTAACATTTGTTCATGTGTTTAAAGGATACGTAACATTCTGGATGGACAAAGTCGAGTTGACCTGTCCAGGAGAGGGGAGTTGGTTTAAGGAGAAGGTATCAATACCGAATGTTCCGGGAGAACAATATACATTCGACTACACTGACAAAAGCAACTACCACTGCGAATACACAGAAGATGAAGAGAAAAAAAGCTATCAATTCTACGTCATGGGAAAGAGTGAGTAAAATAATGTTTTCTTTTCATAATGTGCCATTTGTGGTTGCTGTCCTTACTAAACTAACACTTGTTTAACGGCCGGTCTTTGTCCTCCAGCATGTGATAAATGCTTTGAGCTGGATGGAACAGTATTTGCGGTGGCCATTGTTGTGGATGTGGTCGGGACAGCATTTCTAATGTGGATAATCTTCAGGTGCACCAAGAAGAAAAGCTCAGCGGGCCCGACTCACTCTTCCAAAGGTAACATTTGATTCAAGCAAATGCCATATTCAACTAAATGTCATGATTGATGATTGAATGAAGGTTTACCTTTTGAGGGTCTATCAAAAAGTTTTGATTTTGTGAGCAATGGCCCGGGCGAACGTTAGTTTTGTCATGCACCAATTTAGGCAGAAAGGGCACATCACACTTTTGAGGAACTGAAGGAAGTCAAAGGGAGCCAGATCCAGTGAGTTGAGGTGGTGGGAAGTGACGATCATGTTTTTGTGGGCGAGAAACTTGCCAGATTTTTGTACGTTGTGACAAAACAAAACACTTAGATTGGCTTTTGCATCATTGTCAGAGCTTTTCTGAAACATATCAAGGGTCTCCATTGCTGATTTTCTGAGTATCACGTAACGTGCTATGCGCTCTCTGCTTGTGTACACAGAGAATTTGCAGACACCCCGGACCAGTGCTCACAAAAATGTGTAACTCTTAGAAAACTTGGAATACTTATCATGAAGGTGATAGCTTCCCCCTGCTCTGTACACACCTCAGTGCAAGTTACCGTTCAGGCACGACAGGAGCAGTTTAGGAACTTTTTGATCGAACCTCATATGTCTCTTGAACTGAAGTACTTATACACCGTTTTTCAGTTGTCCATGAACATGTTCATTCTATCATCATTTTCTAGCACCAGCTCGTCCAGGAGCCACGGCTCCACCTGGCTCATCTTCTGAGTATGAGGTAATCATTCTATAATCCAAAACTCTACTTTGCAAACAGGCTGAACTCCAATTTGTGCTTCATGTTTATATAAAATCAGTTGCAATCTGATAGTTAGCCTGGTTCTGTCCAAAGGTTGAAAAGAATCTGCCAACATATAATGGAAAGCACACTGATCAACAAATTGTATTTCATTTGGGGGAAAATCAACAAGTTCTGCTTTTTAAAACTCCGGTAGCTCACTGGGCCGAGGCAAGAAATACTCAAGTGAATAAGCGTGTTAGCCAAAATCTCCAATTGCTTACTTAAAAAAATTAAAAAAAAAAAAAAAAAACTTTGCACTATCGTTTATTTAGTTTTAATTTAATTTAATTATTATATTTTATTTTATTCTATTTATTGCATATACTGTGCATTTTTATATTTAATATTTTTTACTGTTATTTTATTGCTTTCCTGTATCTATAAAAGCTGCTGTAGCGGAAAAATTTCCCCTTGGGGATTAATAAAGTAACCATCTGTCTATCTATCTTAAGCAAAGTGTCACAGTCATCATAATAAATGTAACAGAATAAATGTGAAAGGTTTTCAATGTGTGACTGTATTGAATAAAAAGAAGAATCTGTCTCGTCCGTGGACAATCTATTTATTTGGAATAGTATCAGGCTTTTTTTTGCGAAAGCTGAAGCCTACAGTAGAAATGGCTCAACAATCGGATACGTTTTGTTCAGACTGTGAGCCAATCAGATTTGTTCCTCAAATCAGATGTTTTGGACAGACTGTCTGCACTGTTCTTTGCAAATGAGCTGATCAGAGTTGGTGTGTCCAGACATCACGGCCTCCAAATGTGGTTTGGATCCGATTTGCAAAAGTTAGGTTACTGATGCCCCTGGAAGCCTGTGATTTAAAGTTGTTAATGTATACTGTGATCTAACCATCTTAACACAAAACATTTTGTTTTTCTTTTGGCAGAGCCTGAACCTCCAAAATGTCTCCCAGGGAACGTACTCTGTCGTGAACAGGACTGGATAGAAAGTCATTTAACACAGGCGCCAGGTGATTGGTTTGAAGTCTGCATGGATGAAAGCAAACAGTCACAGAAGATATTCAAAAGCATCAGTCATGCTCCTCCATACAAACACTTGCCGTTTAAAATTGGAAGGGTCACTTAACCCAAATGAAAACGTGTCTTTTCTACCAGTGGTGCAATAGTTTAGGTTTCAACAGAGGTGAACAGCATTTAAGTTTTGGTGCTCACAGTATTTGAAAATTACACTGAAAATGTACTTAAGGACTAGTTTCTTTTGAAGAAATAGTCCCAGTTGAAAACTTTGGGCGGTGTTATGGGGAGATTGTTTCTGTATGTTCTGCTTCCAACCTGAGGTACTTCCCTATATTGACGAGTAGCCAGCATTGACAATTCCAAGATCACTTTGTGCACTGCGTATTCATTGTAAGGAAAATATCATCGGGTCCATTCTGTATGGACGTCTCATCAATCCCTGAAAAAAAGTGATACCAAGAAAGGATATTTGAGCCCATCTGAAAGGGCTGTTATCGGGTTCGCCAGAGAAAATCAGGTTGGGAAATAATTACTGTTTTAATTCTTTCAGGGCTGTGAGAGACACATCTCATCGCAGTTATCTGAGCAAATACAACTATCTGCATGACAGACAGCAGAGGGGGAGTTTTGTTTTGTTTTATTGTAATATGCCGTCAGTGTCCATTTTATTATGCGTGCATCCAAGGTAATCCAGCACTGTTTTTATACCTATAGGTATTTTGGTTATGTTTTGTTTTATTTTTTTTGTTACAGTATGGTGGTGTTAGGTGTGAGAATATATGGCAGAAATGTTGCACTGCACCAAATAAGATTATACAGGTATTGTCCAGGTGCACCTAATAATCTGGATACTGAATATATATATATATATATATATCTTTGAGTTTTTTGACCTTTTAATATCAAAATTTGCTGCCTAATTCATACTAGCCATCGATAAAAATCAAATTTTTTTTGTATTATCGTTTCAAATAGATTTACCTGCTTACTGTATATATGTGTGACATTTAAAATGTTTCTGCACTGTACTTTTTTGGCTTTTTCATTCTTATCCCATGTGCTCATCTTCTCGTCACTGTAATGGACAAACATGTCTCTAATAAAATCAACACTGCTCTAATTTTTTTCTTCTGTTCATGGTCGGAAACGATGCTGAGATGATTCTACAGATATAACTGTGTGCGGTTCATGAAGCGGCAGCTCGAAGCCACAGCTCATATCCGTAGCACATATCTTCGTCTCTCTCCGTCTCTAGGTGCCATATTGTCTTTGGAAATATCTGACATATCTCCGAAACATCTCTCAGTGCATGTGAATACATCGTATACCGTTGGAAAGGTTGGGTCACGTCATGTTTTGGCCTTTTGTTTGGATCGGTGTGTTTTTCCCAGCAGTGACTGAGCACAGACGTATACTGATGGAAACGAACGCGGAAAACATGACGTTATATATTTCTTCTTCGAGCAAGCGAGTAATGATTGATAAGTCCATTATGTAGCTCAGAGAGGTCTGGTGTCTAGTTGAAACACTCCCACACTTACTGTTCGGTAATCTTCATCTACATCTGCTCCGAGACAGAAAAGAAAGAGGTTGGTGGTGGTGGTGGCAGTGGTGTGTGTGTGTGTGTGTGTGTGTGTGTGTGTGTGTGTGTGTGTGTGTGTGTGTGTGTGTGTGTGTGTGTGTGTGTGTGTGTGTGTGTGTGTGTGTGTGTGAAGAGGGGGTGGGGGGTAGTAAGATGTGACTGTTAAGTTAAACCGCTCCCACACAAAGACCTACATCTGCTCATCTGTTTGTGAGAGTGAGCATCCGTGCACGGACGTACACGTTTGTGCCGAGCGAGAACGAACACACAACCTTGTGTGAGTGCTGGAAAGTGTGTACGTGCATATTGAGTCAGATGTTGGTTTACTGTGTGTGTGTGTGTGTGTGTGTGTGTGTGTGTGTGTGTGTGTGTGTGTGTGTGTGTGTGTGTGTGTGTGTGTGTGTGTGTGTGTGTGTGTGTGTGTGTGTGTGTGCGTTGATCAGGGTTGTGCTTCTGAGCTGGAGCTGTCTAAAGCTCCACTGTTTGATCTCTTTACTCTTCGGTAGAAAGCTTGCTGTTTGTAGCTTTGTCACAGCAGCGTCGAGAAGAAGACGAGCAGTGATCAAAGAATTTAAGCTATTAGATTATCAGACATGAGGAGCCCTCCTGTGGAATCAGATAGAGCTTCTCTCCTCCTCCTCTCCTCTATATCCTGCTCCTCTTCTTTGTTGCTACTATAACCTTTCTGTCTTTTCAACTTTTCTCTCAGCTCCTGTCTGTAGCCTTGTTGCGTAATTCTTTCCCTGCTTTCGCTATTGTTCTGCATTCTCTTGTACTTCTATCTTTGGTGCAACCAACTGAATGAGACCTCTCATAGACTTCCTCCATGAGCTGTAATTAAGCAACAATAGCAGATGGTTGAAGAAGTATTAAGATCCTTTACTTAATTAAAAGTACCAAAAACAATTTAAACATACTCAGATCAAGTGTTCTTAAACTCTAATTTAGTGCATGTATTATTTTGTTATTTGTTTAACTTTTTACAACAAAAGTACTCATAATGCGGGAAAAATTAACCCTGCAATACGTTTGGTTATGATCACTTAGTTAAATGTAATCATCTTATACACATCTATAAACGCCTAAATACTCAGGTTCCTCTCGTCCTCAGAGACTTAGTGGTTCCTCTCAGGTTCTCGGGCTCAGAAACACAATGGGAACTGTTATGTTAACCCTGATTTAGACAGATTTACATTTTGAATTGCTTGCCTGCAGAACTCAAACTGGATGCTGACTGGGAACATCTTAAATACAAGTTGCTTCTTAAAAGAGGGTTCAGTCATGCAGTCACAAACGTATCATACCAAAGCATGTAATACACCCATCAGTCCACTAGAAGACATCACACCAAGATCTGCCTCGGACAAATGTGAAAAAATCGGGCACCTTAGATTTGCGCACCAAACTACGTGGTTATGGCGAGAAAAAGATCATCGTTTCAGTCAAAAGAAGTATTTTTATTTCAGTAATGTTACATACAGTTACAGTTATGTAAAGTTACTGAATGTATGCTACATAAATTAAATATGTCACGTTATACAAGAACACCAGTACCGTGGGTTGAGCCTGGGTTTAGACAACACAATATATTTGTCTTTCACGATGGTAATTATGTTAGATTAAGTAATCAAAGTGCCATAAATTCTTGCCATGTCTTTGTCGGGAGACTGGCAATACTACAAAAGTAAGATCCGGACCCATCGTTCAATCCATTGAAACAAACATGTAACATTGAAAGTATTGCTGAAAATGAGTTTTGGGCTGACCCTTGTGTATTTGAGTTTTATGTATTTTACAGGCCCAACAGGGGCCTTTGGTACCTATTCTGACTATAAATGCTGTGGTGTGTGGAATTACTTTGCGATGCATCCTTGTTACTATACAAATAAACATTACATAAATATTAGGCAGGTTTAGATCTCAAACTTAGTATATACATGAAACAATGGAATCAATGGTTTAATGTTAACCAGTGCATCATATTTTATAACCTTATAATATGTTTTTTTTAATATGTTAAGCTCTTGACCTAAAATACTTAAAAATGTATTAATTAATTAAAAGTCACAATATTTACTTCTGAAACATATTGTGGTACAAAAACAGAGTAGAGCATTCAAGTACTTCAAAATTATACCCAAGTTCCAAGAAAATTACAGCAAATTTTTATTCCCCAATTTAAAAAGGTTGCAACATTACAGTCTCTGGATTTTTACATTTTTATTTTCAGAAAAATCTAGAAAAATATTGTGATTAAAATGGTACCAGGAAGTACTGCAGCGGAAGCATTGAGTAATGATATACAGCAACATAACCTTACAGGCCTGGTGAAAATAAATGATAAGCTAAAACAGCGCCATAGCAAATTACATGACGAACAACGACCAAGCTACGCATCAAAGTATTCTGTTGTGGGAACAAGAAACAGACTGCAGATGTTTGAGAAAGCAAGGACACATGGAGAATATGTTATCAGCTTGGGGGTAGAGGTGGGAGGTGTTGGGGGGGTCCCAGGCCATGAGTTACCACTCCTCTATCTTTTAGGGCTGAGCACATCGTACATGTCTCTCTGGCCAGCTTGGCGTCTCAGAGGCTGAGGGAGGAGAAGTGAGATAAAGGAAGTGAATGGACCACGAGAGACCGTGTCATCTGTTGTTTTAATTTTGAAATGTGATAATCGCGAAAGGCCTTCGCATTTCAGCTTACCTGGTAATGGCCGTCGGAGTTCCTGCTCATATCAACAGGAACAAGATGCTGTCTATCGGAGCCTGAAGGATAAATGTATTGATAAAATCAATATTGAAACAAACAATCTGATCGGGGCTATTTAATTTAATATCAAGCTCTATTATTCGTAGGATTAATATTTGTACTCATTACTTAAACCTGCAGTGAGAAACCTTTGTCTCCCCTTACCGCCAGTGAGAGTAAATTCAAAAACCTTGTGTATGTATATAGAGAGAGACAAACAGACAGACAGATAAATAAATAGATTGATTTTACCTTTCTTGTTCGAGGTGACTGGTCTAGTCTGAGCTTGAGAAGCGATGAGATAGACAGCCACTCCTATCACTGTTGTAGCCACCACTTCTCCTATTACTATTCCTGATATTGAAACCTCATCAAGGTCTATGCAGTTGTCACAGGCTGGACACACACAAACACACACATAAACACAAGTAAGAATCTGACATTTATGAGGCGTGATTACTGTCACGCTATACTGTGGGCTACTTCCATGTATTGTAAAGTTAAGTAATAGTAGTACAACAGTACACATGAAAACAACAAGGATCAACTTACTCCGAAATTTCACGTAGATTTTATGTATATGTCCATGTTCACTGTCAGAGCATTGGTATTCCCCCGTGTTGTCATCCCTGTATGTCAGCGTCCTAGTCTGTCCAGATGTGCCGTTTTCCGATTTAATAGTAAAGCCCTCCTTACAAGTCAGCTTGATTCCATTGTCAAACTCGTCCACCTTTATCTCTGGATCCTTTGCCGTTACTAAAAGAAGCAATAAAATTGAAGACAATAAGCCAAGTATATATCATACACACACACATCTTTACTTCTACATAAGCTCACGTGAACCCCAAAGTAGTCTTCCTACTGTCATTACAGCTGACAGATGCTGCAGGAGATATGTAGAGAAATGTAGCTGGCAAACATCAGAAGTGGTTCAAACACAATTGACAGAAGATGTTTGCCTTCATTTTAATTCCACGTCATCGAGCTAATGAGAGGCCTACCTGTCAGTGTCCAGAGCAGGAGCAAACAGGTGGGCAAAAAGAAGTGACATTTCATTGTGTTGACTCCTCTTAGATCTGCTGATGACAAAAGGAAATACTTCAGCTCACTGAAGTCAGAGCGAGTAAACGACAGCGAACAGGAAGGGCGCCATTTTCTGCTTGTTTTCTGTTCACCATTTTACACAACTTACTTTAACAGAACTGATTATGACAGACAATATTTAAGGTGCTTATTGCAAGATAATTAGTTTAGCTAATCAATGATAACAATAATAACAATAAAAACTGAGTTCAGATAGTTACCACAAAACAAATTTAATTACAACATTGTGTGGTCTTTATGAAAACATCGTCAAAACATACACAGCACAATATTATAAACACGTGTGCGAACGTTCATCCAGGTCAATCAAAGGGTTGATCCAAAGACAACTGGACTTTTTGGAGTTACTTACAGACACTTCGCCTCTCATCCGTTATGGATTGAACTGAGTTGAGAGGTGGTTCGTCTTCAAGAGACTCCAAAAAACATCCCAGCTGTCTTCAGATAAGATTTAGAATATGAGCTAGAGAGTAAATTTCAAATTAAAAGTACTGACCTCGAAATAAAACGCTGCCTTGTTCCAGCTGCGAATGCATCCAGTTGGTCGAAGAGTGAGTGAGTGTGTGTGTGTGTGTGTGTGTGTGTGTGTGTGTGTGTGTGTGTGTGTGTGTGTGTGTGTGTGTGTGTGTGTGTGTGTGTGTGTGTGTGTGTGTGTGTGTGTGTGTGTGTGTGTGTGTTAGAGAAGGAAGTGAGTGTGATTGGTTTATTTTCCGTCTGAGTAAATTTTGTTAATCCTACATCTGGAGAACTCTGGACTTTTACTTTTGACATGCATTTAATACGTGTTATTATTGCTAACATGCTGGTGTTGTTAAATATTAAATATTTATATTGAAATATTAAATATTTAACAACTTAATTTATTAAATAAGTTTAAATGTTATTTAAACTAGTTAAATAGTTTAATATAAATTAAATATCTAACAACACCAGTAACATTTTCAACACAGGGCTTTTACTTGCAATGGAGTATTTTTACAGGGTGGTATATTTAAGTGTATTTAAATTTAACTTGGATTTGCAATATTGAGTAGATTTGCAGTAGAAAACCTCAGAGAATTGTTTATGAACTGTTCAGTCACCAGTTCGGGCTTCATGAAGATAATCACGGAGTTAAAATGTACCAAGGGCCCTGAAACCCACACGCCAATATTCACCTTGTCAAAGCAGCTTCCACGTTTTTACAAAAAAAAAAAAAAAGCATGACCAACAATGAGTGAAGAAAACTCCTGTTGACTGTACACATGCCTGTCGACACAACACTTTCTCTCTGGGAGATGTGTGCTGCCGATCAGCAGCTCCGTCTGTTAAAACAAAGACACGAACACAGCCGTGCGTGTGTGTGTGTGTGTGTGTGTGTGTGTGTGTGTGTGTGTGTGTGTGTGTGTGTGTGTGTGTGTGTGTGTGTGTGTGTGTGTGTGTGTGTGTTCAGATGAATATTTCAATTGCCTCCACGTGTTGTAAATGTTTTTCCCTCTGACTGTGACAGACTGTATTCTACCCAGGTTGGCGGAGAAGTAACGAGACGCTCCCACAACACAACTCTGCTTCCTGTTTGAAGAAAAGCCACAACAAAACCTGTGACCTAGAGCCAACACCTGCACACACACACACACACGCACACACACACACACACACACACACACACACACACACACACACACACACACACACACACACACACACACACACACACACACACACACACACACACACACACAGACAAAGTAAAACTTCTTCTGCACCTGCTTTTGCAAAAAACAAACAAACAAAGCAGAGCATCTAATTTCTTTTTCTCCAAATGTATCACCATCAACACACAACAGACGCTCACTTCTCGTACTGTTTGGTATCACAAACACCTTCATGACCAACACAAATATGATCCAATGTTCCAGCTGATAAAGCACTGCAGAGCGCCCCCTGGTGAGCGCCGAGTAAAACCACAGCATGTCCAGCATTTACTTCCACACAATACCAATATTATCTTTTATTAGACATCCTCTTTTATACACATATACATATGCATACAAATATACAGTAAACGACATGTTACATGTCCATAAACAATTACGTATTCTATAATTATGCACCGTCTCGTTCAGATATGATTGATCAAAATGTAAAATCTCACGTTGACATTGTGGTGTTAGCGTGGGACAGCCAATGCATTCCAGTAATGCAACGAGGAGGAGGACGTCATGAGCACGTGGTTACAGGAAGTCATGTCAAAACATTCAGGATATGAGCATTTTCATTTGGACTCGCATCGTTGAGACAACAGTGTAAATACCAGAGCACTCGATTCACTTGATAAAGAAAAAAACAAAACAGGTTTGTATGAAGGACACGAAGGTCACGTTTGAGTCAGAGAGAAACACGTGTTTTTTTTGTTTTGTTGTTGACACAACGAGATCTGGTCCTCCCGGTCCAGTTTGAAGCTGACTGATGGTTAGTGAATGGGTTTCTTCTTGGACAGCTGCACTGTTTGAAGTAGTTACGCATGCACGTACAGTATGTGTGGAGCTTCGAGGTCCGTCAGAGCCAGATCTCCTCACTGCTGGTGCTGTTCACCTTGTAGATGTAGCCCACCATCGGATATCTGGCAAAACCTGGGAAGCATCAGGGGAGAAAAAAAAAAGAAAAGAAAAGGAATACTCACTGCTGTTCCTCTGCACCGAAACTTCAGTATAAATAATGAAACATGCAACGGGGTCAGAGTGGATTTCACTGACCTCTGGCGGCGTACGCTAAAGACAGGTCTTCCTCCTCTTCCTCTTTCTTCTGCTCTCCCACACTGTTCTGCTGGGCGGCGTCCCGGGCTGACGCAGGCGATGCAGAAAAAAGATGGGAAGGAGAATGCAGACGGCCTGTAATGATGAGGCTTCTTGGACAAATGCACTCGTCTTTACCACCAGCGAGGTGAGAGAACTAATTCAATACCCGTGCTTGTAATGTTAATGCTAAGTGATATTGCCTTTAGCTCACCAGCTGTGGACACTGGAAACAGAGGGACCTGATAACGGATAACAAAGTTCACACCAGCACATTTAAAGCTTTTCGTTAGCAAATCAGTTTTTCCACTTTATGTGGAAAAAATTAAAAGTCCAATGCCCCAATTTTTTTTTTTGCTTTTGTAGGGATTTATGTGCTTGGACTACAACATACTTCCTGGCCAGGCACAGTTTATGTTAGATATTTGTAGTGATGAGCAGGATGCGCTTTATGCTGATTTGAGTATGTTGAATATATATATATATATGATTATTATAATAATCATATATTATACAGGTATAATATACAAGTTTCTGGCTTCATATTCAACCGACATGAAGTGTTTGAAAGAAGAGAAGTGAATGTCTGAAAACTGTTTAGTATCGACAGCAGATCTGAAGGTGAAACCACACGTGTCCTTTCTCCTGTGGTCTCTTATAGAAAAGGGTCATAGTGTTTATAATTAGTACTGAATTATGAGGCCTTCCAGTTGTTACCAAATCACCATCAGATGCTTCCTCTGCGATCTCTCTAGTTATCTTTACATGTTTTTAAATCCTGTAGGACACACTAGATGTGATTTTCCGGGGGTTTTTTTTTGCCATGAAGTGATGCTTATTTGGGCAAATAAAAATGTATGCACCAAAAGACAGCCATCAAAATATTGTAAAGGGAAAGCAATCTTTGCACTTTTACAATTTCTAAATGATTTGTTAAGCAGTTGAGGCAGTTGTTTACCTTGAGTTAAATGACATCTTAGCTCATTTTGTGCAAATTAATAGAGAATTTTTTTTTCAAAACAAATACTCACTACTGTGTTTCAGTGTAGTTTTTTAATAAAGCAATATTAGGACAGAGGCAAACCCCAATAATCTATATACTAATAAGCTCACCCTTTCGTGTAATATTGCGATTATACAACAAGTTACCATCTAAATAAAACATGTAATCTAAGTGTATTAATATTGTGGGGCAATTCGCTCTCAAAATATATAAAAAAAATTGCGTTCACGGAAGCTCCGTTTCCATGGCAACACATCAGGTATGACTAACAACTGGAAAACAATCTGTCGCCTCTGTAGAAGCGAATGTAACGTTAAACCACTCCAGGAAGTAGTCCCTCCCTTAGCAACAACGTAGCAACAGAGACGAGACCCGGTCCGTTTTTTTTAAATTAATTTCTAGAGATCGTTTCTCAAACAGAACAGATGAAGCACACGGAAACACTAAACTGCTCAGCTCGCTCAATCTTGTTGTACGTAAGATATCGTGTGTTAAAAACAAGTAAAAACAACATTATATTGAATATTATATGAAATTCAATCCCAACTATACATCCCCATTGAGAAGGCGGAGGGATATTTGTAATGATGAGCACGATGCGCTTTACGCTGATTTGAGCACGTTCCAAATGTTCAGTTGACCAATCAGATCGCTGGGTTGGAACTACTTGTTGTATAATAATAATCATAATCACACTTGCATGATTATTTCCATTTTGTGATGCTTTATAGTTTGTTTTTTACATTATTGTGCCACCTTGACATTTTTTTTTAACTGCTCAACAGCAGTGTATGAAGTAGTTACACCACCTACAACATTTATATGCTTCACAATTAGCAGTTTTTTTTATGTTTTTTCTAATTCTCACTTGATTTGACTCTGAATACATTTGTTCTTATAAATGTGTTAATATTCCTAAAACCTGGATGTCAAGTAAACACTTTAATTTGTGCGACCACACAAATTAGTGAAGGAGAAGGCACAGCATACATCAAGAACATAAACTGAAACAGGGCAAATACTCTGTCAAGCTCTTCTCACCCAAATGACCCAAATCATTTAGGACCGTGGACAATGTGAACTGTAGCGCAGGACGCCTCCATGAGACGGACAGAACAAGCCCTGATCACTTAAGTTGATCTGCCACCTCCAACGAATGAAACTCAAATGAATATAGACAACCAAGAGTCCATAATTCCAACTTTCAAGGAATTACACATGTAATAACTTGCATGCACTTAATCAGATCTCGGACCGCAATTTATCACATTTAACACAAAAATGTATCCGAATCTTTTATGCTGCCATTTACTTCTGGTTTTAGAATACAGTGCGCATTACTGTAAGAGGCTGCATTCATTGTAAAAACTGTATTTAAAGTGAAGGAACATCTGTTCTCACTGATTATTGACTGAGTTATGGTTTCATAGACTTTTCCATTTTTTTGTTATGACAAATTCATAAACTAAGCAATTCAGAAATCATTCACACATTCACAAATTTCATTTATGGCTTGAAAGCTTGCATGCACATATTGCAATTTCCAGTTGCGTCTTACAGGAAGGTGTGTAATATCCACCCTCTACCCGCGCGTGCCTGAGATGAGGGTGTTTGTTAACCGGCGGGGGTCTCGTACCTTTTTTCAAAGTGCTGAGGTCGTGGAGCTGCATGTTGGCGGGCAGCGACATGTTCTCTCTGGGGATGCTGGTCTTATCAGCTTTCTCTGTCTTCAGATTGGCCGAGTCACTGTGTGGATAATGTACGGAGAGGTATCAAACATGGGATTAGAGGTATCACTGATCTGCAGGACGAACATATAATATTCCTGCGAGCAGAAAAATGCTTTCATCACTGCTTTCCTTCCGATCCCCTGATGTGCGGAGGTGGAAACGATTAGGTGAGAGGGTATGCTGGGATGCACGGAGAGCGTTGGTGCGGTGACAGGTGAAAGGTAGGAGATCGTAGGAATAAAACAATCGCCTGAAATTTAAATATTCTGTACATCGTATTAGTTTCGGTTTCAAAGCGGTTTTCATTCTCTAAATGAAAGGATTTTAATGCAGGATTTAAAGACGTGATGACCATATCAGCATCTTGCATTATAGCCTACAAAAGACCTACCTGCGTCCAGTGCTCACTGTGTGTGTGTGTGTGTGTGTGTGTGTGTGTGTGTGTGTGTGTGTGTGTGTGTGTGTGTGTGTGTGTGTGTGTGTGTGTGTGTGTGTGTGTGTGTGTGTGTGTGTGTGTGTGTGTGTGTGTGTGTGTGTGTGTGTGTGTGTGTGAGGTGCTAAATCAATGAGTGAATATGAGACTCTAAAAGTAAAAGGTCGACATTTTGAGGAAATACCCGTTTTCTTCCCCTCTTCGAGTCGGACGAGAAAATTAAGAGCGTAGTCATGTTTTTGCAAAATATAAAATCACTGTCATGGCACATATAACATGGTGAAGTATGCAGATGAAAAATGGGGAAACGGCTAAGCAGGCTCTCCCCAAAGGTAAAACAAAAACCAACTCCTGGCTACATATTTACTGTGCAGACTGATCTTTTCATCTAACGTTCAGGGAGAAATCAAATAAATATGTTTCCAAAACTGCCAATCTGTTCCTTTAAAGGCTCCACGAGCAGTTTGTGTGAGTTCTAACATGAATGTATCTGATAAATCTGTCACTGGGAGAAAAGTGACCATTTCTGAGCTGAATCAATGCATTTCTCAGTATTTCTTCCAAGTATTTCTGACTGACTGACTGGATTTCCAACCTTTCCTGCTGTCTTGCATCACTTGCTCTGTACTGATTACTTTATTTACCTCTTCTTGGTCATCAGAATCTCCACCGGCTCGTCTGAAATATAACAGAAAGTGTATTAGCCTGCCGAAAAAAACATCCTACGGTCACAAATTTCCCAGCTGACTTGCTCACGACACACAAACACGCTACAGTCTCACCGAAGGACTTGCTCTTATTTTTTTGCATGAGGCAGAGAACTATCAGGCTGAGGATGAGGAGGGCCATGAAGGCCATGGACCCTCCGGTCACTATACCCAGCATGGGCACCTCCACACGAGACTGCAGGAACTCTGGGGAAAAGAGATTTCGGGGAATAATTACACATTTCGGAAAAGACGCTTGTTTGCTGTTTTTTTTTTTTCTGAATGAGAAAACTGAATACCATGCATGATTGTACACTCAATAAGCAGCTACTTACAAGAGATGGTCAGCTTAGCTTAGCATTAAGACTGGGATCAGGGACAGATTGGTTCAAAGATCCCGAAATCCACCTACTGCAACCTCTGAAGCTCACTTTGAAACACATCTCAAGGGTTATGTGTTGTGCTATTTCTGAAAAAGGTGCAGTGACTCAAAGGTGTCGTTATTTGACAAGACTACCTGACTGTGATCGTCCTAGCGTAGCCACAAATTGTTGGGATTACAGTTTGGCTTTTGTCAAATTTAAACATACAAGATGTTAAGTCGTAAGCGGCTGGTGAGTGATGGAGCCAGGCTCGCCCCCCCTCCTCCCCCTCCATTTCCAGTCGTTATGCTAAGATAAGCCAACCAGTTTCTAGCCCAAGCATACCCATCAGACAGACATGAGAGAGGAATTGCAAGTCTCATCTAATGCTTTGCAAGAAAGCAAATATGGGTATTTCCTGAGACATCACTACCATCCCTTTAAGCATCCTCTCTCCATACCACCACCGACCTGCCAGTGTGAGGTTGCTCTGCACGGCCCCCACGCTGTTGCTGGCGTTCAGCGAGACGTTCCCTGGCAGGCTGCTGAGTGTGACCCTCAGCGTGTGATTGGTCAGCCAGGGGTAGCTCCGTGAGTCCAGGATGAAGAAGTCAGAGGTGTTGGCCACCAGCTGGCCAGACTGGTCCACAAAGGTGATCGTGGCAGGCGGGTTGGACCGCACTAAGGCGAAGAGGACGAGGGAGAGCCCGGGGTCTGAGGTTTCACTGTAGTGGGCGTTCACCCTGAGGATCTCTGGCTGGACTGGGACACAGAGGAGAGGAGCAACTCATCAACCGCTGCATTGACTGAAAATCTATGGGTCCACTGAAGTATTTCACACCTACTCACACTGGACATTGAGCGTGACCGTGGCATTGTAGCTCTCTCCCGTCCTGGGGTTCGATGCCACACACACCAGCTCCTTGTCCCACTTCCTGGCCCTCAGAGAGAAAGTGCTGTTGTGATTGGTCCCCCGTCTCATGACCTCAGGATCGTCTCGCGACGTCATCACCAGACGCCCGCGGTTCAGCGATGGCTCTCTCTGCCGCTCGCCGTTCAGGTACCAGGTGAGCAAGGGAGGGGCGCGGGGATCCCAGCCGTCTGATTGGCAGTTGAACCTGTGTGTCGTGTTCTCCTGCAGTGTCACAGCCGCCTGGTGCCGCCCGTCAATTTTGGGCACCGGTTCAATTGCGCCTGCGAGTACGAGAGAGAAGTGTTTCACGTAACGGGACCGTGTGCAAAATATGACACACCAAAACATTTCATCTGAATCTATTCCGACTAAAAATGTAGCCTGTGTATGATTAGATATGACAAGATAAAGGGAACGTTTGGCTTTTTAGGAAAAACACTTTTTGGTTCTCTTGCTGTGAGATGCACAAGAAGATCAGTCAGTTGCTGCCTTCAAATGGAACGAATGTGAAGTCGTGTACGCAGTGTGCTTTGTGACGAAGTGGTTAAGTGAGAACTCCACAAGAGACGGGTGTTTATATGTAGTCTATGATATAGAGGACAACCCCATTTGAAGGTAGCAATTAAATGGAGCCGTAAACCGGTTGTAGTTTAGCCCGAGTGTGCAGCAGCCAGCCAAAATCCTCCAACCAGTACTTTTACCTCACTAAAGGACATTTTTAACAGCAGGAGATTTGACTTGTCATTGCAGGTCTATTAATGATGGTTCAGTGGCATGACAGTAAACCAGCATGCAAAAAAAAATTAAGACAGCTGTGCTTTTCATACAATGACAAGCAAAACCATCTGCTGTGAAAAAGATCTATTAATAAATTACACCTCAATTGCTCAGTGTGTGAAAAAAAAAAAAAAGTTCACGCGTAGCAACTTTTGGTGTTACATGCAGGGTTGTTGCTTAGCAACCCTGCAGGGACACCAAGACAGAGCCCTGTAAAAGATGTATTTTGTTACTTTCAGAGAGCTGCAGGCCAGCCGTTACACCCGTTTCCTGTAGTTATGCAAAGGTAAGCTGACTGGCAAACATCAGAGTGGTATTGACCCAACTCTCGATATTAAAGCACATTTCTCTTGTATTTTCCTCAAAAGGAAACATGTTACCCGACATTAAATCGAATTTCAATTCCATTTCAAAACAAACAACAAAGTTACGATTAAAACCGCTCGCCTTGAAATAGGAAGAGAGAACCTGCGTCCATTGTTATTACCATCATCATCAGTAAAAATATACGGCGGGCAATAAGACGGGATAGATCGTGGATGGATTTCAGTTCAAAAGAAAAAGAAACTGGTCGTGTGGCAACCGGTGAGAGTTGTTATGCGTCTCACCTGTCCAGGACAAGGCCAGTGTGTGAAGGAACACGACAGCAGAGCCCGATGTCCAACTCCGCAGACACACACACCTCATGCTGGCCCAACGGAGCACCACACACACACACACACACACACACACACACACACACACACACACACACACACTGTTCTACCTGCTTGGACAAGAAAATACATAAATCTTTAGATTTAAGGAAAAAAACGTCACATACTTCAGAACATGGCAGCACCGGGTTAAAGGTTCATTCCACCTGAATCGCAACCCCTACCTGTTGGTTTCAACAGATGAGTCGAGTCCAAGGCAAAGTGGAGATGTGTTATTTGTGGTCCTTAAAAGTCCAGAAGAATTTGTATTTAAATAAATGTATGCGTGTTGAGTCCCCATGTAATGAGGTGTTTTCCCATCAGCCAGCAGTGCTTGTCCTGCCGGAGAGGGGACGTGGTTCAGAGCTTCATCTTCAACTGCTCCAACGGACGCAGCTGCAACTACTTACGGCCACAGGTGCCGCCATAGAGAACGACACGGACATCTTTGGAGGATAACTTTAAAGGACTGCAGATTTAAGGATTTAAAAAAAATTAAGACAGCACAAAAGTTATATATCTTTTGTGACATGCCTCTAGGGGGAGCGGTCAGCTGTCTGATAATTAACTCAAGTGGTGTCACTCCAGTTAGCTTTTGAAGATGAAAATATCTGGGAGTGTGGCATTAGGAAAAAAAAATGGTCTATACCGGACATCTCTACTTCAGTCAGCTAGCTAGAGACTACGTTGAGAACTACTAGACAAAACACATCCATATCTCCAACATCTGGGAGGCAAGTTGCATTGTGGGTCATGTAGGAAAAAGGTTTTGACAAGGAAGAAGAATGTGTTCAATAAAAAAATAAAAATAAATACAAAAAAAAAAATCTTTGATTTGCATCCAATTTTGCTGCATACATTTTGATAGTTTGACACCAAACTGGTTCAAGTCCACTAAGGGTGTATTTACAACTGTAGGTTTTGGTTTATGATGCTGGTGAATTGACCCTTTAAAGATGCACCGGTTCTGTGATGCAGTCCTAAAGAAGCAGCCACAGCCACGGACAGCAAACTTCTAATGCAACACAGACAAAAAAAACAAACAAAAAACAAACAACAAAGCACACGAGAGACTCCTCACAGTGACACGCCGCTCGCTTCAACAATTCACTGCCCGTCCGGGTCCGGTTCACTTCCATCACTACGGTAGAAAACATCCACCGGCCCGCCTGGATCGATGCGCGCACACAGTAAGTAGCAGAGAATGAGTAACGTCTTTGTGTGGCGTGTGGGTCACGTGATCGGAGCGACAACCTTGGACGAAAGCAGGAACTGAGCCGTCAAGGAAGCGCACATGATCCTGTATGTATGGGGACGAGCAGGAACGGGTTTTTTTTTTTTTTTTTTTTCTTCAATGCACGCACACGCACGCACACACGCAATGCTCTTTGTGAGTCTGCATGCAGATGTATGCACTTAAATACAGAGAGAAAGTCCTCTGCAACACACGCACAGTATTACCTCAGACCTTTCTGCAGACGGCGCTGCGATTCAGCCTGCTGGAGCTCCATGGCAGCAGAGGAGGAGAGGAGGGAGAGTGATGACAGCGGAGAGATGAGAGGCAGCCCTCCCTGGCTCGGTTGCTTTCCCATCTGCATACACTCATACACTTACGCACACACACACACACACACACACACACACACACGGGGCTTTCTGCAGGATACGGCAACCTCCAGTTAGCAGCGTTCACTATAGCTGGCAGAGGCTGGCTGACGCAGGCGGTCACGCTGGAGCCACTCCGAGGAGTAGGGAGTGGGATGGGAGGAGGGAGGGAGGGAGGCAGGGAGGGAGGGAGAATAGGAGCTGGAAGCTGAGGAGAGGAGAGGAGAGGAGAGGAGAGGAGAGGAGAGGAGAGGAGAGGAGAGGAGAGGAGAGGAGAGGAGAGGAGAGGATGTACAGGCTAAAAGAAAAGAGGAAGATGTCCACGCAAAACATCCATCTTTAACAATCCACTATTGGATGTGAGGGTTAAACTTTCATTTCATTGGGATAAACACTTCCTCTTCCGTCATCCATCATCCCTGTCAATCGTCAGCCATGTTAAAGGAACCACATCATCTCCACACAGAGACACAGAACCAGGTTCACAGCGTCTGAGCTCCATTAGTTCAGACTGAAAAGCCTCTGCAGTGCAGCTGTACAGACCAGAGCAGCAGCATGCAGAGCACTGCAGCCAAAAGGCAGACAATGGAAACGAGCTCATAGCACACTGCAGGTATGTTTTCATGCAGCTGAAAGTGTGACTTATAGGAAGAATACATCACCTGTAAGGACATACTCTCATTTAACATTTTATTGCATTTGCTTAGAGGAAACACGGATTGGTTTTGTTCGGGGTCTCATATTCCCTTGAGGAAACTCTGACCCAAGTTCCTCTCTGACTGAATAAAACAATTTCAATGAAAAAAAACAAAAAAAAAACAAGGTTAGTAAACAATCGTTAGTTCACGACTTTAAAACGAGCATTACGATGCGCAGAGACAGCTGAGAGAGACACACGTCTCCATTGATCCAGGATTAGCTGCTGCAGTAACAAGACAGGTCAGTCCTGCCTTTAAACCTCCTCACGTTAGCAAAAGACACCGTTCACGTTTGAGTGACACGATGGATGAAACAGACTGAAGAGCAAAAAGTCACCACGAGCATAATCATGTATATCAAAGTCCGTACGCTCACGTCTAACGGACCATTTTGCACTTCTAGTCATCCATCTACCAAATATGTCCCACTTTCCATTTATTTCCACGAGCTCTAAAAACCAAGCTGCATTGTTCATACGACCCAAAGGATAACTCAGCTGTCCGTCACACAGCCAGGTCTGCATCTCAGCTTACGGCAGCAGCAGCTAAATTGCAGATACATCAGGATCGGTGCACGTCAGCAAATAAATAACAAAAAAATTGCAGAAGAGAAAGAATCCAAAGTGGGTCAGAGATCACACAGTTCGTCCACTACGGTGCGTGGACAGTTGTTGTTGTTGTTGTTGTTTTTTCACTCCAAAATGTTTTGCTCAGTTTGTATGTTGGACACAAATCTTAAAATTGAAAAGAATAAATACATTTTTTTTTTAAAAAAGCCAGAGGACCGCACACGAAGGCGAGCACAAAGGGAGCGCTCGTCCCCAAACCCTGCGGTGAAGCCCGGCCGGCATCTCTTCAGAGGCGAAGTGAGCCTGCCGTGAATCGGCCTCGGATCAAAAGGGGAATAACCGGAGAGGTTGTCAGCGAAAGAGTGCAGCCACACGAGACTTCAACAACAGTTCATCCTTCCAGCACAACAAAGAGCCAAAGCGTGCAGCCGATACACCACGGCGATGTGGCTCCGCGACGAGTGTCCCGCGGCCCTCGAGCCCAGACTTCAACCCCCACACCTGGACACGGTTCAACCCCCACACCTGGACACGGCAGGTCCAGACCATTTCGCATTTAATCCAGAATCTGCAAGAATGGGGGGGGGGACTGCCCGGTGCAAAGTTTGTAAGGACTCAATCCGACACCACGTAAAACTGTAACTGCTGCCAAAGCTGTGTTTTGCAAAGAATCTGAATGAGAAACATTCGAGTTCATCCGAGATACATTTTCAAAGCACAAATCTAAATTTTAGCCACATTTAATCAAATCAAATCTGTGACACAAAATGTGGAAGAAAAAAAAAAAAAAAAGACGAGAGGATCTAAAGTGATGCTGCAGGTAACACAAAGGCACACAAGGCATCCTTTTTAAATTATTTATTTATTTATATATATTTATTTATTCATCTCAGTTTGGTTGATATTCTTTTTAATCGTTGTTGTTGCACTTTAGTATTTTTTGTACTCAACAGAAATGAACATAAAACAACAACAACAAAAAAAGACGGAAATAAAAATGAACCAATAGAAAATAAAAGGAACCTAAAAAAATAAAAAAAAAATAAAATAAAATAAGAGGAGTGGAGCAGAGAGCTGGCTTGCTGGGATGGAGAGAAGAAGACAGAAGTCAGAGGTGAAAAAGTTAAGACAGGAAGAAAAAAAAAAGAAAGGGGAGGGGGTGAAGGGGGGGGGTGAGGAAAGAGTCAGTCTGATCAGAGAAGAAGATGTGTGTGAAGAAGCTCTCTCCGTTACCTCCGAATCATCTGCAGTGCTTTCCATTCCCTTCAGCGGTCTCTTCCTGTGTGCATCTGCTCCCGCCGCACACACACACACACACACGCACACACACACACACACACACACACCTGAACCAACAGCTCTGACACTGCTCATTAACATTACATTCAAGGAGTGACGCCTCCGCTGTTCATTTCTGAGTTCCTATCCAGCGACGAAACAAGAGACACGCAGCGTCTTCCATTCCAATCAGTTCCCTCCTGATGCAGGACAAGGACTCCATCCTTTCTCTTTCAGTTCTCGGTTTTGGCTTGGCGTAAACAATGAGAGAAAAAAACAAACGTAAAAACAAAAAAAACAGGAGGACACGAATGAAAGAGGAATGAAAGAGGAATGAAAGAGGCTGGAGGAGGGAGCACCAAGTTGGAATGGAAGAGAGCGTCTTCTTTCTGGCCAGCGAGACCGCTGGCACGAGTTCGGGGAAGGAACAGAAGACACGTCGGACCGAGTCTCGCTTCACCGTTTGCACCGGTACGAACTCTCCTTTTAGAGATTCAGATTTACTGCTTCAAACTTAACCACGCCGAGTCTGAACGAGAGCGAATGTCAGCAAACAGGAAGTGACATGCTGCCAATGGAAAGCACAAGCGCTGCATGACACCATCTACAGCTCTCAGGTGTGTGTGTGTGTGTGTGTGTGTGTAGCGTACAAGTATGTCGAGCGTGCAGCCAGCTATTGTGACATCTGGCCTGTAGAAACGCAGACAGGTGCAGCTATATTCTGCACCACAGTCTCTTGCTGGCCCATTATTGATTGAATATCCAGGAGTATTGTATATGGGAGGATAGATAAAAGGTCGAACAATAAACTCAATTTAAAAAAAAAAAAAAAAAAAAGAAGAAGAAAAGGGAGGTTCAGTCCTCTGCTGTGGTCCCCGGTGTGCTCAGCAGAGGACACAGACCCTGGGAGACATGTTTAAGGAGGGGACACGCGTCCCCTGAAATGTTTCCCTTTTACAGTTTGGAGTGTCGCGGTGTATCCAACTCAGACAGGACCCCCCCCCCCCACCCCCCAATCTTGTCTTTCCAGGCTTGGGATGAAAGAAGAAGAAGAAGAAAAAAAAAAAAAAACGAGGCAGCAACCAAATACAAAAAAGAAAGGGGCGAGGGCGGTAATTTGTAGCCGTAGTTTCCTCCGTGGTTGTCATGGTAACAAGATCAGCTTGGGAGGAGAGGGGAAGCGGGGCCATGTCCCTAAGGCGCCATCTGATCAGAAGCCGATGTAGTAAAAGGATGGTGGGAGGATCACAGCAGGCAGGTAGGGCAGCAGGAGGGAGAAAGAGAAGTGGGTTTGTCCGTCGCCACGCTTGGGGATGTTTAGGATGATATGTCAGCTATTTTACAAGTTATTCCCTCGTTTGTTGTCTTTTTGTTGTTGTTGTTGTTGGTTTTTTTTACTTTTTGAGTGTCAAGTCTCTGTAGCACCCGAACCGACCCAGACAAAGCCCAAAGCCTGACCCTGTATAGCCTGCCACAACTACCCCGTCAACAGAAAACAGGCCCAACATCAACAAGTATGACAGTCACAACAACATCAATTGAAATGATACTTTAAAAAGCAACACAAAATAATTACTCTCCTCTTATTCAAGTCTCTCGATATAATAATATTAAAACAAATAAGAACAATCGATTTTACGACACAGAAAGAGCACTGGCTCTCTTCTCTCTGTCCTCTTTTGGCTAGAAATCTCAAGATTCATCAAACAAAAAAAAAAACATTTTGAAGACATCCAAAAATACAAATGATAAACAAATACCAATATAAAAAAAAACAACCTCCCCGACAACATCAAAAAACAAAAACGGGAAAAAAAAAAAAAAATTAGATACAAAAATTGCAATAGCGTTCTATACATGGCATCACTGTACAAGGAAAGGAGCAAATGTCTGGTAAAACTACCCACAATGCAATACACTGTCACTGACGTGGGGGAAGGAGGATGGAGAACACAAGGTGTGTGTGAGGGGGGGGGGGGGTTCGGGTTGGAGGAGACGGGGAGGAAGCAGGGGAACAGTATGAAAGAGTGAGGAAGAGTGAGGAGGAAGAGTGGAAACAGACAGAGGATAGCTTGAACCAAAAGTGCAGAATTACTTAAGTAATCAAAGAACAATGTTGTCTTCCTTGCAACACAGAACTGTTTTCCTTTAATAATAATAATAATAATAATAATAATAATAATATTCATCATAATAAAACTTCTTTTACAGAAAACAGTAAGAACAATAAGAGTAACAATATTGACCGGAATGCCGACGTGGACATTAGCCGTACAAATTAAATTTAAAACAAAATAATAACAATAAAAAGAAAGAAAGAAAATGAATGCCAGAAGAAAAAGAGAGCTGGTTTGTCCTGTGCGATGTCACTGAGCTCCATCTTTGGATAGAGCGGTTCTGATGCCCAGTTGGAGCCTCGCCCCCCAAAAACACCCGCCAACCCCGGCCGAGACTTCAGCCCGCTCTGGAATGATCTGCTGGGTGGGGAGGGGGGGAGGGAGGGCGGAGATGGGCGGGGGAGGGGGAGGAGGGGCTGCATGAACTTCATCTACAACTCTCCGCTCGGCCCAACCCTTCTTCTCAGTCACACACACGCACACGCGCACACACACACACACACACACACACACACACACACACACACACACACACACACACACACACACACACACACACACACACACACACACACACACACACCGAACGTGAATACTTTGGGCTTGTGGCAGCAGTGTGTGTGTGTGTTTCTTTGTGTTGCTGGACTCCATGTTCTTGCTGTATCGATGCATTTCGCCAGTGAGGCACATAATGAAGTAACAGTTAGGATGAAAGGGGAGGTTTAGGTCAGGGCTGCAGGTGGGAGAGGGGACGGGCCACGCTTTGCAGGGAATGGGAGGAGGTGGGCTGAGGGGGGCGGTCGACTGGAAAGAAGGAGGAGTGGGAACCCCAATCTACGCTGGATGGGAGGTGAAAAGAGGAGACGACCTGCGGCGATGAATGCTGGGTGTCTGTGCAGGAAAATGCTGGCACTTTGACCCGTGAACCCCAAACCCCTTCGTCTCAGTGTCGACCCCCCCCCCCCCCCCCACACACACACACACACACTCTCGCAGGTAGACTGGCCTCGCGGGGGACAGATGGAGACAGACAGATGGACACAGAGCACCCCCGCTTGGGAAGACGACGGTGGTTTGGCGTGATGCTGCTCAACTCAAGTCAACACAACTCAGGATGGCTGATATGGACCGATGTACACAGGATGCCCCCCCCCTCCTGCAGGAACACAGGGAGAGAACAAACCGTTCAGTCATCTCGCTTTCATTACTCACAACTAAAAGGTAAATGAAAACTCTTGAACCGTCTACGCTGTGTTGAAAATATTACAGGTTTAAACAAAAAGGTTCTCACTGTGGCGTGTCATGATATTTGATCTTGATTTGACTGCTTCTATTCCACGGATATTACAGCTGAACATCGGCCTTTCAAAACGGGTTTCCCAAACACGATAGACCTTGATGACATCATTGGGATCATGGTGTGTGGAATTAAAAATACGTAGGAATAAAACAACGCAGAGAGCAGCAAATAACAGTGGAGGTGGCCATACGGGAAATGTAGGAGCCAGTGTTTTTGTTTGGAACTGTTCGATTATTAACCAACTATCCACCCAGACAGACAGGCAGACAGACAGGCAGGCAGACAGACAGACAGGCAGGCAGACAGACAGACAGCTTTTGGGCTGCCACCTTCTGACAGAAGTAACACATTACAACCAGGCGCCAGTAAATGCAGGTGAAATAAGGAAGAACGACAGTCGCGTACATACACTAATCTATTTTCTATATTTTGATGACTATTCAAAAAAAAAAAAATCATATCCCATCCCTGCTCAGAAAGTCCCTTTAAGTTACCAAAGTGCCGTACTTAAAAACTGTGAAGCACCAGTTTAACCATAGTCACAATGAACCAGAGGTGGATATTTAAAGGTTAACGGTAGTTTGCAGCAGCAAAAAAGCCGACAGCCAACTAATCTTATGGATAACTATCAATTATGATCATTGTTATGAAAGCCGCTTGTCGGCCTTGCCGTTGTAATGTTGATCCCGGAGCCACAAAGGTTTAGTCAACATTTTCTCATCCTATCGGCAGAATGAAACCATGAAGGGTTTTTACATGAGGTGGAGAACAATGTTCTGATGTCGTAACATAATTAAACTGAGTACCGGCGCTTCCCATCTCACATTTATAACAACTGTGATTCCTAGCAAAGCAAAGACAGCCTGTTTTTTTTTTTGCAGAGCGGCAGTTATTTTCAGTCTAATGCATTAAACAAAGCTACGCTACTAACCAACAACCTTGTCATGCTCATAATTCAAGAATAAATCTGTCTTATATACAGATAACTTCCATTTGAGGGTTGTGAACAGCCAAACCCATTAACTGATCCACCTCTACAAAGATCCACATAAAAAAAGTTTTGCCCTTCATGACTTAAATGTTTTATGCTATTAAACCACAGAGGAAGTATAATAATGATGCCAAAATACACATAACCCCCAAAATAACTGGCAGCACATGTATTCCCTCTCTTTACTGTAGCAAGCTTGACTGCGGGTGTTAACTGGAATACAGTGTTTCCCATAGATATACTTTACTTGGGCGGTCCTTCCAGGGAACTTGACGGCTGTCTGCGTATATTTTGGCGAGCTATTTCAGCATTTCTTATTTATTTTGGAAACTGTCTGAGAGGACGACGCTCTCGACTCATAATCCGTGACGGACAGACAGCTGTGCAGCAGACGCTCACACACAGAGACCTACAAGAGATATCTATAATCAAAGGAGCTATTTTTAAAGCCACGCCGAAAAAAGATATGGAGAAAATAATATGGAGAGGCTCGAGAAACTGCCAAAGTAAACACTGAGCTGATGGGGTGAACAGTTTGAATGATCAATCATTTATTTTTTTTTTTTTTTAGATGAATTTGATTTATTGGTTTTCATTTTGACATTTTAAGAGTCTTTATTGCATGACTAATGTTAATAGGCCTAATTGAATTACCTCTGTAATAAACACGACACGGTTTAATGTTCTGTACATACAGACATCTGCAGAGGAGGGAAGAAAAACGGACTAAGCAGGTGTTGAATGCTGAATCAACTATAAAGTCAGAGTCAAAAGCCTTTTACAACATAAACTCTATAAAAATGACTTTTACAAAGTCATTTATAAGGCGATGTGGAGCCAACAGGAACCTTACTGATGGGTTTTGGCTGCTGTCCCACTAAATTGGGATTAAAGAGGTAATACGAGTCAGAGGACACTCAGTAGTCTTCAAACAGCCAGCAGCCAAATGCTATTATAGTGGCCGGTAGAGTTCAGACACAAAACAATGATTTAGTATTGAGTGGCCTGTGAATTTGAATATTTATCTGTCAGCGGCCGATAAATGTTCACATTTAAACATTTCATTTCCCACCCTGCTTCAAACTATGGAAAATTCTGAAAAATGCAAGTGTATAGTGTATTTCATATAGTTTGGTCTGTGTGTGTGTGTGTGTGTGTGTGTGTGTGTGTGTGTGTGTGTGTGTGTGTGTGTGTGTGTGTGTGTGTGTGTGTGTGTGTGTGTGTGTGTGTGTGTGTGTGTGTGTGTGTGCGTACCTGTGCTAGACCCCAGCCTGCTCCATGCTGTACTGCAGGTCAGGGGGCTTGTAGCTGAGGAGCATGTCACTGGTGCAGGAGGAGGGGTAGCAGGCTGCTGCATGGAGCTCCCCCTCCACGTCACACACTGCGTGAGAAACGCACGTCTTTTAATGGTGTGGACAGGAACAGGAACAACAACAACAACAACAACAACAACAACAACAACAGAAGAAGATTCACTGTTTGTGGTAACGGCATGTGTCGTACTGACCTGACTCTTCCCGCTGGTGCAGCTGCTGGCTTCCCGTCAGCGATGTCTGGCTGAGGATGTCCGACATGCGGGCGGAGCTTAGTGCCTTCCCAGCCAACAGGCTCATCCCGGACATGGGGTCTGACTGATCCTGAGCAGAGCGGGAACAAAACATACTTACTGAACAGCTTGGAGCTCTTACAATCAGGTCTGTCACATTTGTAAAACATTAGATGACAATTCATTTTCATCCAAATAATCGCAATTAGTAATTTCCATTTCTTTTTCTATTCAGTTGATGCCACTATTACAGTATAAGACTATTCGCGGTTCAACAATACACCTTACGAAGAGAAAGAGACATTTATTGTCTCTTTCTCTTCATTGGCGTACACAAACAAAAATAGCATCTCTGCCTTTGTAAACCAAAATTGCGCAGGGCATATTAGACATGAATATTAACTGAAATATACAAATAAATTACTGACAATGACAGGTACCAATAATCAAAACAAACAATATGCAAAAGTGGCACTAATTTCTCCACCTATGTGCCATTAAACAACAGCAGAAGAAGAGGGCACGATAAGATGACATCATTAAAGAAGCACCGATGTGAAAATAGTGACAGCATTATGACCTTAATGTTAGTTTTATTCAGATGATGAATGGAAACGTTTCTAACGTGACAAGCCTAGCTACAATAAGTCAGAACTATAGAGGATAACTACGCTTAAATTATGACATCTCAAAGACATCTCCAGTCGATGTGACTTCTGAGTTCATTCAGTCATGCAAACATTTGCTTCTTCCTGCTGAGTGGGCTTTCTCCTGCACTGCACTGGCAATGATGATGAACTGATACGTCATACACTCCCCCAATGTATACCAAGCCCGTATAAACACGCCATATAAATGCGAGATTGTTTCTGCCAACCCTTTTGCATGGTACTACGCTCAGCAGTCCATTGAGCAACCCAGTTGATCAGTTATCAGTGGAGGCTGCTGCACACCACGGTGGAAAATTGGCACCAGCCAAGTGTTGGTAAAATATAAAAGTAGCTGGTACATTTCAGACAGAATAATAATTAAACAAACATTTCAGGATGTGAACATTGTGACGACACGATTTAAAAGTTAACAACTGATGTCTGCAGTGTCAGAGAGAAAGAAAGTAAAGGCAAGAGAATAATAACACATATTTGATGAGGGACTTTTTTCAGCCCTGGAAATGAACAAATCTGAACTTTTTTGCCTACTTTGAACTAGATCCGAAATGGAAGTGGTTGTTGGAACTCGTCCCTGGTGATCAGTGCAGTCTGAATAATCGAGAAGAATTTCACTTACGTAGGCATCATCACATGTCTGGATGGTGTGGTGGCGCTGTAGCTGTCCTCTGGATCTATAGGCGGCATCACCCTGGGGACCTCGCGAATAGCCCACACCATTATGATCAGGCACTTCCATGGCTTGTCCTGGGGGCCTGCACTCCACATGCTCAGGTTCTGAAAGGCAAGATTTGGTATATGAAAAAGGAACACAGAAAAGTTAAAAAAAAAAAAAAAAGAACTGCTCTGCATCTAATCTGGATGCCAGCAACACAAATGTGAAGGTAAACAAAGATATTCAGTCTGGAGAGATGTTAGACTCTATATTACTGTAGTAAGATTAATAACAGCCCCATGAACAGGTCTCACCTCTACTTGCTGGGGATCCTCTTATGTAGCCACCATGCCTGTGTGTAGGGGAGCTGTAGGGTGGGGTGCCTCCTCGGGGAGGCCCCAGGAGCTCATGTCCTTCTCCTGCTTTAGCCAGGAGGCCCTCGTGTGGAAGGTGGTAGCCAGCTGGTACCTCATCCTCCTCCATGCTCTCTGAGTGAGGTAAGTTTGGGCAAGGCGCCTGGGCCGGGTGCTGCTGCGGCTGGACGTCCGGGGGTCGGATCTGGAGGAGGTGGTGGTAGTGTTGTCCTCCGGAGGCACCCTGAGATGCCGGTGGCTCCAAGCTCTCCCCTTGGCTAAGCTGGCGGAGAAGCAGCATGTCTCCATACTCTTGTGGTGCACCGCTGGGTGTTGTGGGGGTTGCTTGGCACGGCCGGGGGCTCTGCCTCTTCAGCAGGGCGGCCAGGTCTTGGGGGGGCAGCCTGGGATCGGCGTGCCCGGTTAGAGAGTGGCGGGGTGACAGGAGGCCCTGCAGGGTGGGAGTGACGTGCTGCTGCGGGGGGCGGTAGTCCAAAGGAGTTGGGGAGAGCAGGGCCTGCTGTAGTGTAGAGGGGGGGCCATAACTGCTGGTCCCCACCGCCCCGCTCTGGTAGCCCTCTAGGCCGGGGACTTTAAGGGAGGCTCCCTGCAGGTAGGGGGTGTAGGAGCCGACCACTCCGGAGGCGCCCCGGGAAGCAACGTCGCTGGAGAAGAGGTGGGGATTAAACTGGGTCTGGTCGTAGCCTGATGTGAAGCGGCCGAGGCTGCGACTGAAGAGGAGGGAACGCAGAGGATAATGAGCCACCCGCTGTCTCGCAACAACATGCTCCTGATCCTCTTTACAGAGTGCAAACACTTCACCAAGCTTTCACCAATCTACAGAAGGCCAACACACACATAGCCTAGCAAACACTTCAGTCTGCTCCAGGTTCAAGTATTCACTGAGAGGAGTACAGGCATTTTAATCACGCGTGTATTTTAGGATTGGTCTCTCAGAGAAGACAGTCCTGGCTACAGGGGACTGATTATGGGATGATGATGTCAGGGGTCACAGGATGACCTATTCGAGCTGCTGGAACATTTATATCCAGACACTCACCCAGATACACTGAGGTGCAGAGCTGGTTGAGGATGTCATCACAGCAAAGTCGATGAAGGGTTTACATGTATTTTCCAATACTGGTAACAACATACTCACTCTCACACACAAAATCTTTGGCCTGACCAAAAGCATCACTGTCTGAGTTTTCAAAATAAAGTTTTGGGGAAATCGGTTAATGTGGCAGAAATGTAACAAAAACAACGAGAAACACACAATGATAAACTGGAAAATACAATAAATGAGATGAATGGGTCTGTTTAGAGTGGCGAGGTTATGGAGAGTAATCAAGCAAAAAAATAAAGTGAAAGGCAGAAGAAGACAGAAACCGTCCATTGGGAATGTGGGCAGCCAGCAAAAAAAAAAAGGGGGGGGGTCACCTGTGCGTCTCGGCGTTGTCAGCACTGAGCTGCTTCCCGAGGACTCTGTGTCCGCCTGGCGTGGCCAAAAAACTGCCCTGCCTCGGCGCCCCACCTCCCAGCTCCACCTCCTGCACCTGGATGGTCACCTGTACAGTCAATGGTAGGATTTAAGTACAGCATTTCAAAATTATATATCATTATTTAGATTTAATTTTCAGTCAGAGGGAATTTATTTAAAACAATACAGGTAAGCATCAGTAGACACTAAAATGAATCTGATTGGCTCTTTGCAGCTACCTGCTGTTGTTGAGGTACACCCTGTGCCAATGGGACGGTGGGGCGGGCAGATGCTGCTTGCGGATTGGTTGGCAGAGAGACTCGAGGCAGGCCTGTGGGAGGTGGGCTGCCACTCTGGGCCTGGTACATGGCTGGAGCACCATGCTGGTACTGCACTGATGACTGACCTCCTGCAAGAGGAGAGGAGTCAGAGAGGAAAACCACCGGCCGATGTCAAACTGACATCATTAATGTTTTTTTCAAATTGAACTTCCCAACCAGAGAAAGTGAGTAAGTTCAAAGCCTTGCATGGTTTGATTCATGAGCCCTTGCTAATTTTTCTTTGATTTCCATATTTTAGATGGTCATTATTCGAGGTCAGGCTTGGTCCTGACTGGTAAACCAACTAATGATGCTGTTACAATAAGTAAATAAAAAACGGTTATCTCAACACGGCAATCACAATTTATTGTGTTTGAGACGGCTCAGGTGTTTACTCTCCTGCTGACCCTTGTCGTAAATGAAAAAAACACTTTCATTGAGTAAGTAAATAGTATAGATTCTCGTACATTAATGAACATATAAAATGAACATATGTCAGTGTTTGTGTACCGATGCCAAAAAGACAACAACTAATAGTTAAACCTTGCTGCACTTCCAGCATACCTTAAAACTATTTCAGTTTAAAAAACAAATAAAATGTAATTAGTTAAGTAGAAATTACCCATGAATAATACATGCAGACCTAAAATGTGAAATGACCAGTTATGCATAATATCTGTCAGCTAATTACGATCAGTGTCCAACTGATAAACTGTATTTCTGCCTTACTGCACCTCCACCACTTACAAAGCACAAAGCATCTAAGCACTCCAGCAATGGTGTTACTAACCATGCCCTTGCATTATGCCTGCAGAGCCAGGCGGAGGACTCTGATTGGGCTGTCTGAAGAGGTGGTTGCTGGGATGTGTTGGCGGAGGGCTGGAGGGCTGGATACGTAACCTGAGGGAGGACAGGACGGAGTAGGAGAGGAGAAGAGAGAGATACCAGTGATGTAACACTTCAGTTGATAGCGCTGCACCACGGTTATCAGGTTTATTGTTCACTGTTCAATAGCCGATGAGTAATACATACGTGTGTGTGTGTGTGTGTGTGTGTGTGTGTGTGTGTGTGTGTGTGTGTGTGTGTGTGTGTGTGTGTGTGTGTGTGTGTGTGTGTGTGTGTGTGTGTGTGTGTGTGTGTGTGCGTTTGTTTACCTCTGAAGCTGGTGGGTTAGGTGACTGGGCTGGCTCTCTCCATGGCCTAAAGACAAACCCTGCAGGGAAATAGAAATGCAATTTGACTCAAAGCATGAACATAAATAATGTATGACTACAGGATATAGACCGATCATAATACAGTATAACATTAAATGTACACGCTCCAAAGAAAGGAATTAAGTTGAAGAGACAAATGAAGCCGCGATGAGGATATCCAATCTTCAGGGGCACCAAATTAAAACCACTTTCTATAAAGTTATTGTGGAGGAAATTGCTGTCAATCTGACAGGTGGTTGCAACAGCTATCGTTGTCTTCTACAATTCTGCATCTAAATACAAATGGCAAAAATGATTTTTGTCATGTTTTGTTGACGGAAAAACCAAAACAGCAGAACTCAACCGAGAACAGTGCAAACGTTCTTGTAGGTCATCTTTTAAAAAAATAAATAAAATAAAAAAAAAAAAAAGGCATTCAGGCTCATTCAGAGCTCACGGTGCCACAGTTCAGGTGTGCGTTGAATGTTTTCCCTCAGATGCTTCAGAACATTTCGGCAGAAGTCCGTGTTGACAGTCTGACCCGGGGGGAAGGAGGGGGGGGGCAAAGTCACGGTGCACAACCCCACGAATGTCAAAGAAAAAGCCACGGGGTTGTGCTGCTGACCTGACGCGCCAACCGTGATGTTCCGCCCCTCTGGAAACGTGAATGTCACTCAAAACACCTCGCCTGGCTCATGTTTCACTGCCAAAGTACTTCTGAAGCATTTTAAGGATTTATGTTGCCGATTATCCAGGTTTGACGCTAAATTTGATGTGCGCTCTCTGCTCATGTCCACATTGAACTCCCAAATGCACACGTGCAAATGTGCAACAGGAACCGTCTCAGAACATCAGGCTTCATGATGCCATACAAATATCATGACAAGGCTTTACGGGGTCAAACCACACAGACCGACTCATTGTGGACTAATGGTGTTGCTATTCCATCATGCTGCTGTCTGCGACCGCAATGGATGAAGAGTGGAGTTTCGGCCTGTGACGACAGCTGTATGACAGCTACGTATTTGTCAGCTTTAAAAGTACCTGGATTTGCTGGTGGAGGATTTGCTGCTCTTGCTGGTACAGGATGTGCTGCTGCTGAGTGTGCTCCAGGAATCGCTCGTCCTGCTGGGCGGCGTACATTTTCTGGAGCTGCTCACACTCCTGTTGCGAACACAGACATGTCTTTCAGCACTTTCAAAATCCAAACTCATCAAAACAACAGCCGGGCCAGCTTGTATGACCAGCTACAACGCGGAAGATTTATTCTGATGTATTTCTGTTATTTCAGTTGTCCATTCTGTACACTCTCAGTGGTAGAAATGGTATTTGTTCATGGGTCCTTAGCAGGTCATGTGTTCACCTTACCTCCAACCTTATTAACCCTCTTAACACTTGAGACTGATGATAATCCCGGCTTTCCAGCGCACACCGAAGATGAAGCACAGACTGCTAACATGGTGATTATCTCTTTCCCTCGCTACGCCTCCTACAGGGTTAGGTAATCTCATTGCAGGGTCACTGCGGATGATGTGATGTCTCTAGAAGCAGATTGTGGTTTTAACAGCTCAGAGATTCAGTTTGGTCTCATCTTAAAATATTCTGAGTGTTAGGATTTCAGTCGAGTCTAAATTCTTTCAGTGTTTAATAACGACGCTCAATCTGGTTGGTTGCACTTTGGACATCACTTCATTACTAAAAGCAGAATAAAGATTACGTACAACTCCTGATGCAGCTCGTGTATTATGATGCCTTTTTAGTCAGCATCCCCAGACATCGACATCCATGTTACATGTTAGGATCTTTATGTCTTAGGGGGGGTTATAGACAGTAACTGTTTGTATGTATCTAATACCTGTAAATATCAGAGAAGCTAGCTCACAAAATATTTCCAAAAGAAAGCTTAAAACATATGTTTTGACTTCAGCCTTTAACTAGCTACACCTCAAACTCTCTTGCACTCGCCTGCGCTTGTGCACTACTGCGCCTGCAAAATGCATTTTGCTTTATTCTATATTTTGATTATACTTTTTCTATTTTATTAATGCTTCAGATGGAGCATTAAAATGAGGCTACAAAAAGCAGCCTGACGTCCCGATTAAAAATGTGTCGGGTGTGTGGAAAGCCCATTTCCTCCATGACTGTTCATCACTCTGGTCCCAGGTACAGGTGCGGCGCATTCTGGTACATAAACTTGGCAACTTGAATTGAGGGAAATGCCGGAGATAAACCTCCTTGCACTGGTATCTGTACTGTTCCCAGGGGAGATACATAAACTACTTCAACCATAGGAGTTTGAAAATAGGTGGAAAAAAACCCTGTTTATTTGTTGTTACTGTGCTGACATGATGATATCTGGGAGAGATGCACAGTATATGCACACCTAGTTGCAGAGACCATCAAGTCTCTCCTGTATTGGAATTAATATATTATTATACTCAACGTGGTGGTCCCCTGGTAGATGTAGACACGAAAATACAATGCTTTTCAAAATGTACACATTTACAAGGCAAAACAAGGACACCACTTCAACTTATGTTATGCAAGTTCTGTAAAACATGCAATATTTATCTTTATGTAACATTTTCTTTCAAAAACAAGATTCCTCCTACTTATACAGACTTGGATGATGCTCGAGACAATCTTGACAACAGTCAAGCATCGATTATTTAGGCACAAATAAAGTGCCATTTGATCGGCCTGTCATATCGACAGAAATGCTCATTTTGCAAGTAAAGTTTCGTCCTGTGATGCTGTTTCATCTGTCACTTTGTTAACCCAAGCTCGAGTCTCAGTGTATCATCACAATGCTGCTCACAGGATAAGACCCTCTATGTGATGCTATGACATCAGAAGCTCCTGATGACCTGAAAGTTAGTCACAGATGAGTAATGACCCACGGCTTCCTGCAAACAACTTAAGGATGTTGTTTTTTTATTATTTATTTATTTTATTTAAATACTGCTACCAGCAAAACGAAAAAAAAAAAAAAAAAAAAAAAAAAAAATTGAAAAACCATAACTGACAAGTACTAGACTTAAACAGGGTACGTTCACCAGTCCTATGAATGAAGAATGCAGCCAATGGGTGGTGTGTGCGTCTTTGCAGTGTTCACATCTAGTGAGAAACTGCTTCACGCTGCATCACAGCTGCACAGATTTGAAGTGCCGGAGATCTCTGTCCCCAAGTGAGTCAAACCTGCATCAGACTGGCTGCAAAGGGTCACCATGTCCGCACCGTTTGCCTTGAGAGCCAGATGTGTTGCATCATTGCATGATTTTCCATGGCTGCTGCCTGCATTGAAAATTCCTGCAAAAACGCGAAGATCTCAGCAGCCGGTGAAGTTATTGTTCAGTCGCTGGTATTGATCAATAATATCAACTCTCCAGGGAAATATGTTTTCGTCTATAGGTACTGAAGGACACAAACTCAAGGGTGTTTTCATAAAGCATGTAGGGGTGGGCAATATGGCCCTAAAATAATACCATGATACATCTGGGTATTGCAATAACAATATTTTTGACTATGTAACAACATTATTATGATTATTAATTTAAATAACATTAAATTTCCATAAATAAGTGTTATAGTTTTATATGTCAGCGTAAATGTAAAAGTATGCCCTCAAAAATTCAGGACAAATTATTTAAAATGTCTCAGTCTGTCTTAGTTTGTAAACAACCATGAGGTTCAGATCCTGCATACAGCGTTGAGGCAGGATTTATGTGTGCAGCGGTGCAGGAGCGCTGCTGTCGGCAGATTCAACGATATTATGGCCTGATTTTATGAAGTTTAAGGTTGACATTTGACTATTCATGAATCAGTTTTGGACTTTTGTTGCACTTTTATTCCGTAACGAGTTGAGTCATTCACCTGAGCCTCTGCTTTGCTCCGTGAAGCCCACAGAGCGCTTTGTGAAGTGAGCAACCATCAATTAAACTCACACTGAGCTGAAAACCGGCAGAATAAAGCGGCTTTAGTCATGTTTGTTGCTGGATAAGCTGCAAACTTATGTCATCCGGCTATGCTGCGTAGCGGTATGCCGTCATTTCTTAAACAGGGTGGAATATCGACTTTTTCACGATATGAATTTCTTCTATCGAATTAAAAATGATACTGTTATTATCCTGAAGGATATGATGTGTCACACCCCTTAAAGCTAGCCAATTAAGAAGAATAGTAGCACTTCATGGAAAAGAACAAAGATGGTATATAACATTATATAAAGATGGTTTATAATATTAATTTTCAATCTCAATCTATCATTTTGACTTTGACCCTGCCATAAGTATTTATCGTTTTATCAATAGTCTAAAGTTATCTCTCGAAATGATTCGTCAAAAAATATGCAGGAATGAAACCTGGCGAGTCGTAATGTCCGACTCTGAACATACGAAACACTACATATGTAACACTGGCACATCAATGTGTTTGTTTCTGGTGATGAGCGAGATGAATTGAGTGTATTACAAGCAGTTAGTTGTTTGTGTTTTCCCCTGATGCGAAGCAGAGTGCTGTACCTGCTTGAGTTGCCTAATGAGGCTGCTGTTCTCTAGATGAGCCTTGAAGGCCTGGATGGTGGCGGCACCGTCGGAGAACCGTCTGACAGGCGAGAAGCGCTCCATGGGGAGATGAAGGGTGTTACAGTCCTTATAGCTGGATCTGAAACGGGGACCACAGGGAGCAGACACAAACAAGCGTGTACACAAATACACACACACACACACACACGCGCGCACGCACGCACACACACACACACACACACACACACACACACACACACACACACACACACACACACACACACACACACACACACACACACACACACACGACAAGAAAACACAGGAACATTGACAGACGCACGCACGCACACACAGTCATACGGACACGGATGAGACACAGAAACAGACAAAGGAGAAGCGTGAGCTCTGAAAACCTGTACACAATGTTACAAGTTTAAGTGTTTTGCAGGTGAGAAAGTAAATATTGGAAAAAAAAAAAAGAAAAAAAAAAGCGAACATTACGACTCATTAGGAATTTAAAACAACTGATATGTCAAAAGAATCTAATAATAACTGTTGTTTCAATGATTTCATCCATCGTGCAAATCGTGCCCATGTAAAAGCAGGTACATTGTATACATACCATTGTTAATGGAAGATCATGTACGGCAACGCTGCCACTTACACGACATTAAGGAATCAGTCTTCCTACACAGTGAAGCTCTTTCCACAACTTACCATTAATGGTAGACATTTGTCTGTGCAGAAATTATGAGATGAGTCACTTTTTACTGCATAATAAACAGCACACAAACAACTACTCCAACTACTCCTACTTCAGAGAAAACTAAAACTCTTGGACAGGATGGATGTTTGACGGGACTGGATGATGCAGCTGCCGTTTTCATCAAGAAAGGAATTTTCCATCAAAAATAAAATAAAAATCCAATCACAGCATCTGATTGCTAAAAAGTATTCCATGAACAAAGATCATGAACTGTAGCTGAACAGAGCGCCCAGTTTAAACTCCAGGTTCAGGCTGCCCTCTGTATCCCAAAAAATACACCCAGTCTCTCAAAAGACTTTCTAAACTGAGGTGGAGGACTATGACACTTAAGGGGAAAAAAAAAGGGGTATACTGACAATACTAAAACACAAAAATATGGCTGCTATTTGGGAGAAAATAAACAGAAGGAGTGATTTAGCATTGAAAAGAGTCTGCTAAGTCTTGGGAGAGAACCCGTCACATACCTCCTCTTTCCAGGGTTGTGGGGAAGAAAAAGGTTTGAATCCTAGTTTACCGGTGATGTGGAGATATGTGTGCCCTGTGCCACAAACTCTACCTCCACCATCACCACTGACAGTAAATATCCTCCCTCACTGGAGGGTACACACCCTTCACCTGGAGCAAGCACTTCATCAGCAGTGTGTGTGTGTGTGTGTGTGTGTGTGTGTGTGTGTGTGTGTGTGTGTGTGTGTGTGTGTGTGTGTGTGTGTGTGTGTGTGTGTGTGTGTGTGTGTGTGTGAGATAAGCTGTGTGTGCAGGCGAGTATGTGTGAGAGAGCGCTCCAGAGGGTCGGGCCTGATGTGCCCCTCAGTTCATGTGTAAGGCTGAGTGTTTGTGTGTGAGTGTGTTTTGTGCATATACAGCTCGGAGCGGGCGTGTCCCCTCACCGGGTGTGTATGTCGGGGGCCCAGCCCCCCCTCTGGCGGGGGCCCTGGGGCCGCTGTGACTCTGCCGAGGGTTCGCCATGCGATGTGCTCGTGAGCGCGTGCGTCGTGTGCCGCTTGGAGCGGTTCGCCAGGTACCTGGGCCGCAGGGAGGGGGGAGGACGGGGGTGAGGGTGGGAGACAGGAAGCAGCGCTGGTCAGCTCTCTGTCCTTATTGGGTAATGGAGACGGGGGGGGGGAGGCCCACCCCTTCCCACCTCTGCCAATAGGTGCCATCAATCATATCATCGTAGCCAATCAGCAAACAAAAAGTAGAAATTACACCACAGATGGATGTTAAAGTTTATGGGTATCCCACAAACCCCCAGCTTCCAATTTAAGGATTGGACTGGATGCCATTTTGTAGTCGTTGGATTTGCAAGCTTCAGGGTTAGCAAAGCTGTGTGAGAAAGGGTGAAAAGCTCCAGAGAATAATTTGGCACTTACAGAAATGAGAGAGGTAAAGAAGCTCTCGGCAAAAGAGTTTGAGAGATAGGAGGGTTGGATTTGGTGGCAGATTCAGTTTGGAACTGTGGCAGAAGGCACTTGCGCAATGGAAAAAGGAGAAAAGATGGGACAGAGCACCACAGCAGAGTGGCCACCTCCCGTGGGGAAAAAGCAGAGCAGCCTAGAGGCACTCACTCCCAGCAACCCAGGACACCAGCGAAGTCGACAGAGTGTGCTGTCTGAAGAGGAACTGCTTGGCAGCCCTAACCTACACTTTTGAATGCAGCGCTACATCTCCATACACCAACCTGGTGCCTATCTTACCCTGGTCTAATCTCAAGTCCTATTTTCAAGATCTTATTTAGTTATTATATTTAACATTTTTCAAATTCTTTCAGCGTTATGTCTATAGAGTTAGACTTTATTAATCCCACGTTGGGGACATTTAATCGTCACAGCAGCATAGAAACACAAAAAGGTGCACACAAAATGAAAAATGTTCAAATACGTATACCGTACTTTCCGGACTATAAGCCGCTACTTTTTTTCCCCCACGCTTTGAACCTCGCGGCTGAAACAATGACGCGGCTAATTTATGGATCCAACGGGTTTGGAAAGGCTGGACTGCTGCGTGTTGAAGAGGGCAGCATGAGCTCAGCGGGGAATTTGCCTCCGGATGAAAGTAACGAGAGCGACGATGAGAACGATCCAACATCGGATGAAGCAATTCTGAGGCTGTTCAACTCCGACACCGAAGGAGATGACTTCAGTGGTTTCAGTGCACAGGAGGAGGAAGATAGTGACCAATGACTTTCTTGGTAGGCTACTGTTTACCACTATTTTTTTTAATTTTTGTTACAAGCCGTGTTTCGTTAAAGCCTATTTATTTTTGTTAAGCCGTGTTTCGTTAAAGCCTGTGTAAAGTTCATTTGTTTCAATGTACCGGTAGGCCCCTGCGGCTTATAGACATGTGCGGCTTATTTATGTTCAAAATAATTATTTTTTAAAAAATTCAGTGGGTGCGGCTTCTATTCAGGTGCGCTCAATAGTCCGGAAATTACGGTACATAAAATAAGATGGATAAAAATAATTATTTTAGAAAAAAAAAAAAATAAGAGCAATGAATAAATAAATACAAACACACACAGACTATATACACAAAAACAAAAACAAATCAAATAAAAATACATAATTGTCCAGCGAATGATTCTGGTATTTGTTTCTATTTCTTTTATTTAGTTACCTGGATTTAACACCTCTCACGCTCAGCTACTCCAACATTTGCTCACATTTTGATGAGAAATGACAGGGAGGTCGCAATCGAGGCTTGAAAAAAAAAAAAAAAATGTTCTGGGCTTTTCAAATCCTTTCCTTAAAATAGACACAGTACCCACGACCTGTTGCCACAGGGTACGCAACTTCCACAGTGTCCAGTTTAGACAGCACCTCTGTACAGTACACCCCATCACCAAAAACCGTCGGCCTGGGTTACCTCTGCACTGCCTCTTGGTCTGGCTCTCCGTCTGAACCCTCCTCATCCACCGGAGCTACTGCTTGGATAGGATGCTGAGAGAGGCAAACAGTTTACTGGTCAACGCTTATTCAGCACACGAGGGGAGAATATACGAGTTGCACACATTCAGAAATCCAGATCCTCACCGGACTGGCGACAAGTGGTGAGGGCCCTCGGGGCCTCTTCAGGAGCTGAGCGTGTAGTTGAATGTTGGCCCCGCCGTCGGAAGCTCTTCGACCCAGAGGCCCCATGCCGTTGAGCAGCTGCAGGGTAGGCGGCTGCAGCAACGACTGCTCCTGGAGGATCAGTAGCCGACAGGGAGTCAGAGTGGAAAACGAACAACGCTTCTTCTCCTACCAACTGAAAGCCGGTCTAACCCGAATGACTGTACCTTGTACTCCAGCTGCTGTGTGGGCTGCAGGCTCTGTGTGGGCATGAGAGTGTGCATTGGGCCCATAGTGGGGGCAAGTGGGGGGAAAGGGGGTTGGGGCAACGCACCACGAGGGAAACCTGGGGGCAGTTTCTGGAGGTCCTCCTGCATCTCTGTCCTGTAGTGCAAGGAGGGGAAATGTCACAAAGGAGTCAATGTTTTATTACGTGTACCTGCTGGAAAGTAGTTCAGTCACAAGTTAACGTGTGATTTGGAAACGATGATTTTAAGGCACTCCACATAACCCACTCCACCATCCCTGCATCAACACAGCCTCAAATAAACACTTGCTATTTGCGATCTCCCATTGATTTTTTAATAAGCTATAAATAGCAAGAAGCGATTACGTTTGATTGCTTCAAAACTTGACACCACAGTCTAACTCACTCAGCAGCTGGCAGAGACGCCATGTACCATTTTTTGGAGACTGAATTAAATAAATACAACTGTGTTGCAGTCTTTTACCCAAATGTGATATATTGTGAAGGAATACAGCGAGTCAGTTCAATCCTCACCCAAGATCTGCCCGAAAGACACAGATACATTACCACTAACTATCAGAAAACGACACGGTAGAAGAGTTGTTTATGTGTTACCTTTGGTCTGGTACCCCCACAGTGTGCCGCCTCATTGAAAGGTAGCGAGCCATGGCCTCAGGAGATGGCTCCTCCCCTTCATCACTGTCCAGGGCCATGTTGCCGTCCGGCTACACAATAAATACACACGCGCATGTGTATTTAGTCATCAGAAGTGCTCTTTGGTAGTGTGTGTTACATGCTTGTGTACATTTGTAGCAACATAAATAATTGTAAAACATATTCCAGTTGTAATACAGTGCACATGCTTCAAAGTTCAAGTCGTCTATTCAAATCCCTGCTGCAATGCAGTGATCTGACGCATTCTCGTGTTTCACGGCGTTTGTGAGTCACAGCCTCCGCGTGTTGTGTTGGGAGTGTGTGTATGCGTGTGTGTGTGTGTATGCGTGTGTGTGTGTGTGTGTGTGTGTGCGTGTGTGTGATTGGTGACGGCTGATAACAGTCTAGGAGATGGATCACAGGCTACAATAACATAGTAAATAAACCATAACTGATGGAAAAGCAGTCAGTGTGCACAAACAGGAAAATGATCCAAAATATAAAACCCGGATGCGGTTGTTCGTACTACATTTAGAAGACAAAGAAGTGTTGCTGAGTTAAAGGACTCTTTAGGTATAACACCTTTTTCCAATCAGTCAAACTTCATACGTTAAAAGCAGTTAGGGTTTGCGTGAAGGTTGGGATTCCAAATCCATGAACAAAAGTCCTGACTGCTTCTCGTTTGCTTGTGGAGCATCATGACCTGAAGAGCTGCTGTCACTCACTGCCAGGCTGATGCAACCATGTGGCTCCTTTGTTGACTCACCTCAACAATCTGGTTCTCTGGGTTGATGAGCTGGACGTGGGGAACAGTCATGCTAACGGGATTACCCTGTGGGTCCGTCTGCTGGGCGTGCACACACACACGCACGCACACGCGCACACACACACACACACACACACACACACACACACACACACACACACACACACACACACACACACACACACACACACACACACACACACACACACACACAGGTCATTTGAGGACTGTGCTACTTTTATAAAAAAAATCTTGTTAGAACAGTGGGATTGGCAGATGTGGGTTAAAGCCAATCAACTGCATTCAGTTGACAGACACGATGACGGCTGCAAGTCATATTAAACCCTCCTGTCTTCAGTGGGTTCTCAAAGAATGAGCCCCATTCTTCTTTGATGCATTTACAGTTTGCAGTACTATACAGATACGTAGGATTTGTAAGTAAAGATCAGGGACTGCTGAGATAATCTTGTCATCCACTGGCTCTAGAAACAATGTTCACAGTTAGACACACTTGCTATAGGTTGGGTCAAACACTCCACAATACTATCAGTCTGTTTTAAAACTGAGATTAATTGTATAAATTTGTTTTTAAAAAAGCAGGCATGTATCAACAGTAAATGAATCACCTGAACAGCGTTTAGAGGATAGCTAATGGAGCGCGGTGTGGGTGGGGCAACGCGCAGGGACTTGTGTTTCTTGAGGCGGTCAGCCAGCAGACTGTAGATGGCACTGTAGTGATCGTATGCATCTGTTTGTAGAGACTGGGGAGGAAAGCGCAGAACAAACATAAGATGCACTGACTGGACTTTTGATGAAGAGCAGTGCTAAATATTGAAATGCATCAGCGCAAGTCAGCTACGTATTTGTGTCCGACCTGAAGTGTGCGCTCTCGGTCCAAGCCCATCTCAGACATGGCGATCAGGACCTGCTCGTTGATGAGCTCCATCTCTCGCTCCGTCTTCACCTGCTCACACTCTGCTATTAACTGGAAGGGAGGAGAGACGGCGTAAGTTCAAGATATTGTTCGACTTTAAAGGGAATGTTCTTATTCACTTTCTGTTGTGGTGGCGTTACATGAGAAGCTAATTATTTTAACAGTTTTTGTAGGGATAATAGGAATGTTTAGTAGCAAGCTTTTGGCCCTTTTCACACCTGGGATTGAAACCGCTGGAATAATATAATATCCTTAGCCACGAAACTGACTGGTTTCTGTACATGTCTATTTACATAAATTAATTTTTTTAAAAATATTTTATTGTACTTTATTAATCCCCGAGGGGAAATTCTTTCGCTACAGCAGCATCCCGAGGGGGAGCTGCTGCAACAGGCTGCCACGACCGCGGCGCCAACTAACCTGAGGTGCATGTTTTTGGGTGATGGGAGGAAGCCGGAGAGCCCGGAGAGAACCCACGCAAGCACAGGGAGCACATGCAAACTCCGTACAGAAAGGCCCAGGACCGGATTCGAACCCGGAACCTTTTTGTTGTGAGGCGACAATGCTAACCACTGCACCACCGTGCCGTTTAGAGCGGGGAAGTCAGATCCCGTCACAAGTGTTCACTCCAGATGCTTGTGAGGACAGATGTTAACTCCAGGTGGGTGTGAGCGGGGCCTGAGAGGTGCTGGTAGGTGGACAGAGGCAGGCGAGCTGTTTCCTCCCGTTTCCACTCTTAGTCCTCAGCTAAGCTAACTAGTGGCTGACTGTAACCTTAGATTTAACACAGATATTAGACTGGTAGTTCTTCTTCTCAACTAACTCTCCATCAGAAAGTGAATAATCATTCTTTTCTAACTCTTATTTTAACTGTTAATAATACTGAAAACAATACTGGCCACTACGGTGCCAAATGTCTCCACTGGTTAATGTGCTGGTTTATACATTCACACGAATATATTTTTTTCATGACACTTTCGATTTGTCAGACATTAACCAATCACTAAATTTGTCCTGTCTCTAGTGATAACCCAGTTATTTGCATGAAAGCTATTGTTCTTGTCTCTCATACGGTAGCAACCGCAGGCTTTTCTGCAACAACAATACACACAAAGGAAGTGGTGTCGTCGTTAAAAAAAAAAATGAAAGCATTCACTAACTCACACCACTGACAGCATGAGAAGAAAATAATTATCCAGCGGCAAGTGGAAAATGTTGCTGAATACTTCGAAAGAGATCTCACCCTGTCGAACTCTGGGTCTGGGTCTCCTTGTCTCATCCACTTGTTCTTACAGATCTGCTCCATGGACAAGCGTCTGCTGGGCTCCAGCACTAACATGTGTCTAATTAAGTACTCACAGTCTGCAATGGCACACAAACATACAGCATGCATTCACACGTCATACAACAAAACTTGAAACACACGTATACAGTAAATGCAAACAATCCAACAATCCGCCCAAACAAATGTTTGAAAAAAAAAATCTTCCAAGGGATGGTAAATAACCAGAAATAACCTAAATAATTTGCATTGTTCATAGAAAAACAGACTGCGTTGTGGATGCTCGTAAGTTTAAGGAAGGTGAACGCTTCTTGTTGCAAGACCAAAAGGAGCAGGTAAATATACACTTTACTGAACATTCAATCTAATGTTTCTCTCCTGACATTTCATTCAGTATGCACGGATCACTGAATATGCAAGTCCTCGTCTCCGTCTCCACCCACCCCTCCACTGCTCACAGGCAGCTCGATGACATAAAAAAAAGTTCAACGGCTTAGGTTCTTCGATATGTGACTTATGAGATCCCGGCTATCTAAATCTGTGTTTTAGACCATTTATTTTAGCCCATGATATGCATGATATGCCTCGTAGCATATGAAAAACACCACAAGGGCAGATTAGCAAAATCTCTAAGAGAATTTAAGCCTTTGAGGAGGACACCACAGTGTTCTGTTCCTGCTTTCAATACGTGCTGTCACCACAAGCAATGATCCGTATTGTGTAACTGTGACTGTGGTTGGAAAGCGCTGGTGCCTTCGTTGGTTAGGAGTGAGATGATCAGAGTTTAAGAGTATCAGGGTCAGAGCCAATCACAGGCAGATTATGGGTAAGTCGTTGCAGAATACACGTGGGGGAAAAATAGCAGCCCCCCCAAAAAAGTAAACAAGTGCTTCTGGACTTCTGCTGTTGTCACACACGAAAAGCCCTTCAAGGGGACCAACTGCCTACCCTGAAAACAATTTCTCCTCATAGCTACATAAATGTTCTATGTAACCCATTTTGATCGTAAAACGGCAAATTTCTTTGAAAGGTGAGTTTGTATATCTGATGATGATGATGATGATGATGATAACTGCTGCTTCGCTTTAATTTGCCCCCCAAAAATAGTATTTATTCTGTATGAAGTTTCACCTCAGAAATGTGTTTCGCTCCTGGATGAAAACCAAAAAACAACAGTGATGACACTAAGCAGAGGAATGCATTAAGAGTTGACTGGAGTTTTACCTGTGGACATGAAGAAAGGGATGCGGAACTTTCCACTGAGGACACGCGCCCGCAAATGTTGTAGAGTGCTGCCATCAAAAGGCAGGGCGCCACACACCAGCACGTATAACACCACACCTAAGCTCTATACAGAAGAAACACAAACAAACTGATTGCATCAAACAATGAAACGATATATTAATCCACAGCTCTATAAACTAGTGATGAGGTTTGGTACCATGCGGTACATTTTTTTAATTTGTGTTCCTGGAAAAGGACAACTCACCCATATATCTACTTTAGGTCCATCATACTCCTTTCCCTCAAAAAGTTCTGGTGCAGCATACGGAGGACTGCCACACCACGTCTTCAACAGCTGGCCTCGAGAAAACAGGTTGCTAAAGCCAAAATCTGACACGGGAGAGAAGAAATTCCTTTCATCTGATCACTTTCCTCGACAGTCAAAACTCATTCAAACCAGGGAAAATGCTCAAAAAGCACACGCTGACACCTGCCTACCACCCACTCAACAACACAGCCCAAAACCACAGAATCGAGTCACCCACCCATACACTCTTCCACGTACACACACCTGCGATTTTGATGTTGAGGTTGTGGTCCAGTAGCAGATTCTCAGCCTTCAAGTCTCTGTGGACGATGTTGCGGCAGTGACAGAAATGCACCGCTGCCACGATCTGCTTGAACTTCTTCCTGGCGTCCTTTTCTGCCATACGCCCATGAGCCACCAGGTGGTCTAAACACACACACACAAATACATGCAAAATTCAGAGATTTACAGAAGTCCAGCCCAGTGTATCTGCTTTGTAAACATTCAGTCCTTCAGGTTTCATTAAATGGAAAGTCTGCTACTTCCAAGAGACCAACCAGGTGAAGATTAAAATAGTAATCTTGTGAACTGTGTGTGATGTAACAGACTAAAGGAAATAAATGAGAGCAAGTGAAAACTTAAACCAGAAACGATGTTGTGTTTACGAAAGCTGATTAAATTACTAAATTGTAATACGAGAATGAACAACTAAAGAATCCAATCATAATGGACATAAATAAACATTAAACCCTATTATAACCAAACATTTTGGTGTGATTTTTTGATTTGATTTTAACCCGGTAAGACCAAAGGCACGCTCTGAAAACACTGTAAAACTGAAGGCATTTTTGAAAAACCACCTCTTAAACCAGGTTTTTTTTCCCAAAACGTCACTAAATCCTTTACTTCTCAGCCTCTCTTTTAAATAAGTATTTAAATAGGAACTATTTAAAAGCTATTTTTTAAATATTTAAAAAAATAGAAACATGAAATTAAAAAAACAATCGTAAAAACCTTTAGCTTTAATTGAAAATGGATGCATTTGGTAGAGTGTTCATCAACATAAAATAAATAAATAAAAACCATTGGGTAAAAAAATAAAAGTTGTTTCATTGTAAGAACCAGACTCAACCATATGGTTCATGTATAAAACGTATACAGGAAGTCACGGCAATCGGCCAATGGAGGAGCGTCACACTCTCTCTCTCACTCGGTGACAGCCCGTAGGCGGTATAGCAAAAGGGAGGTAGTCTCCGCGCTTTAAAAAGTGAATCTAATGCGGAAGTGGCTAAAAGTGCTATACCACTGAGGGCCACCAGAGGCTGGCGCCAATAACCTTCCGTTAAAAAAAAAATGTCAACTTCTCCCATGAAATACAAAGTCAGCAAAATGCCAGACTCGAGGTGTTCACAAACCAGTGGTTGACGTCACGGTGGGACGCCACTTGTGACAGAATATGCCACGTGTCTGATGGCAACTCAACGCAACACAAATGTTGCATCTGGTCTTAACAGATTAAAGAAAGTTGTTTTGTGCATTTTGATGTTTGAAGTCAAAAATAAAAAGGACACAGGAACAAAGTAAAAAAAAAAAAATAGAGGGGGAGACCGTGACGAAGACATGAAGGCAACAGAGGGGAACTCCCTTACCGAATATCTCTCCACCGCTAGCGTACTCTGTTACCAGATAGATCATCTTCTCCGTCTCCATCACCTAAAGATACAAACAAAAGATAACAACCAGGACCTGCAGACCCCCCCGACAGGCCAACATCTACTGATGGGCGGCTCACACGTTACACAACAGAATGAGTAAGCATTGTTTGGCATACAAACAAGACTTAAATAGAACAAAAACCGCCGTGTCGTGTTCAGTCTGTGTGTGTGAGGATTTCAACATTATGTTTTATGGCAAGTTGATTAGAGTATGTTTAAACTGGAAACTGAAACTGGAATTGAAAGTGGTGGTACAATCCCCATCCACCTGGAAAGGTTTGGATGATGAAAACAAAGAGGAAACTCTCACTTCTCTGTTTCTATCACTGATTCTGACCAGAGTGGATTCCTGGACAGAAGAATGTGGTTGGACTCGGCAGTCGCCCAGAACTTCCCTGCTTATAAATTGGTATTTTTCTAGGTACATTTTACAATTAAATCTTTAATAGCTTGATGCAGTTACACCAAATACCTATGCCAGTTAACATCAGAGAGCGCTAAATCAACCAATATCGGATTTGTTCTTCTCCTATTGGGCCACAGGTCTCAGGTGTTCGATGTGAGCAGAGTGTTGGAGCTCTGCGGGTGAGTGCCAGTGTGTACCTGGTAGAGGCGGATGATGTGGGGGTGCTTCAGCAACTTCATGATTTGCACCTCTCTGAAGATCTTTTTCAGGTTCTCATCGTCCAGCTGGGTCTTATCCACCATTTTTAAAGCCACCTGGAGACGGAGAGACGAGAACGGGATGGAAGGAGGGATGAGGATGAATGGTGAGGGAAGGGGGGGGGGGTGAAAAGGTGAAGAGAGAAGGCGAGATTAAGAAGGAAACGGTGAGGGAAGGAGGGGGTACAGAAGACAGAAAGAAGCCGTGAGAAGACAAAAACAAGGAAGAACTCATCTTAAACCATGCAATGTGTCGAGTCTTAAAATTACACACAATATTTTCATATTAATGTCTTTTCGCCGACAGTTAAATAACAGGCAACAAATCCGGGGCACGGTCCCAGTGCCCTTGCTATATTGCCATGATGACAAAATAATCATAGAAGAGTAACGTGCCAGAGAATAACCAGCGAAGGAGCTGCGGGGCGGGAGTGAGTCAGACAGATTCAATCCAACATGACCTGGGAGTGTTAGTCCATTAACACAAAAATATGTAATAAACACAAATAATCTTCTGCTGTTGGCTGAGTTAAAAAAAAAAAAAAAAAAAAGAGCCCACTAAGAGGAGACATTGGCACTTCTTAAGGTGATGATTAGTGTGTTGTCAACCACCGTGATTTTTCTGAATCACAGCTTGTTTGGGTAACCTGACCTTCGGCTGCGAGCACGACTCTTGCGTAACCGCTGAGCCCTCGACAATAGCTCCAGCAGTGTGCACTGTGATGGTGTGTGACAGGAGCTTTGCTCTGCCACTTTGGAATGGGTAGACGACTTTAATGACTTAATCAAGCGAAGCTAATGGGGATGCCCCTAAACACAGCTCCTGCCAAAAATAGATAAGCGAAGAGGACAGACAAAAATGGAAAGCATGTAGCATTAAAACACGTACACACACACACACACACACACACACACACACACACACACACACACACACACACACACACACACACACACACACACACACACAAATATCTCGTGCGTCAAATTCTGTGGAGTGTCATCCCGAGCTCACATTTTCCTTGTAACAGATATGAAGAAGATGAAGCCAACTGAAGGCCGACAAGGCCAACTTCCTGTTACAGACAGGAAGGGGAAGTAAGGAAGAGCGAACAGAGGGCTCCTGAGAGCACAGGGCAGAAACAGTGGCATTAATCCAGCTGTGTGTGTGTGTGTGTGTGTGTGTGTGTGTGTGTGTGTGTGTGTGTGTGTGTGTGTGTGTGTGTGTGTGTGTGTGTGTGCGCGCGCGCGCGTGTGCACTTTCCCTTCAAAGCTATTGTGGAAACTGTGGAAAACATACGTCATCATTTCTCTGTAATAATTTACAAAAAATGATCTCAGTCTACAAAAAAACTGGTGTTTAGCACAATATATTAGTGAACGGTCAAATTTTGGTGGATGAGCTTTATATAGTTTGAATAAAGTGACGATGCATCCAGTGGGTGTCTTAATAATGAAAAGTATGCGTGTATGTATAATATGTTGTTAAACGCCAAACGCCGTTATTCTTCTGCTTGTAATGGTTGCTGAACTATTAAAAACAGCCTAATATAAAAACAGTGGCCATCCCCAAATGAAAAAGACACCAACCCTCATCGTGTATGTTTAGCAGTGTATGTATCCAGGGAGTATTTTAAGCCGTATAAATCTATTCTTGGAACTGGCAGTCGTCCAGTTTTGTTGACGTAATTGCTCCCCTCTGCATCTTCTGGAGGGTACCAACAGGACATCTGGATCACACAAACACTCCCACACTCAAACGGATGCCGACATCTTCGCATGCACAGTATGCTCTCTTCAGGGGCGCTGAGGCCTGGTGAAAATGGGGAAACTGGGCTACAATTATAATTACACAGAGGTTTGATGTTCAGTACGTCTGACTGTGACACCTTTAGATAGGAAGACTGTTCAAAGACATAAAAGGAAGAGCGGTGGACGTCAGTGGCGCTGCGGAGCTGCAAACAGCCTAATGTTTTACATGTTAGTCCCTCAACTGCCGTGTTTCTCCTACCACAGAGACGGGATCTACAACCCAGCCGAGCAAGATCGGTGGTGGCGATGCTCGCTGGTGAACCGCACACTGTAAATTAAGAAACATGTGACATGTTCATATCTTCAAATGTCAAGTTTCCTGCTTCAGTTCCAGAGAAGGTCAGTAAATGAGTTGAGACTAGAATATGTGTATTTTAGAGTTTTCAATCTACTTTAAAGCATTTCCCATGACTCTGTCCATCAAAAGATCCAGGTTAACATGCACACGCTGCAGAGTGGCTGGCTGCAACGAGATGAAGTGTCACGTAGTCTCACCGATCACAAGACGGTGACCTCAACACAACACCATGTCAGAGCAGCTGGTGCCCAGTATAGGAGTGTGGGCCCTTTACTGTAAAGAACACACACACACACACACACACACACACACAAAATGACATAACAGTGTGAGGGACGGCAACAAAACAAGCGCTTAAAATAAAATAGTTATCATAAACAAAATCTTTATGAATGTAATGGGCAATTGAAAAGGTGAAAAACAAGCCACTTGTGGGTGTTTGGTGTCACCATCACCACAAACCACAAGCTAGCGCTAAGTTTTGCTGATTTCCTTCCCCCTAAACATAAAGCGCACAAGATGCATGTTTTAAACATGTACCAGTTCCTCATTAGTCAGGTTTCTGTTAAGTTGGTGCCATTTTAGATGTTTAAACCTTATGTATTATCAATCTTATTTAACATTTATCTGCTGTAGTTTGTCTACTTTTAAATTTACTTAATTTTTTTTAAGCGTGGCCATCAATTAACTTTTTTTTAAACTACACCCAGTTCAAATCAAGTACGTAAATATTTTGCTCCTGACATAATAACATGTTTCTTCGAGTAATTACTGCCAAGAAAACCTACAATGGGACAATCGAATCCCATATTGTCCTTCGCCGTTTGTGTAGTGCTCTGCTCATTTTATCTCCAAGCTTAATATCATATTTCATAGAAACGTAGAAACTTGGATGCACCGAGGGAAACCCGGCAGTACAGGCGCAAAGCAAACGCCTGGAGAGGAGCTCTAAAAGTCGCCAATGTCGTCTTTCAAGTTCCTCGCTCTCAACACTATGACGTTCTGACTGGATCAATTATTACACCGGTTTCAGGTGATCTCCAAGTGCACAACAACAATTCCCCTGGCGCAACGAGGTTAGTATGACCGGGATTACTTGGAGCTTGTTAGGGACTTACAGATAAGCTAATAACACAGCAACACTTAAATGTCCTCGCGCTTAAACATGGTAAACACTAACATGGACATGGGACAGAAATGGTTGGCTCAGGTACACAAAGCTGCATCGACACCGACCAGAACATACCTGCAGCAGTGTACAACTCCGTGAGACCTTTTTCTTTTTATTGTCCAACTCGCCCACCGTTATGCTCAGGAGTTTGTTGTTGGTGTTGTTGTTCTGTGACAAGGAAATGTTTTCTCACTGGTAAACACCTGCCAGTAAAAATGCCTCTACTTGCAGCACCGGTCTGAAAAGCCGTCGCGCCGTCTAATGTTGTGTGTCTCTGTATCGAAGCATCACGTGGCACCCAATCCATGATTCTTGAAAATATTCGGAATATTTCATTAAATTACATCAGCTAAAATAACTGCATTAAAGCCGCATGTCGGGTGGGCGGATAGCTTCCGAACCCAAGTCCCCCTCCACCTTTCTGACGGTGAAAAGTTGGGCATCTACGCCACCCGTTATCTGGAACTTTCCAAAAACGGACGATCCAACAGTTGCACCCACTTCATGCTGTGATTCAGCAGCTGTGTCGAGGTGGGGGAGGCGCTGGGCCTCGTAGTCCTGTCTGTTCTCTCCCCGTTACATTTGTTTCTCAACTTTTTGGACACTTCTCGTGTGCAACCCTGTGAACCCTGGAGAGGCTGTGTGAAAATGAGTGATGTCATCCCAATATTTAAATGACGGACAGCTTTTTGTTGGTGTAGCCGAGCGGAACGACGAAAAGCACTTGTGAATTGCAACGTGGTCCGTCAGCACATCTTAAGAACCTTTTCTGAGAGACTAAAGTCAGTCCCGCCAGGATTTCGCAGAGTATTTTTGTGATTGTTGCCATCGAAAATGCTTGATTTTGCAGGGGAGTTTTCTCAAAAATGTCGATGTAATTTACTGAGTTTTAAGTGCGTTTTTTTTTTGCATAAAATTGCGGGAATTAGCAAAAGTTGCAAGTTCTGAAATATTTTTTTTTTAATTTTTTTTTTAAAGCACTACCTGATAAAGGAATAAATATGTAATCACTTCATGTGACAACAATCATGCTGCACATCACAGAAATATTCTAGTTCAAATCTTTTTCATGTATTTATTTTTTGAACTTAGAGAACCATGAGGCTAAAAGTTACAAAAGTAAATCATAAAAGTGCCGCAGCTTTACAGAACAGTCTGTATTACTGTAATATAGAAACAACGATTACATCAGCTGTCAAAATAAGAGCTTTAGATGACGTTTAATTCGTGTCGATTCAACACAGGCCTACCGTATTCACAAAAACAAAGGGCGGTCTCTTACAACTTGACGTGCGTGTAAACATGTTCTGGAGCATACAGTAATATGTAATCACTTCCATTGATAAAAAGCATTTCCTTAGAAATTGTTTTCGTGAAGGCCACATTTTGCGCAAACCCCACCACTTCCGGTTTTTCCTCTTGTTCCGGTTTCCTCCGGTGCACAGAGTTAGTTTTGGTGAGATGACAGCAGGAGAGCCGAACTGACTAGAAATGCGTTATTTGTGTTAATAAAGCGAGCTGATGTACCTGACGTCAAGCTGCACGCTGACTGCTCCACCTGAGCAACCTCAATCGACTGAAGGGACTCTGACCGAGGATTCAACCAGTCCTACTAAGCATGCTGTGAGCTAGAAGACCAGTTCCCTCGCTGATGTAAATGGAGACAAAACATTGAAGCGCCATTCAGTATAATGCAATGAAATTCAACACAAACACATAATCCACATGTTACATAACAAATCGGCAACTCTGTGTCAGCTTAAGATTCAAAATATATATAAAATATAAATGATGGAATAATTGACAATGAAAATATATTTAACTATAATCCTATGAATGTATTTTTTTTATCCCAATCCAATAGTGAGATATATTTGATATAATGGTCTAACATTGTTTGTCACACGCCCAATGCTCAGAATCAGATTTAGTTTTGATAGGAGCAAAATATTATAATATAAAGGTGTTATAGAGAGTTAAATACAGTTCTTTACATGATGTTCATTTATCCTTCCAGCAGCATCCTCTAGGACTCCAACGTACACTTTGAAAACATCCAACCATGACTCAACGAGGATTCTAAATTGAGAACTGGGTCGGTGCTGTAACAGTGGGAAGATGGAGAAAAGTCTTGCATGCTCATCTTCTTACGCGGCGTGGCGACATAATGTACAAGGTTAACCTTCATCCCCGGGAGACACAGATTACAAAACCAACACAAGGTGTAATGCTCAGGCTTAATCCATATCAGCACGTGTGTGTGTGTGTGTGTGTGTGTGTGTGTGTGTGTGTGTGTGTGTGTGTGTGTGTGTGTGTGTGTGTGTGTGTGTGTGTGTGTGTGTGTGTGTGTGTGTGTGTGTGTGTGTGTGTGTGTGTGTGTGTGTGTGTGGAGGCTCAACTCACTAATACACACTTGTTTGGATCGGACACCCGCGTCCACGGCCGCCTGTGAACCTGATCACTACAACTGCTGACTAACGCTCTGGCTTTAGCGTGTGTACATATAAAAGTCACAAGGTCATATATAAGGTCAGCGCAGAATGCAGCGCTCCAACGTTGTGCTTTGTGAGTGCACGTGCAGTGATGGTACAATGAGTCAGCACAACGCCTGTAAGAGGGGCTCTACTTGTGTGTTGTGCACTTGTATGAGTCTGTGTGTGGAAATGACTCAGTGGAGTGTGTTAAGCTGCAAGTACAAGACTGGGGACATGCTACAGCGTGGAGAAACTGGACATCACACATTCATCTGTCAATTCTGCAATTTGTCTTTCTCTCCTTGCGTAGCAGGGCACCCACTTTGTGATGAGAACATTTTCAGGGACATGCAGACCGAGCCACGGGTAGCGTTTGGCGACTGGTTTGGATGAACACAACCCTCTCGAGAGGCAGGTGCACAGATGAACGAGCGACAACAAGATGCATGTGTTCCCTAATGATAACTGGAACATAGTTACCATTAAATTGATCTATTTTTTTCTAAATTACAATTATTTGGCAGAAGCTGTAATTGTGATTATACGCGCTCCTAACAACAGCGGCCACATGCCGCACCAGCACACTTGCAAGGTCCACATTCCCGATCTCTACAATGGAAAAAAGAAGAAACCAGCAGGTCCAGTTTGGCCCTGCCTTTAAAACAGCGCAGATAATGCCTATATATGGTCAAAAACAAGGACAGGCAAATATCCAGACTCTTCTTTAAGAAATGCTACCAAGTTAGAACTTCACATTGGCAAATAAAACTGTCCACCTTAAGTTGGTCTTCATATATTTCTTCTACCTTTCAGCCTCTTCAAATCAACAACGACAACAACATCTTCAAGATTCTTCAACACAGACCAAAATTTGATTCAATCGATGAATTCTTGTCACTTCATCCAAATTTCCTGTGCTCAAAAGTTAATGACTGCCGGCAGCAGCTTTTGAAATGTGGGGATTTGTTGCTATGTCTTTGTCATACATAGCCACCATGTCTCCATGGAGCTGACTATTCTGATGGCGGTTTAAGAGCAGCAACTTCCTTGCTTCTTTCTATGCGCGCCCACTTCAGGCATTGGGAAGTGTGTGATGGCTATTTTACAATCGCTTTTCCACATTTAAAGAGTAAATTTGATATTTCAATGATATAAATAAAGATGATTTGCATCTCTGTTCCAAAGTGAAAGACCAGTTTAAGGATGTCAAGGAAGACATGCATTCAAAGAACAAGAATCAATCAAAGACCTAAGTCTATCTAATCAGTCATGACTGGGGTCTGTGGATTGAAGAATTTGCACGAGCAGAGCTACTATCATCTTAACTGAGCCATGAATTCAAAGACAAAGAGAGGCTGAGCAGCTAGCCTGTCTGACACACTCAAACACACACGTGCACACAGCTAGCATCAGTCCAGAAAAGAGACATGGGTGATAATAGGATCATATACACGAAGTCTACACTTGCCCTCCATCATGTCATGCAGCAGAGACACGCACATAAAGTCTGGTCCGTGTTCTTCCCCTTTTGAAGCCAGATGGCTGTAGGTTCAAACTACTGAGATGCAGCAGAAGACGACTAGAGGGCAGGAAGAGAAGTCAAGCAGAAACTCAGCCTTTGTCATATTACTCACCCAAATGAAATCACATTTGGGCATGTGTATGTGTGTCTCTAAGAAGCAGAGAGGGGCTGCTGTGTGTTTGAGAACAGTGTGTGAGTGTGTCTGGGGGAGTTAGTGAAATTGTTACACAGTACATTAGGCCTGTTACCTAACGCTTGCCATCCTGCCTGCCCTCTTCCTCCTGCTTGTCCTTTTCTTACCGAAAACATTGGAGAGGAAAGGGGAGAGCACAGGAAAGAGGACAGAGGAGCAGGGGGAAAGGCCTGCTTCCCCACAAACAGACAGGCCCGGACATGCCACACGGCGCCATTAACTAATCACGAGCAATCATTTCAACGACTAAGAGAAGTCAAGGTCCGAGCCTGCCTAAGAGGCTGAGGTGGCACCAGACAAATAACATAATAAAACACACCGTTTTCATGACGAACAATGAGCTCAGCCATAGGCAAGTCACTTCCATTCAAAACTGGTGGCGGAGGTCTGGCACTACCATCCTCACTATGGAAACCATGGAAACCAGTAAGACTTCAATGGAGCGACCTTTCTCCAACTAGGAGCCTTGGCAACACGCAGTCGCCTCTGACAACAAGCAGTGCTGTGGATGATGATGATGATGATGATGATGATGATGATGATGATGATGATGATGATGAAGATGATGACACAGAGTTGTGATTTTGAACTGCTGCAGTCCTGTCGTGCCCACGGCTCACCTCGCAGTCGGAACAAAAACACAGGAGCCTTTTCAAATGTGTGGCTTGATCTTTACGGAGGTCACACAAAGGCACCGGCCACATCTACTCTGTCAGAATATTACACACAAGCGTGCACATACACTAACGTTCAATGGCAGTCCAGCACATTCATTATTTCAGAGAGCTTATCAAACATCTGGAGGAAAACAGACACATTACTGAATATAAAAAGCTGAAAAATAAATAAGAGATTACAAAATTAGACAACATGCAAATCAAATTCAAGCAGCACAATGCTCCTTACAGCTTGATACGGACCAGGATGAGAGTGTTTGCCGTTTCCTCTTATTATGAACTGTGATGCGCAATTTTATTATTTTTGCAATTTTAACAAACAAATTTCATTACCTAGGAGTGAAGATTTTTTGTTACTGTCCCGCAGATAAAGTGAATGGAGTATTTGTTGGGAACATAGATCTGAAGCACTGTTGTTGCATCACATGTCCTTGCATCATCATCGTCATCGTCAGTGAATATCAGCTCGGACCATTTACCTAGAAACCAACTGGGACCAAATATGTTTCACTATACATGACTAGCAGTGAAAAACAATTTCTACAAATTTCAGAGCAGGAATCATAAAATATTTCATTGATTCTAATTAATCAATTATGACAACAACAACAAAAAAAGTTTTGAACAACAGCTGACAGTGACTGTCATAAGTGAAAGGATAAGCTCAAGGATGTGCAAATTTCCCACCTGTTATTGTGGTTGAGATGTGACATATAATTTCAAGTAAGGCGACTACTGTCCTAAGTAATACCCAATCAAACAGTGTGGCTACAACTTCCATAATCCGAATAAAATACCTCTTCAACCATCATGGCTATCTATGCGTGACACTTTTTAACCAGCCTCTGTCCAAGTTCTACATCATGTTTCAACATATTTCATAAAATCAGAACATGTCTTTAATGACGTCTGTAACATGAAATCTTACTGCCAACCTATAACTGAAGGAGATAAACAATACAGGCTTTGACTGGGTTAAAGCAAAGAATGGACACCCACTTCAAAAGGTAGCAATTTCTAATCTTATAGTTTTTAAACTGGTTTTTGTTGGTAGTTTATTAAGGAAAAATGGTAAACATTTGCCAACTTTGCCTTTCCAAATATGAGAAGCTGCTGTTTATCTCAGTTTTATTGATATTAATGAATGCAAATATATTTGCTTTGGTCTGTTGGTCTGACAAAGATTTTGAAGATATCACTTGGATAAATTGTGTCCATTTCTCCTTACTTTCTGAGATTTTATAAACAATGGATTGATTTGGTGAAACGTAAAGATTGGTTCCGAAAAAAAAGAAAAAAAAGAATCACATCTCTAAATTTCTGTCATTTGCTAATATGGGACATTACATGTTCATATCATGTTGGTTACTTTGAATGTTTACGGGTTGACTGTTTTCACTGTACTTGGCGCCGATTCAAATGATTGTGTTATAACTGTGCAAGATTATCTAGGCTACTACTTTCGTTTTACTAAGTCAAAGCTCAAGACAGAACAGTGCTGCAGCAATTCAGTTTAACCACAGATATCAACAGCAATGATGTTTGGCCAGTTTATTGATTCATAAGTACAAGACTTACCCTAGAACGAGTAGTTAATGTTGTCAAGCAGAGTGCATATTAAACTGAAAACCCTTGTTGAAGGGTCGTGATCAGCACTAACATTTATGGATAACCTGCACACTGACACCAACATTTACCAAGATACCAGCAAACCTCAACCGCAGCGTCTGAGTGGCAGCATCAAACTTTTGTTTTGACTTCCACTTCATTGAAGTCTTTGTCTGCTCGAGATAACCTTTCACTGTTACAACAGCCAGTTATCTGCTGTTGAAGGTTTATGTTGTACGACTGTCTCTGTTGGTAAGCAAACACACAAACAGCCTCTCATTTGGCAAGACGCGGCTGAAATGGTCGAGTGTATTGGAGAAAAAAAAAAACTATTTGTCTGTTGAATCCTTTAGGTTTAACAAAACAAGACAGAGGAAATGAGGCAGAGAGAGGGAGCATCCCTTTCTGAGCTTTTTGGCTACCGAGAATAAATATCCAGGTCCTCTTCTATGTGACTGCACTGCAGGATATCATCCAGCTCCATCTAACAACGGGCAGAGTTGTTTGGCTATTTTTGACTAGTCAGCATTTCTCATCGGATCGTTATAAAACCTAGGCCATGAAACAAGGCTCCGGAGTGCATTTCATCTGATGACTGATCATAATATCCATATTCATGATATCCACAGGCATGTAAAAGCACACTTCTATTCTTCTGATATTCATGAGAAACTGGGGACCCTTGTTGATGAAAATCATGAGCTGACTGGGGTCTGTCTGTGACCACCGTCGACAGACGACAAACAAGGCCTCTCTTTCATTCTGTCGGTCTATGTCATTTTGTCCTCTGCCTGTCTCTCAGTCTCAGACAGACGCACAGCAAAAACAGGCTCACACACACACACACACAGAGAATGATGCTTCATACACCGCTCACAACTTCCTCACATTTATATGGCTGCTGTCTTTGTATTGCTCATATAAGAGGTTAAGAACATCTCTCCCATACTTTAAATTAAACTGCAGTCCAATCAACACAGTTAAAGTCCTTCATGCATCATCTTCTCCAGCGTTGAAAACCACTCCATGGCTCACTGACCCAAGTTTGTTTTGGCTTCACGAAACCAAATGGAAGGTTCTCATGGCTGTGTGGCACAAAGCACCCAAATGATCCGTGTCGGCCTGTGCGTGTTTACGTCAACAAGAGCACAGAGGTAAAGCTACACTCAGCAGCCGTTACTCACCTTTATTTATGCCGACTGAATTAAAGGCTCTTCTTCAGGGTGAGAATTGCAGAAGCAGTCAGCATGCGTAGGCTTCAGTTTATCCTCTATGCGGTCTGCGTGTCCAACTGGGCATCCATCGCAAGGGATGTGCATACTGATCACAACAGTCGTGTCATCAAATAGGGGACGCTACCGTCACTCTACGCTGTGAAAAAGCTCCGCAACAGGCTGCAAATCAAAGTGAATGCCAGCCAGGAATCGCATCGATGCCTTTGTTGTCAAATGCGCCAAATTAGGCTTTCTGATTTGTTATTTGTTTTGGGTCTTTCGGGCACCTCACCAAGCCAGTGACAAAAGACTGCTCAAAGGCAAATAAAGCCTTTAACTATTAGGCTCTAATAGATCAACATAGTTGAAAAGTGTTGCCTTCCTTGTCTAATGCCCCAAACTTCCTCCAAGATCTAAAACTTCTAACAGACATATCAAAGAAAAAAAAACCAAAAACAAATAACAGCACAGGCCTGACTTGTGGCCAACATCCAGTCATGGAGAATGAGCTTGTTTTTTTTTTGCATGAATGTCATTTGTTGATAATAGTATCTCGTCATAATAGTGCTCGTCAACTGTGCCAATCATCCAGTATGGCGCCCACTCCGTGTCAAAGCATCCACACACAAACACAAACAACTGAAAACTGCGGTGGCAAAGTTTTGAAACCACTAATTTTGTCAATGTTTTCATGTCCGGGAGAACTCATTAAAATGTCGTCGAGCTATTGACGAGGATATCGTGACACCGCGAAGCTGAAACACAGCTTTGTCAAAAGTTTCAGTCGAAACTTTCGCAACGCTTAAAAATACGATACGATAAGCAGCGCGGTCGTCTCAAACTACTGTTGAAGTTATTCAGCAGGGTGCCTCAAACTTTTGGTTTAGTTTTAGTTTTTAAGTCTTCTGTCCTGATCATCTGCTTCAATAATATTATGGATGTTGGCAGACAGCTAAGCTAGGCTACCTCCTCGTCCTGTGTCTTGTTCATCTTCGTCCTCTGACACATGAACATCAACCTCGGGCCTTCCTGAGCTTTATGTAACAACAACACACAAAACACGACTACAGAATTCATATTTATCGTTTGGTGAACGATTTAGGTATCCGGTGGGTAAAAAAATTTAAAAAATTTTTTTTAAAAAAAGGTGCCGTCCCGTGTCGTACGGTGGACCCCCCCCCTCCACCCTCCACTCTCCACCCTCCACTACACCGAGCAGCGGCGGTGTCACTCCAGCGGGCTGGCCGCTGTGTCTCCGGAGCCTGAAGGCCCCACCGTCGCCCTGAGTACATGCTCGAAAAAGGCTTAAAATACAACAATGACAACTTGTTATTGTTCACCTCCGGCGCTCGCACGTCCGTCGTCTTACCTTCGCTTTGGTGATGATGTGCGTGGCGAGTTTAACAACCGCGAAATTTCCCTTGCCGATGGTCCGCTCGATTTCGTAGTGGCCCACTCGGGCCGGGGGGGGCCTGGTGGCCGAAGTGTGGCCGGGATTGGCGATGCACCCAGCGGCCGCGCTGGCACGACCGGAGTGGCTGATCCCGGAGGACGGCTGGGCTCGGTTCTGGGAGCCCATGCCTGCGTGGGTCGGTCGGGAAGACTGCGTAATCCCGGCCGCGGCGGACCCAGCAGCACCTCCGCTTGACACGGCCGCCATCTTCTCGCCTCTCTGCGGGAACAACAAGCAGCCTTGCGCAGCGCGCACCGCGGGCACGCCCCCGCCCTGCGTCATTTTACGTAGAACGCTCCTCCGCAGCGCCCTCTCTAGGTTGTAACCACGGCAACGATCGGCGTAACAAATGACTTCATCTCCAGAAACGTATTGTGGTTGCCTTGGCGACAAAGAAGTGCGCATTATCACTCGGGTTCCCATGATTCAGTGGTTCCTTGTAAACTGCTGCGCTGCGTGTGAACAGACGGGTTCGTGAGGCTTTAAAGGTACACGCCGCTTTCACCATTACAATGACAGATTCAAATCATCGAGTTGGGGGGGCAAAAAAACAACAACAACAACAACAACAACAACAGTGTGACGACACCGTGTTACGGTAGCGGGATATACTGACATTAAGAGGAGTTAAAACCGTTTTAGCGGTCTACTCCGGAAGGGCATTAACAGGCACAGACAAATCATGGCGGGCGGGCACGGCTCTCTGTTGTGATCAAATTTCGATAAAATACGACCTTTACTCAAATGTTCTGTGTTCAAAACCTTTAACCTGTTTGTACTGCCAAATCAAGGCACAGGTAAATGTCACTGGTGTGCTGAGAAATGGCTCTGAACTTATGAGGGCGGCTTAATCAGGTTTGATCAGGTCTCCTAATGGACATTACCTGTACACACACATACAGTCAATTAGTAGTAGTAGTAATAATAATGATAACAAGCAGCTGTGCCCTGTAGAAAAGCAAGAGATAACCTACATGTTATGGTGCATAAACACCTATTAGAGCCTATGAATCAGAATAAATATTAACATAGATATATAAAAAATGATATATATAAAAATATATATATATATTATAAACATTTTTGATAAATTCACAGAAAATGTTTAAAAAATATATATATTTAAGTGACGTTTCACTTAAATGAACGTGTTGTAGCCACGGCCCTCTCACCAGGTTGGAGACAGCACCACCTCGTGGTAACAGCGAGCTCCTGCATCCAGCTGGATTACAAAGCAAGGAGCTAAATAAAACCCTTAGATAGAAGCTGCTTCTCTAGTTAGTAGAAGCTAATTTGATTAAACTGTGAATTATTTTCTGTATTTGCACTATTAAATGACCTAAAACTACAACAGCAGGTTCTGTATTATTAACCTGAGCCCTGTTATTTTACATCAGCCCTGAAATTCTTCATAATCCCGATATACATTTGTGTTTAAATAAAGTAACTGATACACAGAAAACTGGGGGTCAGGATAAGTCACAAAAGGAGAACTGGTTGGTTTTATAATGTATTTTATTTAAGACATTTTGGAGGGCTTTCATTTTGAAAATCAAACATCAGATTGATATTTTCTGGGTGGCACATTAAGATGGTCTCCTTCATAATGACTGAAGTGGAATTGTTCTGTGGAAACCAGACATTTTCTTTAAATATCAATCTAAAATCAGTTGTCATCGCACAGGTAGGACATTTTTCAGGGCTTTAATTTTGAAAATCCACATCAGAATTATCTAATACTTATTGAGTGACACATTGAGATAGTTTTCTGTCAATATCACATAAAATTGGTCAGTGGAAACAATATATGTTCCTGTAATTCTCATTTAAATTCAGTCCGAGGAAATTTTGCCTATGTCTCGTTTTATATGGCTTTTATTCTGAAATTCAGTCAAGATAATCTTTTTTATTAAATTCAGATCATACCAGGCTCACTGGAACTGTTTTTTTTTTTTTTTTTTTAAATCAGGTCCTACACGCCATTACCGTATCGTCTAGTGTTTACAGGTATCGCTTAAGGCTGGCTTGACCATGCTTTTTGAAGTGGAGGCTGGCCTGACTGCAGTAGTCTAAGGTTCAATAAACCACACAAAACCCCAATCGTTACGTCATTTCAACAACCCTCCCCTCCTGTGTTTGGACATAATGTCATGATCACTCTTCATAATAATTGTACCAGTTAAAGCTCAAGGGGCCTGTCAAACCTTTTCCTCCGCCATTCAGAAAATACCCTTTTAGGCAACACAATATTGAGGAGCATGTTGGTGATATCTTATGAGTAAAAACAAAACCAAAAAAACTCAGAAGATGGAGCATTTTCATGTTGCTGGTTGTTTGATTCACTATGATTTAAGTCGACAAGACCACAGTTTAGTCTGACCAGCACATCCCTGATTACAGCTGGGCGCTCACATCTGAGATGACATCATCGACGTTGCACGAGTTATGCCTCAAAACTGTTGCAGTTTTATTTCTGTGTGACTTCAATGCTGCACCGGCTGCCAGATCCTGCACCTCTGTCTAGTTTATAGAGGAAACTTCATCTGCTTTGGCACGCTGACCTCAGCAGAATCGATCACTCAGTCCAGCACTCGATCTGTTTGTTAAATGTTATAAGAAAACATGCACTGCACCCTAAAGCACAGAGGGGGAAAAAAATATGTAGATAGTTAGGTATAGTGGAAAACTTTAGCAGCCTTTGGTCACTGTTGATTTCCACTGTATGCAGCAACTTCTAATCGCCTCACAACCTCAGCAGAAATATGCTGTATCCGCTGTCCTTTTCAAGCGTGTAGGCAGTTCTGACCATATGTGACAACTGAATAGCAAACAGGCCTCTGTTAATTAGCTGCCTTTTAGGCCTGAAAGGTGCCAACCCACTGTAACCTGGAGGCAGCGTGCTAACCGTAACATGACTGACATCAGTGCTGCCATCTAGTGGCAAAATAATGAAAGAAAAAATCATGAAAGCTCGGAAGTAGATAAGGAGTCAATAATTTATTTCACAAGACAGAAATATTGTGCAAGAATTTGTTGTAATGTCACGTGTTTTCAAAACAGCAGAAATAAGGAAACACTATTATTACTAAACATATTTAAACAGACCGTGGGAATAGCAGCACATGTCTATCTGCTTTTCTCCCGCTGACATTTATAAAGACAAGTCACCCAGCAAAATAAATGGTCAGAGGAAAAGAAAGGTTTAGCAGAGAGGGAGAGAATGAAAAGTTAAAGGTGCCAGAGACGCAGATAAGTACTGCAAAAAAACATGAGCTAGAGTACACACAGCTGCTGGTTACTCTGAGGCAGCAGTGTGGTTGCAACTTGTAGTTATGCATACAATGTTCAGTTCCATTGACTCAGTGTATAGATGTGTTTACTTTTGTGATGTTTGAGTGAACAATGGGGGAACAATGAGTGAACATTGTAATCTAAAGCTTTTTTTTTATAGTGGAGGGCTAACTGGACTTTTGTATTGACTCTCTGTCATTGTTGTAGTTTATGTTCATTTTGAGTGACTGCGTGTGAGGGATTCAATAGTCTACTTTTGATGTGCTTGATACTTGACTATAAAGATAATCATTCAATATTTGAGCTTTCTCTGTATCTCAGTTTCATTTTAAAATGTCTGCGGTCTGTAGTCTGGTACCCCTAACATCAACAAAAAGAGAGGGCCTATACAATCAGCAGTTTGGTGGTTGGTGTAAGCGGTGGGCCCGGTGCTGTGCAACAGTACTTGTTTTCCCTTGGTAGTCTAAATGTTGAAGAGAGGTCAGTGGCAACCTCCATTTTTTTGTTGATTTTTGACGCTTCCCCCAATTTAACAGTTCTTCCCTCCTGTGCCCCCCACCTGAAAATCCTCTGGATCAGCCCCTGTGGCTGAAGTCGTATGGGACGTTCCAGACCATCTTTCCATACTTGCGCCTCTCCTGCACCACAGCATGGAAGAAGCCCTGCACATACACTGGGACTTTTTAAAAACATTTTTTTTTACTAATATTAGATGTTTGGTGACATTTTGGATTGTTTAAACATTTATTGAAATTAAACCATGTGAGAAGTTTACAGAGAAAATTCACCATTTGATAGAGCTGTTAACAACTATAGACATCAGAAATATGATCCTGACAGCACACTGCTGTTTGTAAGATGTCAGTTGGAAAATACTGTTTTAATCTTTAACAATGTATTGTATTTTAAAAGCTTGTTGTTATCCATTGTGTCAAATGTCCATCTCAAAAATGACGAAAGCTGTCAGATAAATGTTGCGGAGTGGGAAATACAATGTTATCCCTCTGAAATGTTGTGGAGTGAAAGTATTAAGGAGCATCAAATGAAAATACTCAGGAAAGGTATAAGTACTTGATTAAATGCACTTAGTTACTTTACACCACTTTTCTCTCCAAACGCAACAGATGCTTTAATTTTGAAGGTTGACTTTCTACTGAGAATCAGCTTATTGTTTGTGGCTGGGAATGTACAGGGTGTTGACAGGCAAAATCCACATTATGACGAACTTAATAACAAGTCATGGCGTGCTGTTGGAAATCAACCAGCTGGAGTTAAAACTCCATAATAACTACTTTGACACCCATGTGTGGTTTTTCTTAGGGTCTCCATACACCATCTGACAAGCAATTTATAATACTGTAAATATATCATGAAATGTAAATATTCATAGTTTCAATGGAGCACGATATTTTCTCTCTATATTATAGTTCCTTGAACTCGGCCCCCTTCTTGTTGAAAAGTCTCTATTCCTGCTCATGGAGTCATTGCCTTCCTGTAATCTAGTATGTGAATTTCCTGATACGTGGATGTGTGTGTGTTTGTGTGTGCGTGCGTGAGGAGGGTGGGGCGGGCCGCAGGAGTGGGGGTCATTTCCTTTTTATAGATCCTTCTGGACTGCTGCAGGAAAAAGGAAAGCCTGTTAAATTACAAATAAAAGGAAGAGAAAGTGAGAGAAACAACAAGCGGATGGACGACTTCAACAACAGTCAAGGTTCTTTTCTCAACAAGTCTGACTGACTTTTTTCAACAAGCCACAACATGTAGTTTTATCTGTTTAGTGGAAGTAACATCGACCTGTGATGAACTTGCATACCAACACTGTGACAGTCAAACATGTATGGTTATATCCTCAGTGCCATCAGCTGTGTCTGCATTTTTCACTCAGGTAAGTAACATGTTTCCTACAAATCTGAAACTGTACTCATATTCCTATTCAGAACAATAGAAATCTGTTAATTACACTGTGCGGTGTTTGAGTAACTTGTCTGGGTAAGACTAAACACTTCAATTTAATTTTGTTGAAGTAGCACATGTGGTAAGGCAACGCCCTGTCTGCATTATCTTCAAAAAGAAGTTTCTATTTGAAACATAGTAAAGTTTTACCCCAATTTATACATATTTTTTTGCAAATAAAAGGTGTGGTAATCAAAGTCATGCTCAAGTTTATTATGTGTATTTTGTATTGAAAGGCTTGTCTGTCTCGTAGTGGCTTCTGTCTTCTATTCTGACATTAAAATCTCATTTTGATGTCAAATAATTTGTTGACTGCTTAAACTAGAGTCGTATATTATCTTTGGAGATTTTAAAGCTTTATTATTTTATGGTTGTTTTTTTTTTTAGGATTCTTGCAACTGTTTTTCTTAGTTTCATTTTTGATTGTGTTGTTTTGTTTGCTGATTGTGTTCTTGTGACTGTTTCTTGTCCTCAGGTCTCTCTCTGAAAAGAGACCTTAATCTCAATGAGAGTTCTTGATTAAATAACATTTAAATTAAATTGAAAAATATATAAATTGTCACCGAATGTTACAACCTTGTGTGTCTTGGTTTATTTATGGTAAACTAAACAAGTTTTGCTCAAGGCCTACAGTGGGTTTTTAAATGGAGTATGTATAAACTGTGTTTATGTGCACCTCTAAGAATTTCATTTAGGTTCATTTGCCATAGGATAGAGAATAATATACTGTATTAAATGGAATATAATTATCTGAATTAAAGTTCACGTCTTGCACTGGTATTGGATGAAAATTAAGGCTTCATCAAAGCATTGTTAAACTATGAGTCAGTTACCACTGTGCCAAATGAAAACAGGTATCATTCCCATGCATACAGTTTCGGTTTGCACTGTAATTAACGGAAACGAAACTCCTTTCAGGTCTCTCTGCTGAGAAATGCAGCAGGGCTGTTGTGGCAAAACGCGAGACATTTTATGTGCCAGCAGGAGGCAGTGTGTCTCTATCCTGTGTGGTCCAGCACTGTGGAGAAACCTGGACGGGCAGCTGGATGAGGAAAAATTCAACAGATGAAAACTTTCGCACTGTTCAGAAGAGTGCGAGGTGCCATTTGACCAACGTGACACTTTCAGACAATGAAACCAAACTGGTTTTGAACATTTTGAGAGTCAACCAATTAGATGAAGGTTCCTATGGATGCAAGGTTACATGGGGGGAAGGTCAGACTGACCAGGGAAATCTGATGAACGTGAACGTCACCACAGGTATATATGTTGACTAAACGTACATCACATGCAGCTGTATTTTAGCGAACAGGTCTAACTGCTTTTGTTCTTCTTCCTGTGCCCTCCCTCTCCTCCAGCTGTCCCCTCTCAGAGGACTCTCTGGCACAGGGTTTTGGTCTGCGCTGGTGCTTCTCTTTGTCTTCCCATCATTCTAGGGTTGGCTCGCTGTCTGAGTTCAGAGGTCAAGTCTCAGTTGCTTCCCACAAGTGCAGCTGAATACACAGACCAGACACTTTTACCTCCACAGCCTCCACCTCGATGCCCCGTGCCACAGAAACGACAAAACACTTCTTTTAACAGAGGTATTTTCAAGTGTTCCTCTCATCAGCCTGTAATGTAGTGCTGATAAAAAAAATAAAAAAAAAAGAAGTTATTACGATGCTGTGAATTGTACTTTTCAACATCCATTTTTACATTTTGCAGCTCGGCCCAAACACCAACAGAAGACTGAGGAGGTTAAACATCCTGTTTTGACATGTCCTTCGCAGTTTCATTGACATTGTGATTGCCCTGACCAGCTTTGTATGTCTGCGGTCCATACATTACTTTTTTTTTTTTTTTCACAATGCTACAGGTGGTGTATGCAGACATTTCCCAAGATGCACTGAGGCAACATGGAGCCACGAGAGAGACCGCCCAGTCCACTGTCTACTCATCTCTCCAATTTCCGTGACTGCAAGTAAAACAAAATGGAGGTGAAGAGTCGTCTGCTGAAGGATCAATTCTGTATGAAAGCTTCATGGGATTCTGCTTAATCATTGACATGTTCAGGAAACACCTGATGTGGTAGCGTTTCACTCGCAGGACTGCATCTGTCGTTCCTAAGCTCCTGACTTCGCCTGCGTGTTGTGAAAAGTAATTAAGGCAGAAGATACAAATAAATACAGCCGAGTATATTTTGTTTATCCATGTCTATGGATCTCCTGACGACACACTGTAAGTAGTGACTGTTTTAATTATGAAGCATAGAGATGAACCAAAAATCCTTCATACATATGCAAGTAGCATAACTGACAGCAAGTGGTGCAGACAATGAGGAGATATTTCTACCTTCTGAACCACCCCAAAGTGAGAGAGAAGAATGTTTTGTGAAATTACTTTACTGACGTTACCACATGTATTATTTTGATGTGACTGAAGACCAGCAACATTAACAGCAGTCTGACAAAAATGTTCATGTGTTGCAGTTTTAAAAATGGGAATAGACTTTGTATATAATGTCAATCAGGTTCCCTGATGTGTTTATGTACATTAAATATTCAGTTCCTTTTTTATCTATACAGCTCTAAATCACACACAAAAAAAAGTAACTTCAGGGCACTTTACATCTTAAGGATCAGATTTCCCAATTGCACAGAGAGAAACCCAACAATTCAAATATGCCCTGCCCGGAAATAAAATCAATTTTAACAACAAGAAACTTCCAACAGAATCAGACTCAGGTGGGCAGCCATCTTGCCTTGAACATTTGGGGTGACGGGAGAGCTGAGGGAGAAAAGAACAGCATGGAGAGTCAACAAACAATAAACACCAGGCAGATTAGTGGGGGCACTGACCACAGATCAGATCACAACAGGTGGCTCCAGAACCAGAGATACCTGCAGAAAGATACAGGGAAGAAAAAAGCACAAACTCTGGTAGAGTGACGACACAAAATTGAGCAATTGTGACATATGAATACATGGAGAGTTAAAGAAAGTAGAGGAGAGGTGCTCAGTGCATCATGGGAGGTGCCCCGGCAACAAAGGCCTATAATGGCATAACTCAGGGTTGGTTCAGGGTCACCTGAGCCAGCTCTAACTAGAAGGCTATTAAAGTATGGACATTGTGTTGTAAGTTTGCACGTATGTTTAAAAAAAAGAAGAAGAAAAACACCCCAAATGACACAAAATACAACATTTTATTTTAGAATAAATTCTCAATGGCACATTACATAACCAAATATACATATACTTGTTTAGACATCTTTTTTAAATTAATATATTTCCTTTAATCATCTCACCTTATTAATTAGCGTACTCTGCAGTGAATTTTTTTTTTACATGACATCAATGCAAAAGAAGTTATCATTTAATAAATTAAGCGTATTAACAGAGAAAAGGCTGCAGAGCGTTTTAGGCGATACCTGCTACAAACTAAATGACATCGGAACATCCTGCTTTCCTGTCCACAGGATTTCTGTCCCAGCTTCCCTTACTGAAGGTAATCACTGCTCTCCACTAACTGAGAGCAGCGTTTATTAGTCAACACATCTGTTTCTAAGACCAGGTATATCAGAAAGTTACTTCTCAAGTGACTTCCGTGAGATCGGCTTCCTGGCCGAAATTACAGTGGATGTTTGCAATTTTGGGTGAACTGAGCCTTTAAACCTTTACACACTATGAAGCCACCCTCAGCTACAGGAATCCCTACACATTAAGATTACATAGTCATTGTTCCAAACGCCTACCAGGTCTGATTGTTTGGTCACACTGGAAACGCATTTGTGTGTCTTTCAGGTTTTTCTTGATTAACTCCACCTTGTGCAGCTGCAGGCTAATATTACAGTATAAGTTGAAGATTAGAGCACACCCATGGCCCTGTTGTGCTTGTGAGAAACTGGCTTTGCAATCTTAGAAGCTTTGTAATAACAACTAACAAGGCGTAAAATACAAAATCCCAAAAAGAAAAAGCCCAAAGTTCACATTCAAAGTGTTTTTGCCAAGGGTGATTTAAGGGTTCATTATAACCTGAAGCGTCTTTTTCAAGTCATCTTTACCTGCTCACACGCTGGGAAACTTTAATATCCCGGAGTACTTCCCTGCTCGAACGAACCACCGAACATGTACACCAATACACCGAGCTAGCAAGCTTCAATGGGAGGTATCAGAAGGTGAAATGTTTTTCAGTAAGTGCAACGTCTATTTTCAGCGAATGTGGGTGTCGATCGGCTATCCACAACTGTGCTGTAACCAGATCAAGGAGATTCTCGTCCTCTCACATAGTGAGAGACGCCCAAAGAGACAGACAGACAGACAGACAGAGAGAGAGAGAGAGCACAACACTGGTGAAAAGGGCTTTTGATAGATTGTAAGGCGCAGCTTTGGCTAAAATAAGCTTGTGGCAAAATGTGTTGGCAGTGTCTCCTTTTGTGGCCCCATGTGAAGCTACCCTTACAGATACAGAATCGCTGTCACAGGAGGAGACATGTCGTGTTTATAGTGCAGTAGACACAACGCAGCAGCTAGCAAGGTTACTAAAAGCCTCTCTAAAATCATAGATGTTCCCAGGAAAAGCAATTACATATGCAAAGAACAGGTTCAGGTCCCACAGCGGAGAAAGACGACTCCCAGTGTTGCCACCTCCAAGGCTTTGCTACTATAAGTCTACTGTACATCAAGTTTCTGTGCCTGTGTGTTTGTGTGTGTGTGTGTGTGTGTGTGTGTGTGTGTGTGTGTGTGTGTGTGTGTGTGTGTGTGTGTGTGTGTGTGTGTGTGTGTGTGTGTGTGTGTGTGTGTGTGTGCTTTTTAAGGGCCAAAAAGAGGAACCGTTACAAGACGTACCGCTCAATGAAAAGGCAAAAGGGAACATGTATAACGTATTCTTTCCACCGAGCTGTCAACAGTCGACTGGATTAGGAGTAACAGTTCAGCCATAAACTCATGTCACCATTCTTCTAAGATTACCGTGTCGCTCTACTAAACAAGATGCTTGAGGAAAAGTTGAGGGGGAGTATCACTCACAGTATTAGAGACATGCCAAGACCTTCATGTGATGTGACACTGAGACACAGCAAGTATCGACTAATACCAGTGACTAAAGGTCGGTTAAAAAGAAAGCCAACATGTCAGCAGCTTCTCCTCACTATACACTCACAGTATCGTCACTTACAGTGGGTGGGGAATATGATGCCGTCGGTAACCTTGTCAGATTATCCTTGGCTTGAGAAGTGGTTCTACAGTGTTTTTTGTGGTTGTTGTTGTGATTTATTTATTTATTTTTGCAACTCCGTCCGCCCACGCTGGCCCTCCCGTTGTGCAAATCTGTGTTCGTCCATTCCACAAAGCTACTCGGACTGAAAGAGAGAAGAGAGAACAGTGCGGTCAGTCAGAGGAGAGGGGTTCACAGACAGCATGCATCTTTCAGACAGATAATGAGGTGTCTGCATGATGGACAGAATGTATCAAAAACACACCAGGGGACTTTGTGTCTTTGCTCTCGGCATGCTGCAGTGATTCCTTTAACTTAAATGTCACAAGTTTCTGCAGTTTCTCCCCTAAAAAGGTGACACTATTTTAACCAGCCCTCGGAGACAAGAAAAATAAAGAATGCTAACAAGACAGGCTTTAAATTGAAAACTCACAGTCGTGGATGAGTGGCTCATTTTGTCAAAGCGGAACTTCAAGTTTGACCTGGGTGACGTCTTAGTTTTGCCATCTGCAGACAAAGAGAAGAAGGAAATGCTCATTAGGAAACGAACCGCCATGTCTGGCTTGTTATTCTGTTAAAATTGTCAGCGGTAACACAAATTTGGGGTTTTACCTGTCGGACTACGGCACATGATGACAGGCGTACCGGTTCCCTGGCTGTCAACACTGAGGGAAGGGCTGAAGGCGGAGGAAGAGGCTATAGATGGATGGCTGGTCTGAGGGAGGGAGAGAGCAGAGACAAGGAGAACGTTAATATGGAGGAAAAGGCTCAGTGAAACAAGGAAATTACATTTGGCTGAAGCTGATGTATGCGCCTTCCTGACAGCAAAGTGAGAGTTGCTGAATGTTCCGCAGGAAGCAAAGCTGGAAGTTGGTGGGAGATTTTCTTTGAATGGAAAATTCATTATAACGTGATTTACTTTATTGACGCATTTGCACAACGTGGGTTGATGTTTTTAGATTGATGCAAATCTTTGTAACTTTTTGGAAAATTTGGAGACAATAAGCTTCACCTGGCATAAAACTTAAGTGAAAACAGCAAGCCTGGCTGTGACCAAAAGTATTTTTTATTTTTTTTAAATTTTTTTAAACGTTCCACCTGTGGACTAAGCCAGGCCAGCTTTTTACCCCCTATTTCTAGTCTTAATGCAAAGTTAACCTAAGTTAACCTAGTGCTGGGAGGGAAGCAATATGCATACTTCTCAATACTCAAGACCTTGGAGACAAGGAAAGACTGAAATGGTGCATTTAAAAGAAAATATATATAACTGTTAGTTTTGAACCTGTCAGTTTTTTTCCTTGTGATAATCTCTAGTTTACTTTACCGCTGCATCATGCATTTAATCCATGCTTTCACTATTTCCTCCTTCACTCGCCTTCAGTTTGACAGTTTTAAGGACGCACTGTGAATCTCTGCAAAGCGATCTCCAGATAAACGCTGAGAGTGGGAACAATTTGACAGCATTTCTCCCAGATAAAATAAAATAACACTGACAAGCAGTGTCATCTGATACAAGGCAAGTGAGAGGGGCTGCAATCATTACGCGCTGACATTCATAGCTCTCTATTGTGCAGTTCTTAGTAATTATAGACTATTTCAACCATGAAAGCTTTGACGCCACTCACAACCTCACACTCTGTTAAGAATGTGTTTCTGGTGTGGTCTCTCCACTTCAAGCTAAACACTCACTGTCTCCCTTTACTCTTGAAAAGATAACCTCGCAGCAAGAAAAAGTGGGAAAGGACTTGTACATTTACTTCTCCTTTACTTTGCTCAGAGAAACAGAATTTTGCGCTCACCGTGTCCAGTTCTTCCAGAGCTTCTGTCTCTCCGGTGGTGCTGCTGAAGCTGCTGGTGCTCGATGAAGAACGAGAGATGTTCGGCCTGCCGCTGCTGCCCTCCTTCAGCTTCATAAATGGCCTGTTGAGGAAAACACGAAGGAGCAAACATTTAAAGGAGTGGAAAATGAGAGGCCTTCTGATGACACATTTGTATTGGCCTCAATAGATACACTTGACTTAAATTTTCCCTCAGCCCTAAAAGTTGATCTCCAGGAGAACCTGCTTTAATCTCACTTCTCTTTGTTGGGGCAGATCTCAGGTGAGCTGGGATTGGATGACGTCTCTGACCTCACTTCCTGGGACAGCGGGCAGATCTCTGCAAGCTTTTGGTCACTGGAGACAAAAGCAATGACCTCATTAAAAACATCAATGTGACTGTGGTGAAACATAATCATCATACCAACCAGAAACTGGAGTGACATTTAGAAGAATGGACACCAACCTGCGTGTGTGTTTGTCTGACGGGGTTTCTGTGCTGGAGTGGAGTCGGGGGAAGAGGCCCGAGCGCCGCTTCACTGGGCTCTTCAGAGGCGACTTGGCTGACAGCACGGGAGGCTGTAGATCACATATTACAGAATTGGGATTTTCTTAATATTGCAGTACTTTAAAAGACCCCCCTGAAGCTTTATTTAAAATTACAGGTAATTAGATCTCCATGACTAAATGGAAAAGAGTCAGTGTCAGTCTAGAAACTAGAATTACCACCTCATGATTGCATGCCTCCGTCGACCAGTCAAGTTACAGTTAATATCACTGTCTGTCGGAGACTGACTGCGTAGACTAGAAGTTTGGCCAATAAAGCTGATTGCAAAAATAAGAGTAGACGATGCTTCAAGTATGGGCGTTGCTGCAAATAAGCTACAAATTTTTTAAAAAAGAGGATGGTTCACGCATCTTAAAGTTTAACCATGAACAGCTGAGATTAGTTTGATCACTTCAGTATTTGGCCAAATGGGAAACTGAGTCTGTGCCTGAGTTATGTTGTTGAATAATGGCCAGAAAAGTGTTTTTGCAGAACGTTATAATGTCACAGTGAAGTTGACTTTGACCTTTTATAAAATGTCATTATTCATTATTTGATCCTATTAGACATTAAGGTGAAATCTTGTCTGAATAAGCGTATCGATTCTTATGTTTTGTGAGGTCACAGTGACGTTTGACCAACAAAGTTCTAATCAGTTCGTCTTTGAGTACAAATGGATGTTTGTGCCACATTTGAAAAAAAATCCCTCAGAGCGTTCCTGAGATTGACAAGAATGAGCCGGACGGAAAGACAGACAACCTGAAAACATAATGGCTCCAGCATCATTCCCTCTCAACCCTTTCCACTTTTATTGTTTTACTCACAGTGAAGGTGCTCTTTGTGCATTCACTGGTGCTCTGCGGCAGCCCTCCGCCACTGAGGCTGGCTGGGACCCCGCCTCCTACACCAGGGCTCCTGTAACGTTGAGACCCCACCATGGTCTCCATGGAGTGGCTCCTGACACGCATTGCTCTCTGGAGGGCATAGTGGAAATAAGAGAATGAGTGGATGAAGGAGAACGGCATACAAAGAGGCACACAGGAAAGGGAAAGAAGCAGATATGTGAAGGGCATCTTGGTGGCAGAGAAAGAGTATGGAAAGTAAAAGAAGGAAGACAAAAGTACAGAAAAATAATTTGTGTGTGGCTTAAAGGCAGAAATAATTTACTTGTAAATTCGAAGAATCATAGATATTAGTATGCAAACACCAGAGGGCGCAATTCTCCAAGGAAGAAGCCCAGTGAGTTGGAGAACATAGAACATCGAACATGTTTTATTAGTTACATAGTTTGGTTCATTGATAAGAATAGTCAAAAAGGCTTTTTTAACAGAGTTCATAATGAATTACAATCAGTTATGTTAAAATCAGAGGCAGGTTTTTGTTTTGTTTTACTTTACTACACGTATGAAGAGCTGACATTTTTGGAAAGCACATACACAAACAACATCATATACAATTATGTTTATTTTCAAAAAATAATCCCCTCTTGCATTTACAGAAACACAGACAAGTAATACACAGCAACTGCTATGACAGTAATGAGAACAGCGCCCCCTGGGACTGACTGCAGAAAGTGCAAAGTAGCTGTCCGTAATGCCTGTGAAGAGTAAAATTTGTCACATTAGTCACACATCTTCATCATCTCACACTCATACAGATTGAAACACACATTTGAATGGGCTTATGACCATCAATAAGCCTTTATTCGTGGATAAAAGAGTGTGGAGGGATCATGAGTAACGAGAAAGAGAGGAAACAGAAGAACAGAGAAAGTGACTGTTTGTCACATGTGAGAACTGTATTCACATTCACACACTCGCATGGATACAACACATGCACTGAAACACATGCTGCGTATAATGTCAAAGTCTTCGATCACAAACAAAAGCAGCAGCAACTGCACTAACAGGGGTTTTAGCGCCTCAAGTCATCTTGCAGACCTGTGACATTTAGTTGACCTACAGCAAGAAAACCTCACACATGCTATAATGATGGCGATTAAATAAATGTCACAGAGCTGAGAAAAGATTGCATGGATGTTCTTTTGTCTGAGTTCATGTTCACCTTGAAGGATTCGAGCAGACCCCCGTGTCCCCCGTTCTCCAGCTTGTCCTCCTCCCCCACCAGGCCCAGACCCAGCGTGGCCTGACTCTGTCTGTGCAGCTCGTCGTGGAGGTTGTCCAGCAGCGCAGCTCGCGTTCGACCCTGGGATCAGTTCGCAGACACACACACACACACACACACACACACACACACACACACACACACACACACACACACACACACACACACACACACACACACACACACACACACACACACACACACACACACACACACACACACCAAACTCATGTCAGTAAAACATCGGGAAAGTCCTTATGGATGAAACTGAATGGTGATTGAAGGCATGCTGTGGTGTTTCAGTGTGGCTGTGTGAGCGTGTGTCACCTCTAGTTTGGCGAATTTGTCAGATTTGTAGCAGGCGTTTTCGGCATTGATCAGCTTCGTCAGCAGGAAGTCTCGAAACTCAGGACCCTGGAGAGAGAGCCAGCGAGAGAGAGAGAGAGAGGAAGAGGAGAGTTAGATGATGAGTAAGATGAGTGCGGGGGAGGGGGTGGGGGGTACGAGGTGGCAGCAATGAGGAAAGGTGACCTTTATCAGCACCATACAGATTATGGTGTTGCAGCACACCGAGTCTGATTTTTGTTACATTTAGACAGAGTTTTGTCCCCACATTACATTATTTGTAATCTTCAGGCTTGGCTAGGATATCACTTATCACCAAAAAGGATTTCACTCTGTTCCTCACCTTCTTGAAGACCGCTGGGTTTGAGAGAGGGGGACCGAAAGAAGGTACATCTTCCCTCGCTGTAACAGACACCTGTCGACCAAAAAAACTAATCAGAATAATAATAGTAATAATAAAAGTTGCATAATATTAGAGAGTATTTCAGGAGAGCTCAGGTTCCAAGCTGGGAGGATGAAACAAAGTCAGGGGGAAATGTGGCAACGCATTATCACGAGTGATGAGTGATTCATCATGTACTTTGCCATTTATATGTTCCCAACACGCACCTGGCAAATCCCACGGGCAGTTTCAACACCGCACAGATTGTGTGACTTTCCAGGAGTCACTGTTATTACAGTTCACCTAGAGCAGCATCATTTCAACATGATGGTCTCGCCTGTACCTTGTATGATGTGTTCTCTGTACAGGGGTTCTCAGCCTGCACCACCACGTATGCATGCAGGAAGTTGGAGGCGATCATGTCTGGAACAAACGGTGTGGGCTCCTCCTGGAAGACGGCGGCCACGATGTCATTTCCTATGTGCCTTTTCCTTTGGAGCTGAAGAGAGATGTATTGGCTGGTTATCAGATTTTGTTTTGTAGTTGTTGAGGTTCGAGAACAGTTTTAAAACATTTGAACACAGGAAGCCTCTTTTGTTTCTGAGAACGATTTTAGAGGCTTCACTTCAAATATCTTGCAGGCAATCGATCTACCATTTAGCCACAGCTTGCGTAATATAAATTTAGCTTTATATGAGAACAGCTGAATACATTGTCAATAACCAGACCTCACCACTCTGTATTGATAATTTTGAGAACAAGCATCCTGACTTGGCAGCTAAATCAATGCTGCATTCAGTGTGACAGTAATAAAGCCTGTATTAAAGCCTGGTACCTGCTGAACGTCGCCCTCAGTGAAGGGAAGCTTCGTTGACACATGGAACATAATCTCTCTCTGTCTGAAGACGGTGTAGACGGACTCAGACCCCGTCTGACCATGGGACACGTCCAGCCCACCACGGAACCTGTCACATTATCAAAGCACGTGTGTCATGCTCTCTGTGGGGTCTCCAGCCTTCAGGTATGAGATAAGATTCTGTTTCTTGCATTTTACATATCAGCTTCATGACATGTTGCGCTAAACTAGCCATTTAAAAGTGTTCTGCCGTAATCTGTCAGGTACAAATGAAAGCCTCCCTACAAGTAAAAGTAACAAGCAACAGTAGAAAAAGCCTGCAAGATGATAAACACTGTACACAAAGCTCTGATTACCTGTCCATGTGGCGCTTTCTGTCCTCTGATCTGTTTCACTAACCAGTTTATCCCGGCTGCATGCTGAGTCCGAAACAGCAGGACAAATTGCTCCAAGGTTACAGTAATTAATCCCTGCAATTTTCCTCTACTGCGATACACTCACACATCCTTCTTTTTCATCTTTGTGCCCTTTTTTTCTCTGGTGTCTATTCATTTTGATCCTGCTGAAACCTGCCAGTTGTTGTTTTTTTTTCCACTTTTATTGCACTCTACTCTGCTGGTTTTCTCTCATTAACTTGCAAATTCACTCCCACTCTTACCCTTTAAAATCCTGGAGTTCAATGTTGTCTCCTAAGATACTCAGAAACTCCTTGAAAGCTGGCGTCTCCTCGTTGTTCCCAAATAACTGTTCCTCTGATGTCTGAGAGGAAAACACACATAAAATAGTAAACAGAGAGCAAGATACCACGGATGAATCCGTGCGTAAGATCAGATGTGAGTGTGTGTGAGGTTAACAGGAGTACACTGACAGGATTATTTTATTTACCTGTCCAAACTTCTGGTAGATGACGCCAAATTTGAACGTATTGTTCACCTCGTGTTCATCATAAGCCACCATCAACTGGGACCCCTGTACATAAACAAAAACAATTACTTCTTACCCCTTTCCCTCAGCTTGTTACACACTTTGTGCTTGTGTGGCTGTTAGGAAGACATGTTTTCCTCATCTCCAACATGTCTCCAGGGCAGGTTTATTGGGCCTTTGTTACATAATACTGACATGCGACAAACTGTCGCGGCCCCCAGCGAGGCCTGCGATTCTGACGCCGTCTCTTGCATACGGAGACACAGATGGTTTTTTTTCCTTCTTCCCTAAGGCACAGGCTGAAAGCATGCTCCATCACACTCCTCCACCAGGCTCACAGGAGGAGCAACAGATCCACCGCATATATTGTAGAAAGTCGTGTCATCAACCGTTTTACGAATAATTTGCTTACTGAACGGGGCAGATGTTAGAGAGGTAGGGGGCTTATGAGAGTAAATTTGATCACTAGTGTGCTATTTTTCTTGCAAAGAGTTTGAGAAGGATGAAAGTTAGAATATATAGGGACAGGTGGACGATGCAGGCAAAAGGAATCGGCACATCAGCTAAATGTTTACTAAAACAAAATGCACCAGGCTTTCAGCAAATGGCATGAAATATTTATTGAATGTTCAGAACTCATAAAAAGTTATTCATGAAGGTTCATATAAAGTTGTGGCAGATATGATTGAATGTAGCATTGGCACTTTGAACTCTGCTGCACCCCTTTGTCTCCCAGCAGAAGCAGGGAGAGAAACTGGTGTCAACTCGAATGAATTTGTTTTGAAGGGACGAGAGGAGCTGAGGTCAGACCGGTATTGATGAGGCTGCAGTGTGGGAGCAGAGGATAAACTCACCCGAGGGTACAGGACCGGGTTGAACTTCAGTCCCGTGGCATCATCACACAGAAGCTGAAGGTACAAAGATAATTTGACTGATATCATGTGAGAGAGGTCTCAATATCTGTGCTGGAAAGCGAACCCACTTCAAGACTCAAAAGGGAAAACCTATTTCATGCACAGAAGTTTATTCCCACAGTTAGTAGAATTTATTATTTACAAATGCAAGGAAACTACACTTCTTGCCTTCAAAAAAAAATAAAAATAAATAACTTGGTGATGTACATCCTTGATCTGTATTTCTATTTGCTTCGAGTTGTGACTCACAACTGATGGGTCACTTCCAAAATGTGAGTGTGAAGAAAAATAAAAGTTTAGGGGTAACAGCTGCCATTATATGTTGATGTTGCTTCTTTATGTTCAAATGGAGAATGAAGGAAATCCATGAAGGATGCCTGTTTTTAACCCATGTGTTCTTGTAAGTGGTATCTTACCTTGGCGATCTGAGGGACACTGGGCAGCTGGTTGATACCTGCCAAAGAGATTCTGTCGTGAACTGTTTTGGTCCTCGACCTGAGAAAAAAACAGAGGAGCTCAGGAATGTTTTCCATCCAAGAGATTTTTTTTACTTTTGATGTTTTTAGTTACACCTGTTTTATATACAGTCCACTGTCTGAGTGTAATTAGTGAAAACCTATTATCATGATGAGTTAGGTCTCAGAGAAAAATACTAGTGATGGGCTGATTGGTACCAAATGTAGCAACACTGGAGATACCAGTAGCATGATGACGGTCAGCTGTCAGGGAGAGGGATTAGCAATCACCTGGCTAAAGTCCTCCCTGCTGCGCCCACAGGGGCTGAGCAAACACAGACCGTTATGCTATTGTTTTTCTCGCCTGTTAATGAAAATGTCACCAACTGTGACAATGGCAGGAAAAGCTGTCCACTACAGAGACACGTATCCGATCATAGCTAAATATGAACAGAGTGCAAGAGCTGTAACAAAAGAGGAAGGAGGAGGCAGAAGTATGACTTAAACCAATTACATGGAGAACGCAAGTGTTGTGTTGGCCTGCTTTAATATTATTTTTAAATCACACCAGCAGTGTGACGTTTTTAAATGGCAGCGTTGGTCTGTTAGATAACCACTTTGGTCCAGACTGAAATTTCTCAAAAACTATCGAATGGGTGGCAAAACACACTCATAATAACAGGATACAGTCCGACAACAAGAAGACAACGTAAGATAACAGATTAAGAGATCACACAGACTTTGATATCCTGAAGTCGTGATGAATACATCAGATTCCCTCTCATTGTACCTGAGCATGATGCGAAGGAACTCCTGTCCCTCCGCCTCCTCGTGTTTCAGAGACATGATGAGGTTTCCTATACTGCTGCCAGTGCAGTAGTAGTTCATGTGCTCCTGGAAGTACAAGTGTGGAAAAGAGTGTAAGAGAGACAGCGCTCAGGTCAAAGACAATAATAGTCTTGTCTTTGTCTCACACATACATACTGACACACTAACCTTTCCAATGAAGTGTTTGCGGTAAGCACGGGCAGTGCTGTTACACTCCAGACGGTAGCTGTGCCCCCCACCCGGGCTCATGCCCTCTCCTCCATCTTCCTCCTCACAGAAACTGGACTCTGAGGAGGAGGGAGTTCCTGCTGGTGCCTCTACATCCTCAATCCAGTAACCCCCGAACTGGGGCAGGATTACCTGGGGGTACGGACCGCCCTTCCCCAAGACCTTGGACAGGAGGGCAGAAAGAATTGAGAGATGTAGAAAATAACACAAAATGTAACAAAGTCAAAACATCTGGAACTTATCCATATGCCATGTTTGAGAATCATGAGGTACTAACAGCCATGAAGTTTTTATGATTTCAAGAAATGTCTTTAGCTTTAAATCTACGAGCAGAAACCCTCTGAACTACACAAGGGAATGGTGTAAATGTGTGTTTCCAATGTATTATGTGAGCGAGAAATGACTCACATCTTCTATCCGTGGGTAGGGGATATAGTCATCCTGTGAAACAGAGGACACACACACCATTAAAAAGACAAGTTTTAACTCAAGTGAACTTCACTGACTTTTGCCACGATGATAAAGTTGCAAGCGCATCCACAAACACAGACACAAAGAGGTAATACTGTTTACTTATTATGAGCAATGGACTTTCAGGTGATGATGCAATAGCCTGAAATGCACAGTCATCCCTCAACATCAGAGAGGGCGTGTCGGCCCCTGATGATGTCACAGCTGTTTTGATTCAACAGCCCCTGAGCCATTATGTGCCTTTGGCAGTCGGCTAGCGTAGCTCCAGAATATGACCTCTAAATACTGCTGAGGCCTGTCTGCACCGCTGAGAGCGCAGAGCTACGGACAGCCGCTCATTTATATTCTGCAGCTTCAGGAGTCAGGGTACTGGCAGGCCACAGAGGATCAATTGACAGTTGGAGTTCATTCAACTTATAATCAATCAGATCAGGAGGTTATTGATTTTGTACTTTTTAAAGCCTGGAGAAAAATCTGAGAAATGTTCATCACAGGGGTGTTTGGAATCTCTCATGAGGAGAAAAGGTGAAAGAAGAAGGAGCATAGAGTGAAGCAGGAGGTGTGATGAGGCAGCGATGAAGAGCAACATGCAGAGGAATGGAGGCCATGTTGGGACACAAACTAATGAGATCCACAGAGAAGTTAGGAGCAAGTGTGCATCCGGTCACACCTTCCATTTTTTTGTTTCTTCAGCTTTAGGGACCTTATTAATGTCCGTTCGCAGCATGAGGACGGGAAAGCACAAGGATCAAAAAGCAAGTTTAGTTTTGTTCTTGTGCATTTAAAATAATAATAATAATTAAAAAAAAAAATTTTTCCTGGAATGTGGCTTTCTTGTTTTCAGAACTCACTGTCTCTGTTGCCAGAGGACAACAGAGTGAGTCATGCATGCTAATATACTCTCCCTCACACACACACACACACACACACACACACACACACACACACACACACACACACACACACACACACACACACACACACACACACACACACACACACAAACGTACACAGGTAATGCAGACACTTAGTCATCCTCTCTCTTTGAATCGAGCTTCCACACTCTCAGTGTTCCTTTCTTTATTTGTTATTACTGTTTGTTGAGACACAGCAAGCAGAAGCTTTTTTCAGTCTGAACTGCTCTGTGTGTGTGTGTATATATATTCAGATATGAAAAGCCAATCTAGCAGACAGAGATTAAATTGGCCAATTGTTGTCGAGCCCCAGTGGAACAGTTTGTCTACATGACTGAGCATAAGAGTGAGGGAATATAAATGCATGTGTGGGGACTTGGAGTCCTCAACATACACTCCATCACTTGTAATGCCACCAAACATGATACAAATCAGGCAGTATGTATTTGAGCAGTACAGACTCACGGACATCAACACGCACGCACGCACGCACGCACGCATACACGCACACACACACACACACACACACACACACACACACACACACTTGTGAGTGTGGTCTGTAGTGGTTTGTGTCTGTTTGAGTGCATATTGATGGAGCAGCTGCTGCAGCCACGAGGGAGTCATTGTCAACAATATGAGACAGATCACAAAGACGCTCTTAAGAGGCTTCAATTTTCAGTGATAGAGAGAGAGAGACAAAGATCAAGAGAGAACTAAGGAGGAGAGAGTAGAGAGAGAGGGGGGAAAGGGTAAGAGAAGACAGATGGAGATCAAAAAAGTGATCTCCATCGTGATCATCATCATCATCATCATCCAGAAACACACTTTGAACATCATGTTCCGAATGTTCAGACCTCAAGTGAGCAGGTTGATTCAAGATGAGTTCAAGAAAACACACGAGACGCACTTTCAGTTTGTGTATATATCACGTGTGTGTGTGTATGTGTGTGTGTGTGTGTGTGTGTGTGTGTGTGTGTGTGTGTGTGTGTGTGTGTGTGTGTGTGTGTGTGTGTGTGTGTGTGTGTGTGTGTGTGTGTGTGTGTGTGTGTGTGTGTGTATGTATGTGTATGTGGGTGAGACACTTTGATCATCAGGCTGTATTAACTAGCTGTCATCCACTTGTCAAATAACTCCTCATCTGGCGCGTCGTAGAATACTTCTTGCTTGGAAATCTCCAAATTCACCATCTCAGTCTGCCTGGCTTAAGGATGTGATGTTTTTCTTAAGTCTTGAAAAAAATAAAATATGCACTTAGAGGCTGTAATGACCATTTAACTAAGAAATGGTAACCTTTCATTTCATATTTTCACAATCTATCAGTGCTGCCCACTGAATGAGACACGTCTGGTAATTTGTACTGATTTATCTGGTCCTCTGTCCTTCCCTTATCTGTCTGATTAACTGTAACTTAACTACTTAACTGTCGTTTTACAATACTGTACTACACAAACTTTATGTAAATGAACGTGAAGGCCATATGTGTGGGTGGGTCTGTGAGTGGGTGTTTTGATTTAATTTGTTTCTTTTTGTTATGCTTTCTTTTTATGTTTTGGTTTTTATTTTATCTTATTTTTGTTTGTTTGCTTTACTTTCCTGTTCTTTTCTTCTTTAGTATTGTAAACTGATTAACACATCCACAAAAAAATTATAAAATAACTCCACCGATGTCCTCAACCAGGTTCTCCTCCTCCCTCACTCGGAGTCTGCATCTCCCACCTCTTCTCAACATAGCCTTTTCTGTTATTATGAGGAAATCATGAATCATAATTACACGTGGTATTTCTTTATATTTTCCCATTGTAAACAGACAACATTCAGTCCCAAACCTATTCATTTCTACTTTGAAAGAACATCTTTCATAAAACAGTCTTTACACTTGTTGTGGTGTTACTCATTGAGTTTTTGAACAACAATTGAGCTCTTTGGCTCAGAGGAATATTTCAAGCTCTGGCTGCACAGAAAACACCTGTTGGTTCAATGTATTGTCTATTTTATTCTTTTCATATAATGGGCTGATAATAAAGTAGAAGATGAAGAGAAATCTTGACTTAAATGGGAGGTGGAGGAGCCTTTACTATTTCTCTTTTTAGGGTAGTTTATTGTGCTTTGTTCATGGGTTGCTGCATCAAACTAACTTTCCCTCAATCATTCCTTTGAGTGGTTGATCCCTTCACACATACTGGACTCATATCTATGCAAAGTAAGTCGGATTTTGTAAAAGTAAGAATCGTTTTATTTTAAATCTACGAACATTTCCACATTCTGGACCTGGTTTGACTTCCCAGTTCAGACATTTTGGAGATTTAATCATGAATCCACAAAAAGCACTTCTGTTTGGTCATTTGTTCCCCTTTCTGCCTTTCATTTATCCACCCGCCATCTTTCTCCTACTCATCCTCTTCCTTTCCATACCCCCTTCTGTCCTCCGATGACTCGAGGCCTGTGTCCTCAGGGGCTCGCAGAGGGCAACAAAGTGGTCTCACACAGAGAGAGACTTTGTTCAGAAGAAAAATAAAATCAATGTATTCCACACAGGGAGGGAGAAAATAGTTGTAGTGCAGATCTTTTCAGAGCTATTCTGTGTACCTAGCACAGCCATTATCCAATCTAAGAAAAACACTTGAACCCAGCAGGATGACATACACTGATTGAATCATTGATGTCAGTCTCATTCTAGCATATGTTAAATCTGATTGTGGTCACAGAAAAAAATGTAAAAGACAGACATCTTTCAGTAACTTTTCCGTGTCACCCTGTGCAAGAAGCTCCTTATTAGCACAAACATGCTGCCATACTGCAGCAAATATTGCTCAAAAGTATTAGTCAAAGAGCAGAAGAAGAAAAGAGGAAATGAGGTTGGTGAAATAGGGAAGAGATAAGGACTACAATCAGGAAAGAAATGACATTCAGAGGAAAGAAAATACGTATTTCATACCTGCATCCTCTCCAGCATATCGAAGAACTCTGCAGACTGAAACAGAAGTAGATAACAAAGCATGTAAATCAGGGTGAAACACTGCTGAACTCTGTCAAAATCTACCAACACCAAACACAAATTTAGTCAGGGTAACAGCATGCTCATCGCCCTTTTTGGCTCCAATTTACACTTTATACAAGTGTTGCAACAGTCAATACAAAACACAAATAATTTACATGGATAATATTGGTATTGACAACAGCAGATCTTGCTGGGCAGCTCACTGTGTACAACTCTCCTCCACAGAATCAACTTTGTTGTGTCAAGAGGGCAGGGTAGTCTTAACACCCTCTCACACCCACATACACACACACTGATAAGCAACTACTTCCTCACAAAGTTACCCGCACACACATAAACACACGCTCACACACAGCATCCTTGAGTGCATTCACACGTCCTCGTCACCGGGGCCTCCACCTTGCCACCTAAATAAGCTGTGAGGGTGATAATGGTCTACAAGGTCTTTGTGCCCATATTCCGGCGCACACATGACATGTAAATGCCACGTTTGCAGGGTTCAGGCTGCAAGTTTGTGTGTGTATGTGTGTGTGTGTGTGTGTGTGAGTGCACATGCACACACTTGCACAGACACAGGAAATGTCAATTCTTGGTGACAAATCAAACTTCTTGTTAAAAAAAAAGGCTGGTTTGAAACAAGGAACTCACGAAATGTCTTTTTCCTGATAAATAATCTACAACAGCAGTGTTGTGCTTCCTTTTTAAGTTTCTTTGCAGTTTAACCAATTAAATAAACTAGAATTACCGGCTAGCAGTTGTATGCCTCTGCAGACCACTCAAGTTGTAGTGTACATGCAGTTCATATACATGCATGTTTGTGCCACATGTGTTGACATTTTCTAGCAGGAAACAGATGTGACAAATTTAAAGAAATTCCCTTCAGATGTCCCTAAAATATGGGACAGGGATAGACCAATGTGATGGGACAGTGACCTCGACCAAAATCTTATCAGTCAAATCACTGGTACCAAGTGAATGTTTTTGCCAAGTTTAAAGCAATTCCCTTAAAGCGTTCTAGAGATATTGTATTCACAAAAACGGGATCTGATGAGAGGGACAGGAGGTCACAGGGACCTTGAACTTTCACTTTAACCACCAAACTTTATTCAGTTCTTCTTTCAGGCCAAATGTGTCACATTTGAAGAAATTCCATCTTTCCTGAGATATCATGTTCATGTTAAAGTGTAGAATTGAGTTCACCGTGACCTTCAGCTTTAATCTTTGCCTCCCATATTCTAATCAGTTCATCCTTCAAATATCAAGTGAATGTTTCTGTCAAGTTTGAAAAAATTCCCTGAAGGCCTTGTTGAGATATTGCGTTCACACAACTGGATGGACAACCCGAAAAAAAACACAATCCCGCAAGCATAATACAAAGACCCTCTGTCAGGGATTTAAAAAAAACAACAAAAAAAAAACACTATAACCTGCTGTGATTGACAACTAATGCCACATACTACCATTCAGAATCACACTTATGAATGTGCCAGTCATTCAGTAGCACCATAAGCAACAAAGCCAGAGGAACCTGCAAATAAAAGACTTACCAATGATCAGTGTCTAAACCAAGCCTGGACATGTGTTTAACAGCTGTATGAATGGCTGTAATTCTAACTGTAATAAACTATTAATGTATACATTTTGACAGCACTACTCTGATTAAAAACTATGCCCTGCAATGCTCACCTGCACCAAAAGAAAATCTATAAATGTATCATCACCACTCCGAGCGCGAACACGCAAACGCAAACGCACACACACACACACACACACACACACACACACACACACACACACACACACACACACACACACACACACACACACACACACACACACACACACACACACACACACACACACACACACACACACACACACACACACACGTAGCTCCTATCAAATAGTTAATATTTACTAGTTAAAGGTGCTGTAAGCTGATACAGTGTTGTGGCAGGACTGCAGAGTCAACAGCAGACAGCCAAACTAACAATAAAAACTGCTATCAATATCTGTTTGACAGATGCTCGGCGAGTCAACATGTGCTCTCTGCCAACTGCACATGTCAAGGTGATGTGTGTGTTTGTCTGTATTTAGTGTAACTATAACTGCGGGTCATATGTGGGCAATGGAGAGAAAAAAAAGTTGCTTTTCCTTTTGCAGTTTCTTTTAATGCAGACTGTTTACAATGACAGCTGAGAAGGCACACATGCAGCTCGTCCTGGAGGTGTTTGAGTGCGATCATGTAGTGCAGATAGTGTGTTCAGTCTTCAGCTATATCTCCTACAGTGTCCAGACAGCAAGGACAAGGGTTTTTCTGCTTCGCTGTCAATCTAAACCAGAACCTGAAGATTTCTATTTGTTACTTTTATTTTCTCGTCCTCGCCGTTCTGTTCTGTCTTCTATCTCAGTGTTTTCTTATGCTAATTTGTCCTCTCTTCTCTGTTTACCCAACCTTTTCACTTTTCCCTGGTGTCCCAGTTTGACCCTTTCCTCTCTTTTTTCCTCCTTCCGATCTTTTTCTCTCTCCTTCTCCAGTCCAGCAACATCTGCATCTCTTATCTCCCATGGCAACCTGCGGAGGCAGATTAACCAGGCAGCGTGCCTGAATGGCTGACAAACTCATTGGCAGCTAGAATTCACACATATTCTTGTTAAATCGTGAACACAATCATCTGCACATTTCATAGAAATGATGATAATTCACAGACTGGGAGATTGATCTCACATATCTCACCCTGTTATATTTCGTATTAAAAGAATGTCGCAGTAAATTCATCAAAAACATGAATGAAAAGGAGGAATTAAATGGAAAATAAGATGGATGTTGTTTTCTTGTTAACATTATTTTTCTCTTTTGTTTTTTTGTGTATAACATTCCAAATAGTTGAGTTGATTCGCTGTAGTTGAGCCCACTTCACTGCTATTGAGGCAGCATTGTTCAAGAAACTCTTTCTCTGGATCGAAAACCTGACGGATGGATGGAGCGATGGGCTGGTTGCTGACAGCCCTGAACTCAGGACATCAAGACCTTATTACATCTGTCACATACCTGCTACGCTGGCTGATATTGGCCCTGACACACACACCTATATCTGATATTTCAGTCGATACTGTTTTGGCTCGGTCCCTGGGTTATGAAATAGTGTTGTGAAATGCTGTGGGAGTAAATCGGCTATAAATAAGACATAAAACCACAGAAAGTTTCAGAGGTGCAGAGGAAACCAAGTCAATCACCACACTGTCTGTCTCTACAGTTATATTACCTGTGTTTACTTTAAGATGTGGAGTTGATGCCTTTCTGATGTTTAAACTCTCTTAGCATTAAAAATGTACTGAATAATCTCTATATTTCTGAGCTCATGATGGGATAATATTTCCTGGAAAACAAGATTACTGATTAATTTAGCAGCACTGACTGACAGTGAAGTGTGTTTGTTCACCTGACAGCTTTTCAAACCAAGCATATGACTGTAAAATGACAGTTGACTTCATGTTATATTTGCTTTCACGTTAATTATCAGGCTGCTGACGTGATGAAGGAAAAGCAAAGTTTCAAGAGAAATTTGTTCAGTTTTGATAATACTGATATCTGAAGGACATTCACTTTAGATGTAGAAATGATATACATTTAACCGCTCAGACAAATCTGCACACTTTGATCTAAAAACATAGAACATCTGGTAGTTTAGGGGTCACTCAGTGCAAACTTACCTGAACGACTGCAGCTAAAGGATCTGAGTCTTTGTGTCTTCCTCGTCTTTCTATCCTCTCTGCTAAATTTAGAAGAGGACTTCACTCTCACTCACGTTTAATGTCAAATTCACCTTTTTAACACCTGAAGCTTAAACTGGAAAGTCCAGTCAGGCAGCAAACAAAATCGTTTGTCAAAGCAGAACAGGTAATTCCAGGACACACACACACACACACACACACACACACACACACACACACACACACACACACACACACACACACACACACACACACACACACACACACACACACACACACACACACACACACACACACACACACACACACACACACACACACAGAACTACCTACAAACGAACAGGCCAGCCACGCGAGTCAAGACAAGTTTTGTTTGGCTGCCTCAGCAGCAATAACTTTGAAGGCTTGTGACTGAGCATTATTATGAAGTGTAAAATCACAGAATGAAATGCTGTGAGGAGGCTCCTTTAACATTTGGTCCCTAACCCTGTCTACTACTAACACACTGTACTGTTTTTTTACATACACAAATAAAAGTAGCAAACGCACAGTGTAGGGATACTAACGTTACATGTAAAAGTCATGCATTAAAGTCAAAGTACATGCTGCAGTCAGAATACTGACTACAAGCTGGAGGTTTTACTCCTGTTCTGGCTTCTTTCCATAGACTGCATAAAAACAAATCGACGTAGCTTCTGTGACGTCACCCACAGACTTCTCTCAAGACCGGTTTGAAGTCCAGTGTGGGTGGAGGTGAGGTGGGTGGGGTGCCATCTTGGCAGCGCCCGACTCCGCCTAACTCCAAAATATTTCAAAAATGGGCAAAGAGGCGGTGTCTAGGTGGAGCTGAGACTGGAAGAACAAGTGCTCGAGAGAGACTCCGTTTATTTGGCTCTGGCTGACAGTCTGAGGTTGGAACCTGTTGGCAGCTAGGCAACTGTGACATAAAGCAGGCCTGCCCTTAATTATGAATGACTTCATGCCCTGCCAAAATGTGAGTGATAAAAAAGGGGGGCATTAGCGATAGAGACCAGGCTGGAAACATGTTGGTTTTTTTGCTGTTAAATTGGGATTTTTAACATGGAGGTCTGTTGGGATTCACTCGCTTTTGGAGCCAGCCTCAGGTAGTTGTTCGAAGAACTGCAATTTTGTTGCACGAGTCTGTGAGCTTCATTTTACAGCCCTAAAATATGTCGCTTGCTTCTTTTAACAGGTAGAACCTTTTTCTTGGAAACACTATTGCTGTTATTTTTCCTCTTTTTATGACTATAATTATACCTTCCTTTAATTGTCCTTTTCCTATTGGTTTTGTACATTGATTCTACACCTACATAAATAAAATTGCCTTGACAAAATAGTATCAAATTATAGTTAAAGCATCAAATGTAAAAGTACTTAATATGCAGATTAGTTCATTTCAAAATAAGGGTATATTATATTAGTGACAGTTACTGATGCAATAATGTGTACAACACTTTAATATTGCAAAGTCAAGATGGAGTTAATTTAAATCAATCCCACTGTACACAGTTGGTCACAGGGAAAGAAAGTATACATGTCAAGTAGAAGAAATGTAAATATTCAAGCTAAGTACAAGTACCACATAATTCTACTTAAGTCCAAGAATCACATAACTGTACTGAAGTCCAAGACTTAAGTAAACATAGTTTCCACCATTGCTGCTGTATGTGTTTACTCACCAGTGTTACCTGACCTTTAACCCGTTCTAACCACAGAGGCCTTCTTAATGATACAAGTGGTGCAGAGTAACAAGCAAGTAGCTTCATACTACACACAAAGTGGCACATCACTGTGTTACAGCAACTAAAACCAGGAGTGAACTGAAATTTGTGCCGACACTTTCCTACCAAAGCATCTTTAAACGCACGCTGGCCGATTAGAGAATGAAGACATGTTTTTTACACAACATGAATTGATGTGTACTGGGATTTTAGGAAATTATACGTTTTCTCTACCAGCATGACAATGATGATGACTATCTTACCATTAGAGCACTCCCAGATAAATTGTGGGTTGCCAATTGATAAATACCAGAAATCAGCCACACGTCAAGAGGGAAATTGATGTCTTCTGGCTTGAGTTATACATTTCACTCATGTTATATATTCTCTCCTGGTCTTTTCCCTGTCTGACCATGTTTTCAGTCAATCGTCCTGCTCTCACCATGAGCACACTCCTGTTCTCCCTCTGAGTTACAGCTTCAGGGATGACGGCTTGCTTCAAGGTCACTATCCTGCAAAAAGGATCTCGCTCTCTCTCTCTCGCAGGAGCCGTTGTCTCTTTCCTGTTTATCATCTTGTTCATGTATCACTCTGCAAAACCTCCCTGTTACCATTAAAACATTAAACATTCTTCAGCTGGAGTACAAGAGAAATACAATGTAGTGAATGTCTGGTTAAAAAAAGAAGTCACACCTAAGACTATAAAGAGAGACATGCTTTCTCTGTATGTGCAGCAGAATAATATCTCACCACGTGAGTCAGCGTGGCAACACTTGAGAAAGACGATCCTCTACTGTGTGACAGATTTCATTTGTATTCATATTCAGTGTGGTTTGCTCTGATATTTTTGTTCCACTTTGGTTCCTTTGATAACAGTTTGATTGATCTTAACAATTTGTGGTCAGGATACCATTAGTCTGCGAATTAAGCTTCAAACTGTAGTTCGTCAGGATTCAATCTACTCTACAGCAGGATCCAATTGCCATTCCTTTTTCCTCAGAACACAACTTTTTATTGGCAAAAGGAAGCCCCAAAGACTCGTAGCAAGACCGCAAATAAAAGTGATTTATAAGTGGAAACAAAAGCAAGTGAGATCAAGTGCTTAAAAATCAATTTAGGGCCCTGACGACATGCCACACAAGGAAAGGACATAAGTTGTCTAAACACAAGCTCGGATGGAAATAAAGTGCATATTTCCTTTAATTTGACGTCTTGTAGAATTATTTTTTTTAATTTAAAGTAAACACATACAAATTCTAAGTGTGGCAGTGGCACAGAGCACAGTGCATTTCTTGCACGAGCTTTGAATCTTTCTGCTTCACAATTTTTTTTTACATCAAGCAGACGTTGGAAAAAAGGATCTCAGCACTCCTGGGAGGACCAGGATTCAGTTTCAACAATGACGTCAACATGTTTACTTTGTTAGAGAGAAATACTGGAAATAAATGAAGAATCTTACTCGAGTCGAGGTCAAAGTAAGATGAATTTTGAGTGTCTTTATGGCCTTGACAATTTAATTCTTCACAAAGTAGCACAAATCAAAAAAAAAAAAATCATGCAGCATGACCACGGTTTCATTGAATGCAGTGTCTACATATGCTGTATATTTACATGGATGTAATGTAAGTATTTGTTTGTTTTAGCTTATTCAAAACACTGAAGAAGTAAATTCTACCATTCAAAATAATAATGATGTAACATAAAGCAGTGGTTGTGCCTTTAAAAACCTTACTTTGCTTTTAATGTAGTTTTGTAATAAGTGTCATCTTGTAAACTCTCTGTTCTTATGACGCTGCGGTTGATCATTGTCTCTAAATTGCTTCGCTTGCTAAAGGATTTCTCATTGAGGACAATCAGCATCAATCGATTTTTTTTCTGATAGGTGTAAAAGGGCTGAAGGGCAATGTCAATGAAAAAGTCAATAAACTAATATCGATAAAAAATTTGGACACGCGCTATTTCCCACTATTTGCATGGACGCGTGTGTCATACCTTCATGCTGGGTGGTGCAGTGCGGGGCGGGGACGGGGGGCATTCTCTCAGAGGGACGTTGGAGATGTTCAGCAGCTCCTGTTTCCTGGAGAGAGGAAAACAAAATGAGTAAGAAACAAGACTTACTTCCTGATGCACCAAAATGTTCAAACGTCACCCGTCCACATTTCTGTGTGCAGCGCAGTTTGATTCAGATGAGCACTGACATTAACAATGCAAGAGCTGCATTGCTCTTGCACTGGTCCAAACCTAACAAGTTTGTGTGTGAAAACACCATCGCGTTGCCTTATTTCGCCAGCGACGATAAGGCTAACGCAACAGCTAAATGAAAAGCTAACCCAACAGCTACCTAACTGCTAAATGGAAAAGGAAAATATGGCCTAAAAGGACAATGAATTGAACTGCAAAAAAAAATAAATGCAAAAGCTAAAATTAGACTTATGAAATCTGATAAAATAAGGTATGTATTTATGAATTTAACTTTTAATATTATAGTTATGGCAACAGGATCTTATTTTAGCTTTCTGGAAGACCGTTTTCCTTTTCATACTTTTCTCATACTCAATCGTACTCCAAAGCATTAGCGCACATTCATGATCCCAGATGTAAAGGTTGAGCTGAGAGGCGGCGTAGCTCAACCCCTGACACCTGCCATCTATTCTGATCAAATCCAGCTACGTCACAACTTCAGCTGCGATGCTTTACAATGAAACCCTCTGGTACTGGAAAAAAAAAAAAAAAAAAAAAAAATGGTAAACCCACTGTAGCCCTGCTTTTTTAGCTGGAGACTATCTGTCTATATCCTACAATCCTTTTGTTGTTGGTCTTAATTATAAACAGACATTTCAATGTATCCACTGAAATTATTATTGCAAAAAAAAAAAAAAAAAAAAAGCAGCATAAAATTAACATACAAAAGAAAGACAGACCCAGTAGCAGATCAGATTTGATCGTACTTCAGTAAATGCAGTATTTGCTAGAAGCTTACAAACCACAAAATTCAATGGATGCACATGTCTGCTCTGCAGTTAAACCACTTCAGACTGAGAGGATGGAAGGACAAGAAGAGAGTTTTAATTGAGGGTTTATGTGAAAATAACCCGCCCCTTCTTTTCCTTCTATTAGCTGGAGACAGATGGAGAAGCTCAATGGCATGAAATAGTGAAATAGTGATCACGATGCAGCAACAGCTTTCTCAGAAATAACAACAAAAAAAACTCCTCCTTTCTTCTGTTCAGTTTAATCGAAAATACTGTTGCAGTTGTCACACCAGAGTCTCTATTTGACATTTCAGGGCAGACATAAAGCCTGTTCGACCCCATTCATTCCTTGGTGCAGATGAAAAGTCCATACTGGCCAGTTCTTTCCACATGTTCAGCCTTTATACAATGCACCACTGTGTCCCCCTGTGAATGTCATGCTGCAGTATGTTAGCTCAAAGTAACCAAGGGTGGACAATGTCTGAATGAGCATCCTAAGACAAGACAGACAGAGTTTACAAGACTGGAAAAACAACAGTTTTTTTTGATGGACATTGTTTTTTTCTTTGTTCTCTTCAGCCTGCATGTAGGACAACAAAGGTTTTTAAAATCCAACCTGTGAAAAGGAAAAGCTTGTTCAGACCACTGTCCCTGGGGCAAGTCCCTGCTGTGTGTCCCTATGGCTGCCTTTTATGGATACAAGGATGACGCCTGTCTCACCGTCTTAAACATCTACCTGCACACAGAGATGCTGTTTGCAGATGGAAATTGTGTGTGTCCATTAGAGAGGGAGAGAAAGACGAGGAGCTGCTGCCCTTGCAGTCTGGACCGTCTCTGAGGCAGTAAAACTCCAGCTACGCCACAACAACTGACTCCCACCCAGGAAGGGAGGGCGAGCACGTACTGGGACAGCAGGAGGGAGGACGGAAAGTAACAATTTAGGCAGAATAGGTCATGGAGAAAGTGAGACAGAGGGTGGAAAGAAGGTTCGACGAGAACATGCATGCAGCATGGCACTCTATGAAAAGTGCTTCAGATATGACCAAATGACATAATGTGCAACATTACAGCCCAGAATCCTTCGGTAAATATTTCCACACCCCACAATGCAGGGAGCAGTGTGTGAGGGTGTGGAGGTCAGGGTTGGTGGATGAGAGTATAATGCATCAGGCTTTGCTGCAGCAGACCAAGGTTTCTCTCCTTCCTCTCATGTATTAGCATTGCATTTGAGAGCGAGAAATATGTGTTTTCAAAAAAAAATCATAAAAAGCCAGGGTCAGACTGTAAACAAACAGCACCTGACACAGACGATATTCTGCATTCCCTAACACAGATATATCATGTTGTTATGACAGACATTTGCTGTGTTACAAATAACATACTTCTCGTAGTACACTAATAAATAATACTCTTATATGTTAGGACTCTTAAATGTGCAGTGCAGGAATTTTGAAATTGTTGTCTCAAATCACACTGATGTTCTGCACTGACCAAAAATAATCACATTATGTGAGCACATCACCCACCAAAATATCTACAGCTTTAATCATTTTACTCATAAATTAAAGTGTTTTTTCATACCCTCTTTTTTTAACACATTCAATAAACACAGCAGTATTGAAAAATAAACACTTTTTATGTGGTGTTCAACAACAGCGGCAGCTCAGACGCCTTAATTTGAAAATTCTCTATGTCGGTGGCCCGCCCTTTCCTCTACGTAACCAAGATGGCGACCGTTTAGGGTGGAATGTGTCCAGGATTTCCCACTTCTTTTTTGGACCTTTTTGAGTGCATCATCCTGGTACTTGTAGTGCACTGCATGTTTATGTAATGACAGTGTGAACGCACTTATGTACTCAAAATAGTGAGTGTTAGTACACAAGTACGCCATTTGCAACACAGCAATTCTGGACTCACTTCTCCACCACAGATCTCAGTTTCTGTTCAAAATAATTAGATCCGATTAAAGTGAACCAAACCAAGGCCGATTCTCTATCTTTTATGATATTGATGAGGAAAGCATCCTCATCAAGGAGGGAGCAAGACAGGGAACAAACTAAATAAACTTGAGGCAGAAAGGCTAAAAACTGTGACAGTAAGAATACTACATAACGTCTCAAAAGCTCTGTCAACAGATACATTCTTTACGTCTCTTTTTCCCGTATGCTGCGGAACGAAAGGATGTATTTAGCTTTTCTTTTTTTTTATCTCGCATTTATCACACTAAGAGAATAACGTCAGTTTTATCAAACAGCAGTTGGACATCTTGAAAAGAAGTCTTTGAAATTCTTGTAAAGAACACATTAAATTACCTCTTGAGTTTTTAAAAGCTATTTTTCTTTCAGAACTATTTTTGTTTGTGACCCAAATGCAATAATAAAACAGGAGAGGTGAAATCTGGGGCTAGTCGCATTTGTATGAGCACAAACCCCGACCTTTGCTTTACTTTAATTAAGTTTGAAGTGTCTAACCCCGACCTTACCTTCACCATAGTCTATTTGCCATAAGCCCGCACAATTTTTGCTGAACAATAACCTTGTCTGGCAAGATATTATAGAGTGCAACATGTTAAAAATGCTGGGATTGACTGTGATTCAGAGTTCCACATAATGATCAAATACCTCCAACGTTGTCTGGCAATACAAAGGACAAAGTACAGAAAAAAAGAAAGTTGCGTTTGGTAACAGTTCTGAATGGCCACCAAGCTCTCAAATGCTTTATGTAATTACTCGGATGGATGGTGTAATTTTTAAATATATCTTTGTCAATGGTTTTTGGTTGATACCTGAAATTTTGGCTCCGGGGAAATAAGCAGGTAGCCTGTGATGTGAAATCACAAGGTAAAATTGCATTCAATTCTCTGACTCTAAGCTTTATATTATAGGGCAGCGGGTACCACACAATTATTTAAATACATAGTAAATACTGGCTGGGAGGAACGTAGGGCAGCTATGTTGGTTTGTGTGAATTCCAAGAATGGGCATGTCAACTCTGAACAATTCATTCATCCACAACAATAAACATGCTCTTTAAATTTCAGAAAATAGCTGTTGAATAAATTCCCGTGAGTGAATGAATACAGTGCAACTTAACTCGAGCCTCTGTTACCTGGAGCGAAGATTAAGTGGTTGTAATCTCGCAGAGGAAAAAATAGGACAGATCATGTTCCACATTTACATCAAAACTAGTGCAAGATGTACCTTTCTGGTACAGCAACATGTCTGTAATCCTTCTTGCTTTTGGCTGCTGCTAATTATCATTGATTCAACAGTAATTACATCCACACATTCATCATGTTTATCTAATGATGCCGGTAATGTGTGTGTGTGTGTGTGTGTGTGTGTCTGTGTGTGTGTGTTTTTGTGAGAGAAATAGATAGAGGGACAGAATGTGATACATCTCTGTTATTTCATGTATTGATTACACCCTTGAGATAAGATTTGGACAGTGGGACACGCAGTGATAGGCTGGGACGAAGGGACGGGGAAAAAGCGTGTGAGAAAGTGAGAGAATAAATGGGAACATCACCTCTACATATCTTTACATGAATGACCGATCACAGGAAGAGGAGATACGGAGATGAAAACAGGAAGTCAGAATGATGGAGAGTGCAGAGCTGATGAAAAATTAAAAAGAGAGGACATCGGCGGGAAGGTCGGGGAGCGAGTGAGATGCGGGACAATGGGTGCGAAGCCTCTCCCACGGGCTTACAGCACAGTCTTGCTTCCAGTTGGACTTAATATTTGTTATGAAACTTGATAAGGAGCCTGATCCTCATGCTGATTGGCCAATTACACAACTGATGGTTTCTCTAATGGAGTTAATACAATGGTAATTGGAGACAGGAAAAGGGAGAGACAAGGGAGGTACAGAGATGGAGAGTGTAGAGGGAAGGGAACGTAAGACAGCCTGTTGTGGAAGGTAGGACCCATTGACCGTGATGTATTTAAAAGGAGACTGACAGTAAAGAAGTAGCTGCACAGCAGAATCCACTGCAATATTGCATATTGGACCGGACAGCTCCAGCTGTGATAAGCACTTAAAGAGGCTAATGTTACAGGAGACGTGTGGGAAAGGTGATGCCTGTTGCTTTATATAACCCAAGTTAATTAAGTTAGGATTGTATGAATACATCTTACAGCTGGTATAATTAGTATTTAATAAATGGCCTCTTCGATTAACTCTTAACAATTTACATGTGCAAACGTAGTGACAAAGTGGAGCCTCGCAGAGCGGCTTGTATGGCTGTAAACTCTTATTCTTGTGCCTAAAAACACCACGAATGCTGTTGGCAGTTATCTATTGTGGAGTAAGTCAACCCCGCCGAAGCCATTGACCATTTCCAAAGTGTGTTTAATGTTGTGCAGAACACCTTGTCCCACCTAAAACTTGTTATTGGCACTGATAAGACCAAACTATTATTATTATTTTCCAATGCAAAGAGTCGACCACAGATTATCCCTTCAGTGATCACTCTTGAGGAAAAGGTTATTGAGAGGGTTAAATACCTATCTGGACTTTCAAATTGATGACTCCCTCACATTTAAGCCACATGTACAGTTCTTGTTGGAAAAAAATTGAGGCTTAAATTAAGTTTCTATTTTAGAAACAAGTAGTACTTTGTCTTTTAATGTGAAAAGGAGACTTGTCCCTGCCATGGGTTTATCTGTGCTGGATTACAACGGCCTTTTATATCTCCATGCCACTGCTCAAGTATTGCATATGATTGACACAGCATACCGTGCTTTCCTGAGATTCATCATGAACTGTAAATCCCTGACTCACCACTGATCTTTATGCCTCCTCTAATAACCCACAGGCGCTCACACGATTACTTTCACATGCAAGGCAATTCTCAGGCTGCTTACATCTAATCTATGTACTTATATCACAGAGTGCAAAGGACTGTATTCTTTGTGGTCGACTGACTTTGATATGCTGTCTGTAGCAAACTTTTGTAGAGAGATTAGAACAAGGGCGTTAGGTACTCTGCACCCTCAGACTGGAATCTATTACACAAAGTTTAAAACTCCATGATTTGATTTCTTTGGCTGATGTTGTCGAATGCACGGCTTGTATTGCACATTCATTCCTTGGGATGTTTTATTTTGCTATTCGTTTTGTCTTGTTTTAAAATTATGCCTGTCTTGGCCTCGACTCCCTTGTCAATATATACTTGTAAATAAAAAAGGTTAAACAAATTCAATTAAAAAAAAAAGCTATGCCACAGTGCTGCCACATCACTTTTAATTCCCTTTAAACACCAGCATAAATTACAAACACTTTGTCTTCTTGTCCTTCCTCCACTTCACCTCAGTCTACCTGCTATCGATCAGATTGTCGTTGTTATAAAGTCCACCCCACATTTAGAGGTAAGAAATGGATGTATGAGTGAGTCAGCTGTCCAACAGGAGAGTACAGGCATCCCAGATACACACAGATATGTGGAGAGGTCAGGAGAGCGATAATTAGGAGGCAACTGCAGCCCGAGTCACCGGCTGTTTCCTGTGGGAACAGCAGGCCTCGCCCTCTCTCTCTTACTGAGATATGAATAGATACCAAGTTGACAGCAGGCAGGAGATTAGGCTGCCCAGACAACCTGAAACACTTTCATTATCAATAAGAGGAAGAGACAGAGACGGGCACATGGAGAGGGGTAGTGAGGAGAAGGGGAGCAGCATGACTCCGGTGAAAAGAGACATTGCTGAGTTTATAAATTAATTGGTAAATTTGTTCAAATATAAGGGGGTCCTTCATCTGAGCTCGCGAGCAGAAAGATGAGGAAGTAAATAACCTTTTAATTTAGCTGTTCTGCTGATGGAGTGGAGGAAAGTAAATGAATCGTGTGTTTGTGTGTGTATAGATATGTATAGACTTATCTGCAGATACTACTTTGTTCTGTTTTCATATGATAGGCAACATTCAGTTCTACTTCATTACAATTTATATATATATATGTATATATATAAATATGGAGACATATATATAAATACAGAGATCATACAAATCTGGACCTTAAAGTAAAATGAATCTACAGAAATGATGAGAAACGTGTCTTATCTTTGATAGCATGCAGCCCCCAACCACTTCATACCTCCCACACAGCGAGAAATATTCAGTCGAAGCTTTAATGAAGCTACGCTAAGTTCCTTGTACTCTGTCAATCTTCCTTCTCAGTTTCTGCCTGTTTTTTGTTTTTTTCTGTTTTCACCTGTATTTTTGGTCCTCTCCTTTCCTCTCCTCTGCCAGTTATTCCTGTAATTAATCCCAGGGTTAGAATAAACTGACACCAGTGAAGGTCTTGCCCTCTGCAGGCACACACAATCAGTCCCATCCAGGGAAATTGTGTCCTTTCAATCCTCCAAAGGAAAACCAGGTTAATTATCCTGGCGTAGGTTTGTTACCCTCGATGATACTCTGATGTTCATCTGTCACGTTCAACTGTTCTGTAAACTTACAAAATGTAGCAGCCAAATTTACTGACTTGTTAGGTGACAAACTAAATGACCAGTGTTTATGACACACGAACAAACATTGTATCTTTGGCATTGAATTTACCATTTAAACTAAGGAAAACACTCCGAGCTCATGAAAGGTTACATACTGCAGCTTTCGTCTTGCCTTTGAAATGTCAGTGTTGTTGTCTGTATCGCTGCCAAGGTGCCAAGAGATGGACATTTTTGTGTATTTACCTCCCAGCAGCAGAGAGATAATGGCCACCGGCTCGATAATGTTTGTTTCCTTTCTTCAAGTATGCTTTATGCAGTTATTTACACTTTATTTGGACAGGCCTGTCAATGCTAATTGTCACTGTAGGTGACTATAAGCGGGTGCATTAAAAACTTCTGATCCCATAAAGACCTGAATAACTCGATTTCAATAACAAATTGTAGTGTAACCTCCTCAGGGAAAGAAATGTCAATCTGTTTGTGTTCACCAGATGAAAAGGCATCTTGTAGATGTTCTTTTCAAAATACTTAAATAATCAAAATAACTATTTGGCACATGCACATCCCACTATTTCAAATATGTTTTCCTTATAAGTCACATTACTCTCTTTATGGTTTTGTAATGAGCAAACATGCTTGACATGAAAGTTTGTCAATGTCATTAATGAATGGGCTTCTCATCATCTGAAGCACTTATCATTTCATTCTTAACACTGGCTAGTGGATATCATCTACGATTTAAATATATATTTTTAGGGAGTGAACAGTCCTCTTTTTGGATTCAGCTGTTCTGCATCAAGAACGGATTCAAAACTTTTGATTTAAACAAGCAGAGGTTGTTGTCCTCTGGCCCAATGCTGCATTGCAGTGAAAAACATAGTTGCCTGGCATCATGACTCTCTCTGTCATATCAGTGGTAATTCCATAAATCCTATCTAATCCCATTCATTTTCTGGGACCCACTTCCTCTTTATCATAGGCCAATCTCACCCAGTTTCACTGACTTGAGGCAAAGGAAAAAAAATATAAAAATAGAGCCATGCATCTGTCAAATGACACTGAATACCTCTTTTCTCAACTGGCTCTGCCACATCAGACTACTTGATAACTACCCCGCAGCAGAAAAGGTCCTGAAGACTAGGAGAGATATGAAGACAGGGGGAGAGAGGCAGAGAATGAATGGACGTCAGACAGATCGCTGAAAGAGAGAAGGCCACAGACCGAGGTATAGAGAGAGAGAATAAATGAATCTCTGCAGACTAAAAATAGCTCTCTCAATCCCTTGAGCAGGGCTGAGTAAATAGGGCCGTCTCGGGTGGGTCTCTGGGCACTTGTTAGAGACACTGCCATCTCATCCATTACACTCCGAGACCAGGCTGTCTGTTATACAAGCACACATATTTGTACAAACAGTTAGTAAATCTAATTAAATAAGTGCATGTTTGTGTGTGCATGTTCCTGTGTGTGTGTGTGTGTGTGTGTGTGTGTGTGTGTGTGTGTGTGTGTGTGTGTGTGTGTGTGTGTGTGTGTGTGTGTGTGTGTGTGTGTGTGTGTGTGTGTGTGTGTGTGTGTGTGTGCGCGCGTGTGCATGTGTGTGCCCCCACTCAGCATAACCAGCTGGTAAACACAAAAGGAGTAAAAAAAAAAGCACCAGAGAAACAAGAGGGAGTTGTAACGAGGGATTAATTGAGGGTAGAGAGGAAAAACAGGGGGAGACGGAGGGATGGAAATACGAGTGAGTCAGTGAATAAAAGCGGTTGTGTTACACAGCAGGAGGACAGTTCGACAGTGAGCTGAGGGAAGGAACTTCAGGAGAGGGAAAAACTGTGTAAGGTGGTCAAGAAAAGCAACATGCAAGACCGCACTGTAAAACATTGACTGCACTTAATCTGTCTGATGAAGTTTTCTCTCTAAAAGTGCAAATGTTGAGAATCTCCCATTGGCCGCATTGAAAGACATGATTTGGGAAAAAGGTTTATCGACAGATTATTAACATTTTTCTTACAGCAGGAAATCTGGATTGTTCCCGAGGTCGCGGTGGGGTGCTTGATATCATTGACTAGCATAAGTCAGTCATGCCAAACAACATCACATTCTTCCCTGCTTTGCTCCATTCATGATCAGAGAGTGCTTGACCATAACATCACTGCAATTGGCTGCTCCACAATCAGAAGACGATCAGCGTGTTCACAGAAAATCTGTGAGGAGTGCTGCCTTTAACTTTATTGCTTTGTCCCTCCTAAACCCAATCTGAACTTGAAAAACTAAATTTGCTGTTCTTTGCTTAAAAATCATTAATTGTACATCAGTGGAAGCGAAGACGATAAGTTAGCTTGAGAAAAGGCATGTGTGGTGTAACATTGTGAGATATGTGGCAATTGTGTGAGTCTTACTGTCAAAGCATGAGAGTTGGCAGCCTGGCAAATAATCTTAACAAATCAAACATAGCTAGACAAGGTTTTTTTTTCTGCGTGGGGCTTTCAGAAGAGCAATAATCAGAATTTTTAACATTTAGATGGCCATGCTTTTTAATTGACTACCTTACTCTCAAACCTAACTTGGTACTGACGAGGCCAAAGAATTACAACATAACGCTTACAGCATATGAAAAAAACAGTCTTGCTTGTGAGTTTGTGCAAGAAATGTCCAAATTAAATGGAAGGAAAAATGTCACGTCAGTGTCTTGTCATAAGGGTGAATCTTTCCCTGTTGTGAATTGCGTGCTGGAACATGAAGTAAGATAGCAGCAAACAGGAAGTAAGATAGCAGCAAACAGAAAGTAAGGGCAGCAGAGCTTTGCAAACTAAGTGTAAAACACCCCATTGTTTGCCTATTTGTTTTCAAATTAGACTGAATCCATGTGCAGTCACACAACTGAAGAAAGATCCATGTGCTTGTGACTGCCACTTCCCTCTTCTGGACCACTGCCCGGTGAGCTGCAGTGCTGCTGGCTGACTCTGCAGGCCAGAGAAAGCCAGGCAGGTTATTCCTGAAGGATTTTAGCCGTGACCAGCTGCTAGTGGAATTTACTCTTTGTCAGTTGTTCGGTCCCAAACATTTCAACAACCACATGGCCACTGTTACATAGACTCCATGAGCCAAAGTGGAAGACGTACAAGATGGTAACAGAGTGCTTGCTGGTTGAAAACAACAGACCTGCTCCAAGGTGTACTATATTCTCTCCAAAGGGAGACTCCACTCAATTTGTGTCTAACCATTTACATTTCTACTGTCCATTTCAAGGACCCTCAAACTGATTGCAACTAAGTAGTGTTTGATGAGACTTTTTCTCGAGGGACTACAACTGTTGAACTGTACTTGAATTACTGTCAAATCAAATTAATCTTTGCAGTCCAAAGGGAAATATGATGGGTAACAGGGATAAAAACAAAACAAATCAGACAAGTGGCACGATCACAGAAAACTGTCAGACCATATAAAATAATTAAAAGCAACAGCGACAGTAAAAGCAGCGACAGTTAAAACCATTTTGAAAGTCGAGTACAGATTTGGGAGGGGGTATAAGTGCAAGTCCATCACAGCACAAAGGGAGGCCACGAGGTCAGGCATTAATGTGCATGACGTATTCAATGTTCAGAATCTGAATACTCATCCACACAAGGATAAGACTCAAGTTGTTTTGTCATTGAGGGAGGCAGTCTGTAGCAAAGCGCTAAAGAAAATAGCGCTACCTCTTGATCTGTGGACCTGCTTGCTGTTAATGTCCCACGCTGACTCCAACTGCTGTCTTTCGTCATGTTAAGAAGCCTGCCCTTTACCAGCAGTGTAGGCTAACGATCTCCATGTCAAACAGTAAATAAGGATAAGACTGTTTCTGTAAAACAGTCATCGAGGCATGAAAAACAGTCAACAGTTAATTTCCTTTAGGATGGAAAAAAATTCAGCTTTCCTATTTGAGTAAATTCATTGATTTTAAAACAATGTTGTGTCCAGAACAGTGCCTAAATATTTTCCTGTCCCACCAGCTCAATTTCCTCACCCTTAATAACAGTCGGTGTAGCAGCACAGGATGACTTTCTGAAATCAATACTCATGTCTTTAGTTTTTGCTACATTTAGCAGGATGAAGGACTTCACGTCTGAATCCACCTCCACAGGCCGACCGTCTTGCTGCACTCAGTCAGCGAAGGCTGACTAATAACCAACTCATCAGCACATTTTATTGTATGTCTGTTCTCATAATTACTTTGACAGTTCTTGTAAATAATATACAGAAGGTGAGAAAGACCTTGTGGGGATGTAGAAAGGGAATTCATTTAAAGGGAGACCGTTTACAGTCACTCTGATCTGTTGGCTAAAGGAACAGTTCACATTAGAAAGAGCATCACATGCAGCTGCAGGCAAATGGGATTGATGTATTTGTGATGGCGCTTCCACTGTGTAATTATTGAATTGTTCCGAAACGTTAATCACCCTGTGTGTACTGATGGTTGACCACACTTTTTATCTGAGGAGCCAGTCAGCCTGTTGGTGAGTTGCAATGACAATTTTCAGTCATTTTGATCTGCAGAAGATCCAACTGGGACCGAACTGCTGTCCATTTAAATAAATCAACGTGCACACATTAACCTTTTCATTGCTAAATACAGCTGATACAATTTTCATGTTTGTTTAACATATATGAAGCCAGAGTCAGCGGCCTGTTATCTTATCTTAGCATTAAGACTGGAAACAGAGGGAAAATAGCTAGCCTGCCAACAAATCTACCTACTGGACCTCTAAAAATCACTAATTAACACATTATATGTCATCAGTTTGGACAAAAAAACAGAACCAGACTTTGTGCTAAATTAATTGTCAGATATGACAGTCCAGTCAATTCTGGTCTATCATTTAACTTTTTTCTTTCTCCTCTGCCAGTGAGAGTAGCCTAACTACAAAAACACTGTCGACATGTGTTTACATAGAATGCTGTGCTGCAGCCTATACTATGTCAATACCTTTGTGGCTGTAAAACTGAAGATAAATTGTTTTGAGCATCACAACTCCCATGAATTGATTCATTTCACTATCAGAATTTGATCAGTTTGGTTCAATAACATGCGGAAAGTACAGAAGAACAGCACAATTGAGTTATTGATCCCTCACTCAAGTTAGCAACGGGCTAAATCATCTCCAAATCATAAAATCTGGTGGCACCAGACACCAGATTTAAAGCCTCTGTATCGTGTTACATACAGAGAGATTTACATGGTGGTGGTTTTTATCAATATTGTATGAACTCATTTTGCAAGGTCTTGAATGTAACAGACATTAATATGTAAAAGTCCTGTAAAGTAAGCTTAAAATCCAGTCTGTTATGATGAAATTAAGGTTGTTACAATATGAATGCTTTGCTGGTGGAAGCACTTTATGCATACAACTATATGAGAGATTAGGAGAGCTAAATCCTTTAAATCCTTTTTGACACTGAAGTGAACTATCCATGAAACTTTGCATCAGTAAGACCTGCTTTTAGTTATAGTTCCCTTTAGAGGATTCCCTTGAGTTTTTTCACCAAGGGAAAAAAAAATAAAATTTAAATGCCCCTGATATAGGTTATTGTGATGAGTTAGGATAAACCCTCAATAAAATACACTAAAGGGATTCTGATCATTTCACAGGGGCATCCACAATTCACAAACATCTTTGATCTTTGAAAGGATGGATTTGTATCCGAATCATACTGAATAAAATTTCTGCAGCACCAGTTTACACTTATATGTAATTAATGGGCAGGCAGTAAACATTTCCTGTAAAGCCTCATTCCAAATACAATGTGTGGTTTTATTATGAAGCTTGACATCTGTTTTTATAATCACTGGTACTAATATGACGTTAGCAATTTCTATATCTGGGCATTTCCATATGCACTTAGGGGGACAACAGAGAGCCACATGCTGTGATTAAAGATTAGGTTTAAAAAAAACATAATAAATGAGTTTCTCTCTCTTGTATAAGAACTGCCTTTTATAACACATGTAACTCCACACACAAACCAACAAACAACACACACACACACACACACACACACACACACACACACACACACACACACACACACACACACACACACACACACACACACACACACACACACACACACACACACACACACACACACACACACACACACAACAGGTCTGCAGCTGGAGATAAATAAGCTGTTGAGAACATTAATGCATGGAGGCTAATATAAACATTCAGATACAAGCAGCAGACCTCATGCTGTTCAATTAATGGAGGGCAAATATACAGTGTGCATAGCGATGAAGAGTGAGAGTAAAAACAGAAGACAGGGAAAGACACAAGACTGTATATGTTTACCAAGACTCTTGCATGTGTTCCCTGTATTGAAGAAAGTCTGAAAACTGTGGGAAAAACTGAGTAAAAAGTATTTTTTTTAATTCTTTACTGCAAAGTGAAAGGAGGAGTGACAAGAAGAAGAGAAAAAAAAATCCAATAAAACACTCTTTTCTAACAGTCCATGCTGCTTCCCCTATCATTATGTGGTTAAAAATGCTCGGCTCTAACAACATCAATCAGTCTGTAATTTATTTTTCCTTGTATTCATAGTTAGAATACCTCTCTTCAAAGGGCATGAAATATCCTCTTCACAATGGAGACTCCACAATTGATTGTAATAACAGTGTTAAAAGTCTAAAAGGATGCAATCATGCACGTAATAACCACCACTTGGCAAAAGACACCTTAAAAGTATCGGCAATAGCACCCGGATTATATTGTGACCCAGCCCCGACAATAGAAATGACAGCAGTACAACATTGTTGTGGCAATGCTTCAGGCTATTTCTTCTGTCCAGTACTGCTGTCATTCAACATGAGCCAATACAACGCAAAATCAAAATCATAATTCCCTTAGGAAGCACGTGAAAAACCCAAAAAGCAAAAAGAGAATGTGTTAAAATGTGTATGCAGCATTGTTGTGTTCAGAGACAATCATAGCCTCCAGGCATGGCTGGATCTGTCCATGAGAGGGTCCCTGGAGCAAAAGATTAACTTTTAAGGCCCCACTGTCCTCCTTATACTCACAATCGCTGGATATGCACCCTATTGCTGTCAAATACAGTTTGCCTAAAGCCACTAAAACAAATACCTGTATGCTGTAAAACCATCTGGACTCAGGTTTGCTGGCAATTAATCGATGGTAGTTTAATTAAATACATATTTTAGCCCCTCAAGGAAATCGCCACCTTGTGTCCGCAATAATTAACACAAATTCAAGCAATCTTCAAGCAATGATTGCAGGTGCCTGCAATTTTGCAAAAATCCTGTGATTTCTCCACAATAAATGTTGGCAACAGACACTCTGCTTAAGGTATCACAGCATAAAGAAACAAAAAACACTTTAGCAACAAATATAATATATATATATATAATATCCTCTTTTTTAATCAGCAAGGCTCTTCAACCTCTCCGCTGAACACGCCAGCTGACTGGACTAACCAGAACAAAACGGGGAAAAAAATAAACAAATGGCAAAAAAACAAAACAGAAGTAACACGATTAAATGTGGTCTTATTATGGGAATGAAGAATATGTTTAAATTGCCTTATAAATACTTCCAGTTGTAAGACACTGCACTTTATTTTGTGCATTTAAAGTACATGTTGAACTAAAATTATATATAAATTAGATTTTTTTTTTTTTTTAAACTGTCAAAAAACAATTTTTTTTTATAATTTTTGCTCACAACAATCACAAAAAAACTCCCTGAAATTGTGGAGGGACAGACATTTACTTGGGAATATGCAAAATGTCAGTAAAATGATACCGGCTTGGTTCCTTAAACAAGTTAAGTCTTAAAGATCAGGGACTTTTACAGGCTTTTCCATTGACACTTTCTTAAAATGGTGCATGTTCCCAAACAAAACTACAATTGATTCAATCACCACAAATCAATTGTCACACAATGAACCTGCTGCTTTTAGGGGCCCCAGGAGGTCTGGGATAGATGCCAAATTTGCATGGTTGTTAATGCAGCCTGGCCTCCAGGGGTTCATTTTACAAGTATCTGAAACAAAATTACACAACCTCACACAGACACAGACACAAAGACACACACACACACACACACACACACACACACACACACACACACACACACACACACACACACACACACACACACACACACACACACACACACACACACACACACAAGGAGGTCACATAAACTTAACAGCATTCTCAAAGTGAGTTACAGTCTATTTTGATACAGCCTATTTTGGTCCGGGCGATTAGAACAAAGTAGCAAAGTGCATTCAGTGCTGCACATTTGACGTTTATATACACAAGCGTGAACACACACACACACACACACACACACACACACACACACACACACACACACACACACACACACACACACACACACACACACACACACACACACACACACACACACGTAAACTAGACCCCACTGTCCGTATATATCTTCCGCCACAACACCACTGAACAGGAAGACTACCTCAGATTCCAGTTTGACTGTACATGCATGGCTGCTAATGTTAGCTCAGCCAAACAGGTCCACCCAGGGGGGGAGGAGGTGAGAGGAGCGAGTGGGTGTTGGGAGTCTCAACCCTGCCAACCTCTTACACTGACTGTTACCAGGTGGTATATTCTCAGGGGTCATATTGACGGCACACAGCTAAGGTGTAGTAAGATGATCTGGCTGCAACACAGCGTGTGGGGAAAATCCCTCTGCAGGTGGTTTTGGAGTGGCAGTTTTCTTAAAGGAACAATCTGGTATTCCCTTCATCATACAAATGTGACCGAGATGCATTCAGACACTGTACATAGTACTCAAGCGTTGGACTTGCCATACAAATACCGGGTTTATTGCAGGTTGGTGAGCAGTAAAACACAGTACTGTATTCATATGCTAGTTTGCAGCTCACCTTCTGAACTCTGAACTAGTGCACCAACATGTGAATGTGTTCTCATGCCGTCCTGTTACTAAAGGAATAAAACAGCGACATTAGCAATACAGGCATCAACAAGTGCCCACTAATGCTTGTGTGTGCAGCAAAAACTGTGCAGGCCTGGACATGGAAAGACAGCAACAGAAGTAAAAAGGCGACAACCTCTTTTTGTCATGTTCTTCTCTCTCTTTACACCATCACCTTGTTTCTTTCATTCTCCCAGTCCCTCTTTTTGGCTCTTCAAAAGCACTCAGAACACACCTCCATTCAGCTAAACTCCTCAATGCCTTTCTCTTTCTTTCCCATCTGTCATTTCCACTGACCCAGATACACACACAAGTGCGGTCAACAAGACACACACTCGCTCAGACCACACTCAGACGAGCACACTTTAATAAAAAGGACTTGTAATAAAACTGCCTGAGCAAACCCACTGAACCATAAAGAGCTCAAAGAGCCCCATGCCTGTGGAATAACAAAGACATTACAGGCTAATAAAGTTTTCTTCACAATCCCAGCGCTACACTGCACTGCAGACGGTCTGCTTGTCCCCAGCTGTCTCTACCCAGCATGCCTCCCTCATCAAACGATGCGGCGGTACAAACTTCACCCACCCTTCACTCTCCTCCTTCTCCTTCTCCCTCTCCCTCTCTCTCTCCTTGGCTTTGCGAGACTTGTGCAGGAGTCCGATCAGGATGACTGCGGCCCGAATGCCGGCTTTTTTGTTGTGGAACCGCCCCCCGGTTTGAGACATGCTGGACGTCTCTGCCGGTGCCAGGAGGGGTTCAGGTGACAGCCGGTCCAAGGTCAGGCCGGCTCCAGGGCTCCTGGGCTGCAGGACCTGCTTGGTCGTGGCTTTGCGGGGTTCCAGTGTGAGTGGTGGATGTCACAGTTTTGGTTCTGGATGCTGTCAGGTTCAGGGACAGCTGGCGAGTCTCAGCCAAAACGAAGACCTGTTTGAATTGTGTCCTCTTGATTGGCAGTTATCAGACCTTCATGGTGTGAGTATCAATAATCCAAAAGTTTCTGATGTTCCCTTTGTTTTGGCAGGTTGTCAGATCAGATTAAATCTCAGTCATGCTTGTTGGATCAATGAATGTTTGTTGTAATCCCACAGGTCCTGAGTGGCACACTTGGACTCCAGCTCAAGGTGAACTCCTATCTGCATTGGCTGCTCCTGCAGTGGCTCTGTACATCATCGCTCCTTAACACGTCCCTGACGAGAGGATTAATAGTTGAAGGCTTGTGGACACGCTCAGTGTGGCACTGCATCTCTCTGTCTGCCTCCCTCTACCTTCCCACCTCTCCCTGCTCCTCTAACATGCTCTGCTCCGTCTGCCTCTGTGCCTGCTGCTGCTCTGCTCCCTCCTTCCTGTTACCAAAGTCCCGCCCTCCCCCGTCTGATAGGCTGGAGAGAGCAAGTTGTCGCCGCCTTCTTCTCCTCTTCCTCTACTGTGGACTCCCTCCATCTCTCCCTGCCCTTGTTTCTACCTTGTTAATAATTGTATATTAATCTCCCTGACCTTGTTCTATCTATGCCTGATTTTATGATTTCATTTCTAGGCACAAGCATGCACACCCACACCTACCCATCCCTCCTTACACACACACACACACACACACACACACACACACACACACACACACACACACTCTTACGCAGACACACTCTCAGTGTGAAATCTCAAATCAAACAGGCTTATCAGGTTACTGCCTGTTGTGCTGTTGCCAAGGACATCAGAATTGAAATGTAACCTCAAAAAATGAGAGACTAAATGAAGCCACATGGAAAAAAATCAGGATGAATTTGACATGCTTTTTTGAGCATTGACACACGTGGCAATACATAACACATATTTCACACTGAATTTCTTGTTCTTTGGCTCCTATTATCCTGTTCTGCAACATCTTTTTTACCTCTATTTTTATTCATCCCACTAATAAACTGTCTGCATGTGTCTTTACCTTTCTCTCCGGCTCCAGTCATTTTCTTTTTCAGTTGTATCACCTCAGTAAAAATATTATATATAAGATATATTGATCGAAAGTGTTCCGTTTCCATTTTTGGCCACCTGTTCTTCTTCTGGGCTAAGCTAACCAACTCATTGGCTGTGGGTGAATGAGTGAATGGATTCTAGTCACGTTAGTTATCATTTAATTTTTCCACATAGTAATTTCACCCATTTTCTTCCCTGAACCACCCTGGTTCATCACTTACTCCTTTGTTCTTTAATCTCTTCATTTTGCTCTGGCGGTTCATTCATTATAGGAATAGCTCGGCACTCTAAATGTGTATTCCCTCTCTTGGCGCGAGTTACTGTCGATGAAAAGATTGGTACCGCTCTTAGTTTATGGAATCTGTATGTAATCTGGAAACAGCAGACGGGAAGCACAGGTTTCTGCTGTGTTGCCTGTATCTTTTTCATCTTCAGTTTTATATGAAACAACAAGAAATAATGAGTTAATTAAGATGTTTTAGTACTTCAATACAGATGCAGACAGCTGTGGATTGTCAGAGGACAATAGAAGTGCATGTGCCTAAAGTTACAATGAGGAATTTGTGTCCGCAGAAGCCAGTCTAATATCATTGCATAGCATGTAATACACCCGCGAGTTCTCCAGAGGGCAGCGTGTCTTTGTGACAAATGATATCGCCTTTGCGTGAGAAGAAGACACACCTCTACAGAGACAGGTCATGTGATAAACATCGCTTGACGAAGGTCATGAGATGAAGTAAAAAGGCAGTGAAGTTCTTATGAGGAAGCAATAAGGGTCATTATGGTCCACATGTCGGAGGTCAGGGATTCGAGTCCAGTAGAAGATGATGTACATGCTTGCTAATCTAGCCACGTGTTATTGTTGTCCTGAAAATAAATATTTTTTGGCTCCTTGCGAGGCAAAAGCCGTGCTGCTGTCACACTTCCCTCTAGTGGACTGGTGGGTATGTTACACCCTTTGGCGTCATAATGGTTTGCAAGTGCCCAACGCATTCATCCTAGAAATAAGATGGCAACCTCATGATGGGAAGAAGAAAAAGCTCTTTTGTTTGTTTGTATTTGGCCGAACAACAAGAAAAGTTAAAAAAAAAAAAGAAAAAAAGGGGGGGAAATTAATAATAAGATGTGGCGTGGCCCATCATGGCCAAGCACATGTGGCAAGCATGAACTGAACATTATTAAGCTTTAGAGTTACCACAAAAGGTGTTTTTTTTTTTTATATCACCTTCGGACAGATCTGGACTAGTGGACTGACTGATTCCCTTTATGCTAAGCTACCAGTCTTCTGGCTCCAGCTGTATTCTTAACAGACAGACATTAAAGAGGCATCCATTTTATGTAGCTCTCGGCAAGAAAGAGAATAAGTACATTTACCAAAATGTCAGCGGACTCCTTTAATAAATATATTTGAAACAATCATAGTTATTAAAATATTTAAATTGATGAATCTACTGTGTTTTTTATGGAGCATACACATTGAACAGTCAAGGATGAGCAGAAACTGTATGACCAGTGCTGAAGCTCTGATTTGTTACCTTTTATTCGCCTCATTAAACAGCTTTACCGTCAGGCTTTCCTGCATTGATTTCCTCATTTCTGTAATACATTCATATTTGAATAGATTTTTAGAATCTCCTGGACCATGAAACATGTCCAACAAAATCCATTTTGGTAAAAACAGGCACGTGTTTTATCAGATGTTCACGTGGCAGCATAAATAAAACTTTGCAGACAGGCAAGGACACATACATAAAACTATATGAGCAGCATGACAGCCTGATGCAGAAGAAAAACAGGGATTCATATTCCACATCTGGTGTAGCTCATCAAGGTGAGAGTGGCGATAATAATAAATAGGTGAGTGTTGTTCGCGAGATGAGACGGAGTGTCTCAGACTTCTTGTACGGAGGATAATTAGAGAAATGCATCAATTCAAGACAAGAAACAAAGACATCTGAGTAGATGAGATGCTTCAGTGATTGTCGGACAGCAGCCAGGGAACAGATAAAGTGTGAGAAAATGGCAGCGTTAAACACAACAATTAACTGAAAGGACCTCCTTTTCTCTGCTCATACATTGCTTTTCCTGTGTGTGATCAGCGCCATAGCAACTAGACAGCTGCCAGAGGACCAGCCCCCCCAGGACTCTATCACTTTGACACCCATCCGAGAAAAGACAGAGCAGATCTTTGCATTATTGCACTTACTGGAATTTTCTCCCAAAAACTGCAGTCTGGGATTTTTGATTGACACAATCTGCGACCTTAAAGCCAGCTGAGGTTTTTCCCAACTCCTGCATGAATGTAAACAAACGAGCTCACAACTCAGCTGGACTATTAAACAGTCCCCAGAGAGAGACTGTTAAAAACACATTCATGTAACTACACAGACACTGGGTCATTTCACTTGGGTCCTATTGTGCGTCATCAAGGGGGGAAATGAGGCACCTGTATCTATTCACTTTCTAACAAACAGACACTTGCTTACACTCATTCATTCCCCTTGCTCTCACACACACACACACACACACACACACACACACACACACACACACACACACACACACACACACACACACACACACACACACACACACACACACACACACACACACACACACACACACACACACACACACACACACACACAGAGGTGTGACATTGTTCCTGAAGTATACAGAGCTTGGGTAAACATTCAGACAAGATGGGTGGAGGTACATACATATTAGTGTACGTGTAGACATTGCCAGCAGAAACTCACTGAGGAAACTTATTACATACTAGCCCTTCCCTTTTTTCATTCTTTAAACAGTATGTTTTATGATTGTTACAAAGCCAAAGCCAGAAATCTATGGTTTTTAATGTATTATTCATTCAGATGACAGCGTCTGATTTTATTTCCCTACATGAACAGCCACATGTGTTTTTAAACCTTTTCCACACCAGTATGAACGTGACTCTGAGCAGTAAGTGCTTTTTTGGGGGGGTGTTTTGCTGGCCTAAAAGTAGTCCAATTCAAATTGTGGCACCAAAATACAGCTACACTCTCTTGTTTGTTGCTGCAGTCACAGCCCAACAAGAAACAACATGGCATAACGGTTTAAAAAAATACATGTGAGAATAACTGTGGGCTGAACATTATGCATTTCAGATGTAAATGTCTACATGCACAGATGAGCGCATGCACAGATATTTGTGTGTCCTGTCGTGGTGCCGAGCAGCTTTTCCTGTCACTTCACAGCTCCTCAAGTATCTCGCAAACAAACAGATGCCAGTCTACCAACGTCACCTCTCTTTGCAGCTCATTCTATTACAGGGCACACACACACACACACACACACACACACACACACACACACACACACACACACACACACACACACACACACACACACACACACACACACACACACACACACACACACACACACACACACACACACACACACACACCATGCCTAACTCTGAAATGTGCTTCATAGTAAACGAGAAAACAATGTGGCAGCCCTTCCGATAGTTCTACCTTTAAACACCCACCAAGGCCACACACAAAAACACACACACACACACACTTGCAAACAAAATGCTTGACCCAACTACAAGCCTGCTGGAGAAAATGACCTTCACAACTGCTGCTGCTGAGTAACTACTCCACCCCCAACACACACACACACACACACACACACACACACACACACACACACACACACACACACACACACACACACACACACACACACACACACACACACACACACACACACACACACACACACATGCACACCCCTCCCTCTTCCCACTTTACTTTGCAGTTCGATCCCTTTTTCCAGTCCACCACGCTCTGCAGTATATTGGTGCAAAAATAGAAAGACAACTCATCAGGGCACTTGTATGTCAGTGTGTGTGTGTGTGTGTGTGTGTGTGTGTGTGTGTGTGTGTGTGTGTGTGTGTGTGTGTGTGTGTGTGTGTGTGTGTGTGTGTGTGTGTGTGTGTGTGTGTGTGTGTGTGTGTTCTCCTGCAGATGCCTAATTTACTTTATTGTTTCTTTTTTAAGAGGCAGGTTTATTAAAACTGGTTCTGTTCTTGATCACAAACATGGGGAAATAAATTTCTCCCTTGTTGTGTTGGTGCTGGTGTCACTTTTGTGAGACTTGCATTCGTTGATTAGACTGCTATTTTATCACTTTAATCAAAGTGGGTGTTCCCTTAGAGAGGCCATGGTTCAGTGGTTTGTACAGATAGCTAAAATCCACAACTCTCAATACCAAATTTGATGCCAGGGCAAAAAAAAAAAATCACCATTGAAATGAGTGTGGTTTAATTTGAATTTGTATATTGGAAAGGCTGCGTGCTGAATCAGCAGGAGAGTGGCTAGTGCTCTGGCCTGGACGGCTATGTAAGATCATCAGTAGGGCGTCTAATTACTTCCTCGCTTATTGTTGGCAGATTCAGAAATTTTGGTCCGATTTTTTTAAGTTTGGCATCAAAATTTTTTCATTAATAAACGTTTTTTTTTTTTTTTTCATTTCATTTACTGTAATGTAACAAGTTGTTGTTGAATCGCTCATTTCAGAGGAGGCAAAAAGGCGAGGTAGCGTAACCCTGAACTGATATTAAACGGGTGCACAGATGTTTAGTAAATAGTAAATAACACACGTTGCAGCAGAACGGCTGCTCAACCTATTTTCTTTCATTTCGTCAGTACCTTTAATACCATAGAAAACAGGTACCGTCACCTCTTTTTTTAACAATTTTCGTACCGACATGGTACCGAAGAGTTGGTTCTTGAGACACCGTTCTTCTGGCGACCTGTCAAGAGTGTACACTGACTCTCTGGATAGGCTCCAGCCCTGTGTGACCTTCTGGGGGGGTGGGGGGGGGGTAGATAATGGATCTGCTCTGCATGTAATGTTTGGTTTTATTTACCAACTGCCAGATTCACATTGTACACATTATACAGTATCCAGTAGCCAGAAGTGACCAGTGAGCCAGCCCTTTGTGGCCCTCGGTGGTATTGCAAGTCACTTTTCTGACCCGGAGACTACGTCCACTTTTATATAAAGTCCATGGTTGGCTCTCACATTTTCGTAGTCATTTCCTGTCTCCTCTCTCAACACCACTTCTCCTATTTGTCACCATTCTACGATTCTCTCACTTCCTCCCTTGCTAATGTTATTTTCCATTAACCTATTTTTTTATCCCCTCGTTCCTCTCCTACCGCTCAATTTCCCATTCCTCCAATTTACAGGTCTACAAAGCAAACTATAACAGAATACAACGTTACAATTATAAAGAACAGCAACTGGGAAAACAGTAACCTCATAGATAATAGCTTCTCTAGTTAAAATTACATTGGGGAACAGTGGGAAACAGGAGGGAAGAATTTAGACCTCCCAACCTAATATGTCCCCTCATGATGATAACAGAGAAACTGATAACACCACTCCAACACAGAATGGAAAAAAAATACACTCTATTCTGCAGTCATTACATTTTGGCGGAAGGTAATCAAAATGTGATAATCAAAGCTGAATATGCTATCATTGATCATGTTCCATTTAGATGATCAGAAATCTGTAACTAATTACCTGCTTCAATTTAGAGTCTAAGCCTCTCATGTACACCTATTTGCCATTAAGTCTCACTTCGTATCCCAACTCCTTTTTATCTGCTCTCTCTGTGTACTCTCCTCCTCAGTACAGTACACGCTAATCCTTTCCATAATTCAGTATTTGAATATAAGCAAATTTTTCCCAAAGAACTATAGAGTGCACCACGGCAACACAGATTCATGCATGCAAAATAGTCACACAGATGCAGACACATTCAAACACAAATGCTCACACACAAACATGTAAGTTCAGTATCGTGATTTATGAAGGGGTTTCCACTAAACAGAAATCCATAAAGCAATCAACTTCTTTATATAATCATAAGGTTCCTCTTTCTGTTACCCTCATGTAAAATTTCCTGCTCACACAAGTGTGTGTGCAGTCAGGTTAGTGGTGGCCTCTTGTAGTTGCTCATTCAGCTAAAATTAGCAGCGCCAGTGTGGAGTGTGGTATCATTATATACTGTATACTGTACAAATAAGAGGTGGGGGGAGGGGACCCGCTTGCATTAAATCATTAGTCTAGTGATATCCTCCATTTTTATTGCCCTAAAATCTCATGAAATGACAGAAACTAACGATGAACTTACAAGCGAACATTTTCTGTGCAGTCAAAAAAAAATCCATTGTTGTCAAAGTCTGTTTCAAACACATGGGAAGACCATGGTATTGTGTGGGTGACACGTTCCTTTATTATTATTATTATTATTATTATTATGAATCTGCTGTAGCAAATACTTACTACTGGAACACCAAATACTGTATGTATCAATGCACTGCTAAATATAGTCTAAAGTTAGTGTCTTTTTTTTAAATATAAACATATGTATGTTCTCATCCGACACTTTTATTTTTCAAATCTGTACTCTCGTCTTCTTCTAATAATAAAAGAGGACTTAAAGACAGCAAAGTTTACGTTCAGCCTCACAAACTTCATTTTGTTTTTCAGCACACTCGCCTTCCTCAGTCCACTTAAGCAGCTTCTTTTGTCTCAGTTTTCTGTTAATACAATTTGAGTGTCTCTGGGTGGCGCTCTTATTTGTCTGGCAGCTGTAGCCTCTGATGCAAACTACCCATTTCCTCTGCAGGCAACATAAAATTCATCATCAACAGTGTGATAAAGGATTTTCCCAGACCTGCTTGACAGCTGCTTTTAAATGTAAAAGCTTCATGAATCACTGTTGTACCATATCAGAGACAGAGCAGCGAAACAAACCACAGAAGGTGGTGGATTATTACTTTGAGAGAAGTTTACTACAGCATGCTGTCTGCTCTTCTCAGGCAAGGGAACCAAAATGAATTATTACTCCGCTGTGGTGAGGTAGGGAAATTGCTCTTATACAAGTTATCTACACATAAAATAACATGGTCTCACAGAGACATAGACAAAGACAAATATGTACCCATCTACAGCGCCATATTTCATGTGAAGTGACATGGGAAGCTCAGTGGTGAACAGGCACACAGATGAGATTGGCAGCGATGGATGACAAATGCATTTTAAACTGGAACACAAACCAGAAATGTACTAAAGAGGCACTCAGCGCTGGTGTTAACAACGCAGGGCAACACCGCAAGAACCTGCAGATGATTTTAAGTACAGCACAGGAAGTTTATAGAAGTCAAACCATTATATTGATCTGTGTCGAAGAAATTAAAACCTAATCTGAATGGCTCCTGATCCTCATTTCATTCAATTAATAGCACTTAAATTAGCAATTTATAACTTATATTAATAATTATGATTTTTCTTTAGAACACAGGCACATTTTTACAGGGTAAAAGTTGTAAAGTAATTTATATTGAACAATGAGGTGATATAAAACAAGATTAAAAAATGACTGTTAGTGCTTCAGATGAGTGGATTTGTGTTCAAATGTCAGAGTTCCTAATAAAAAGCAACATCGTCCCTCTTTGCTTTTGAAAACATTTGCCTGAGAGCCTGAAAAATCTTCAGTGTCATCAAGGATAATATTACGCTTATGGCTGTGTTATTATTAAGAGCCCGGACGCCTGACTTTGCGTTTTCTCCACCCATCCGCCGACAGCACCAATAGCTGACCCAAGTGTTAAAAAAAGGGCAGGGTCTCACTTCTTCTCATGTGTCGCCTTCGAAGGGTTTTCAAGGCATATTGCCTTCGTGTTCTTTGAGAACTTGAAGCCTGTTGTGATACTTTATGTGAAATTGGACGATACAAATAAAGTTGAGCTGTGGTTGGGGGAGTAAATCCAGATACATGGATGCAGGAACATAAATGGGAAAACAGTTCCTCTCTGTTCGTCCCTCCTTCTGGTCTCTCAATATTGAAGTGTTATTTCTCTTAAAACCTGAACCATGTTTACCAGACCTTCAGTGCACAGATACACACATGCACATCGCAGCTGAAGTTCATTATTCAAGTTGTGTAATAGTAGTTTTGACCAACTAACTCGAGCACAATCTGTGTGTGTGCGTGTGTGTGTGTGTGTGTGTGTGTGTGTGTGTGTGTGTGTGTGTGTGTGTGTGTGTGTGTGTGTGTGTGTGTGTGTGTGTGTGTGTGTGTGTGTGTGTGTGTGTGTGTGCGTGCGTGTGTGTGTGTGTGCGTGTGCGTGAGTCTTAAGTGCTGTTATCATTGTTACATGATCATCAGTTTAACAAGCATCAAGAGCTCCTAAAGAAGCTTCCTCAGCATGGATGACGAGATGTTAAACTCTGTGCTCTCATCCTCAAAGTTAAGAAAAGACTATAGGTTTTTACAACCTTGCATTGTAGAAGTTATAATTTAATGTTATTATTTCACATAATATATACACTAAAGGAGACGTATATTTCAACAACAAAAGAAACACAAACTTCCTTACATTCAAAAAGAAATAGCCATGTCATGTTATTCCTTTATAGATCTCTGCTGTTGAAGCTTCAAACTACCTCCTTTAAATCTAAGAGCTAGAGAACACAATCTAACTACTTAACTTTAGATAAGTATTTTAGATATCCTTCAAGTACACACCAATGCTAGCAGAGCTGGTTTCAGGTACTACGCACCTTCTAAATGAATTGAACCACAAGCTGCCCTCAAACTCGAGGCTTAAATTCCGCTTTATAATTTGATGCTCTTTATGATTCTTGGAACTGTTTTCTTTTTCAATTCATTTCTTATTTATTGTGTAGTTGTGTTGTTTTGTTTGCTGATTGATGTTCTTGTTCTCAGGTCTGTCTTGGAAAATAAATTTATCTCAATGACACGTCCTGAGTAAATAAACTCTAAATTAAACAACTCTGTCTGTCTGTCCCTCCTTTTCTGTCAATAATTAACTATTTATGACAGTTTGCTCGTCTCATCAGACTTCTTGTTTGCTTTTCTCTCAGTGTCTCTTATTTTCCTCCATTTGTCTCTCTCTTCTCTACACGTCCCTCTGGACAATGTTAATACTTTCAGGGCACTCACGATCAACCTGCTGACAGCCTCAAGTGAATGAACCACTGTCCACTCCAATATACAATCACTGTGGGTTGCCATTTTGTTTTTTGTCTTCCTTTGCTTCCTTTGCTTAGAAATGATGTGCTTGTCCTATTTCAAGAGCTACTTTTAAACCTCTTCATACCCTCTGCCTCACTGTTGTAACCCTACACACAATAATGCAGGAGAGATGGTGGAGTGCAAGCATGTGTGTGTGTGTGTGTGTGTGTGTGTGTGTGTGTGTGTGTGTGTGTGTGTGTGTGTGTGTGTGTGTGTGTGTGTGTGTGTGTGTGTGTGTGTGTGTGTGTGTGTGTGTGTGTTTTTGCGTGTGTCTATACATGTAGCCAACTGAGCCGGGGGGCCTTGCTGAGTCGACCAAATAAGACACCATGTGTTTGTCAAGAGGTGACAGATGGAGAAGAGAGCGAGAGAGAAGGAGGAGAGGGACATAACGTGTGACGGTCAGTGTATACACACACACACACACACACACACACACACACACACACACACACACACACACACACACACACACACACACACAGGTCTAACCTTAAAGAATGACAGATAGAATATGGGCTCATTAAAACTCAGCTGTTAGCTGTTTCACACTGTACAAATGCTTCATATGTCCGAGTCTGGAACCAACTCACTCCGTGTTGAGTGCAGAAGGCCAATCAAACTTTATAATCATGACGACATAATGAAGAAAAAAAAACAAACTGGACTGCGTTAAAAGTTTTTCATCATGTGACACGTGACATAGTGTTGTCACACCTGATTAGATCATTGTTATCAGCACATTAAATGTTTGATATCAGTTGTTTTCTGGACCATAAATATGTCAGCATAGGGACCTCCTCCACCTCCTGGACAACTCAGTGGGCAGATATCAAAGACACATATGAAAGAGTACCAGCAACGGGTGTACAGGATCTTTGTGACCATGGTAAAAATAACAAACATGTGGTTAATACTCTGATAGGTCAGAGTTTGGTTCGGATCAGGAAAAGGATCATAGCTGGGGTCCAAATAAGCACATTACTTACATAGGTTACGTTACGTACGTTTCGTAAGTTACGTTACATCATGTAAATTCAGAGGTTAAAGTCAATGCTGATTTGTGTTTATATTCAGGATATAAACAGTCGTTTCCTGGGTGAAAGTCATGCGTTTGCATCATCCAATTACTCCCGACCTCCTCCCGACGCACACTTGGTCATTTTTTTTTATACTACTTCATCTATGATTATGCAGTGCACAGATTGTTTCCCTGTATATTTTAGCTGGGAACCACACAGCCCACGTAAAAAAGAAAATATCGTCCTATTTTATAAATGACGACCCGAACACGAGGTGTGATACTAGGGTGAGACTCGTGTCTTAGCCGCCGCCCGACGCCTTATTTTTCATGTGTGCCGTGCAAGGTTCCCTGCTAAAATATACAGGGAAACAGACTGTGATCCCATTTGTACTGTATAATCATGGCAGAAACCCAGTTCAGGCTCTAACTATATCATGTAGACACTTTACCCGATGAGGGGTGGGGTTTCTTCTCTCTGTATCCCTTCTCTGTGTCGGTGTGTGCGTCTGTGTGTGTGCGTCTGTGCGTGTGCGTCTGTGTGTGTGTGTGTATTGTGTGTCCCGCGCTGTTGGAGGGTAAACACAAACCACGTGCCTGCTTTCTGGTTACAACTCGTCACTTGTTGGACCTCAATAATACTATTCTAATGGCCATTATCAAAGAGAAACTCATTGGTTCAATGGTAGGACCTGCAGCCTCAGCACCGCAGCTGAGACGCAGCAGGTGTGGACACACGCGCACAAGCAAGCCGCAGCCACGACGTGCGTCTGAGGTAATGCACACGCCGGGCAGGCAGTGTGTTCCACGCCTAATGTTTTGACTCATCTTTGCAGGAAAACCACAGGCGTAATCAACACATAAGGATTATTTTTATAATGAGTGAAAAAGCTGGCAACTCAAAAAAAAAAAAAAAAAAAATTCAACTCGGCTGATCTGGAAACGTTGGTGAAGTAATAGAAACACATTAAACTCAAACTTCCACTCTGCAACAGATTGTGCCAAAAAAATTTTTTTTTTAAATCCACCTGGTGTTTAAAGTATTAACTGTAAAAGCTGCCATCAACTGACTGTCAGTCTGATCACAGGGGTCCTATTTCACTGGGAAATAGACTGCAGCAGAGGTAATTCATAGGAAATTGTTATCACTGTAATAAGTGTTTTGACTAATTAATATTGCACACATGACTCACATTAATATTATGGCAATAATTTAACAGTCATTTATTTTCCAACTTAACCTTTATGTGTGAGGCAAACTTGTATTGAAGACTAGTGACATCCAAACATCCAACACTGCAGTATACAAACAGAGTTTGTTTATTGCCAACAAGGACAGGATTGTCTGTACAACGCAGCTCTGTCAGAGGCTGTTATTGACAGCAACGTATTCGCCTGGAGCTTCGATGGCCTTCGGTGATAAAGAACACAATAAGCACATGCTGGGAAAATCTGAGCTGCAATATGGGCGAGTTGTAGCGCATGCACACACGAGCAGCGTACAGGACGTCCCCTGGTCCCCAGCTGTGGGACATAAGGGTGGAAAAATAAAGAGGAAATCATGATAGAACGGTGTGTGTGTGTGTGTGTGTGTGTGTGTGTGTGTGTGTGTGTGTGTGTGTGTGTGTGTGTGTGTGTGTGTGTGTGTGTGTGTGTGTGTGTGTGTGTGTGTGTGTGTGTGTGTGTGTGTGTGTGTGTGTGTGTGTGTGTGTGTGTGTGTGTGTGTGTGTGTGTGTGTGTGTGTGTGTGTGTGTGTGTTGTGTGAAAGAGTACCTGCAGAGGCAGTGAACAATTCTGTGAGATTTAGAGCAGAACGACAACGCAGACGACAGCGAGGCATTAGCAAAGGGACACACACACACACACACACACACACACACACACACACACACACACACACACACACACACACACACACACACACACACACACACACACACACACACACACACACACACACACTGTGGCCCGACAGCCCAGACAGCTATTACAAACTGCTCTCTTGCCCCCAGAGCGTCCAAAGTGGTGTCTGATGGATGATCCATCAGCAGGACTATTGGTGTCTGGTCCCCCTAAAAGGTGTGACACAACACCACAGCTGGATACTGTCAGCATCAGGTGGGAGAGCAGAATTTATAGGGCATAAAGCTGCAAATCTGGAATTCATTCTCAGCTCCTCCAAACCCCAAGTGATGAAGGTGATGATACAGTGGTAGGAGAAAGGTGACTGTAACATTGAAAATAGAAGAAATAACATAAGGGATAAATGGATGTCATTCATTTGAACCTCCAATCTACGGTGATTCATTTGTTACAGTATCTTTTAAAGCTGCTGAAAACCTACAGTGTTTTTTTTTACCATCTTCTGTGAGAGATGGAGCACAACATGATTACACAATTGTCTGCCTAAATTGCAACCGTTTTTGTTATTTTAAAAAGATTTTGTGTTCAGATTTTTTGTGTGTACCCTACTTTGTGGTTTGATGACAACACCACAGTTTAGTAACATATTAATCCTAATTTGCCGACAGGTGTGGGATCATTGCTCCTCTTTACAGCATTCAAGGTCAATTTTCTTTAGTGTTAAAATCTAAATAAATAAACTTAAGCTTGGATTGGCAAGACACCTCTGCACGTGTCCCTCCTTGATAGAGTTCTGTCAATAAACATCAGCACCCAGGGCGGTCTCCTTTGACTTCTTCCTTCCAAATCTACAATTTCCATCACACAGTTTAGTAACATTTAAAACCAATATTATTTAAATGTATTGGTTGCCTCTACTTCTATCATTTTAGATACATTTTTTGAGTGTTAAAGTCTTAATTAATAAACTTAAGCTTGACTATTTCATGGGAAAGACCAATACTGAGGATTTAAGTAAATATTTCAAGGGCTTTCAAGGAAACTGAGAAAAACAAACAATAAAGAAATCCATGCCAAATTGACCTGAAGCTCAGTCCCCATCATGCAGTCGCCCGTCTCTTCTTGGAAAATCACTGATTTGACATAAGTGAATCAGTAGCAGCTGTGTGGACAAACACCAGCCTGCATCTGTCCAGTCTTATAAAAATCTGAGGCCGAGCTAATAGAGTGGGATTAGGGAGGATGGAGGGAGGGAGGATGTGTTTCCATCCATCCATCCATCCATCCATCCATCCATCCATCCATTTTCTACACTTATCCTTTTCAGAGTCGGCGGAGCTGAAAACAATCCCAGCATGCATCAGGGGAGAGGCAGAGTACACCCTGCACAGGTCACCAGTCTAACGCAGAGCGGAGTGGATTTTTTTTTTCCAGATTATTGGAAACTGTCAGCGCCACAAGCCAGTCATGGATTACAACGTGTTTGGCCGGGCCAAGTGCATGATCACAAGTCCTCACTGGTTATCAAGCCAAAAAGGGGAAAAAACGGTCTCCCTGCATCAGCAGAGGAGATTTTTTTTTAATGTGGCTAAAATAATAGTTTGGGGAAATATGCTTTGTCATGTAATATACATTTATGTCGTACAGACAAGGAACAGGAGGAGGAGCAAGTGTAGCTCTGTCTAACGATACCAGTATCTATCTCCCAGCACATCTAAAGGTCACTGATAAACACATTATACCTTATTTATTTATTCCATCCAATAAAAGGTGTAAAAACAACAATGTGTTTTGGGTTTTGTGCCAGATGATTTCTTGGGCGGGAGCAGTGAATACCTTGAAGAGATAGTCTGGCACATGAAAAGCCACTAAATAAAACTGCAAATCATCAGTTTTACGGTGTAAGGGGAGCCTTCTCCCCGTCTCCAGTCTATATGCTAAACTAAAATAACCTGCATCTGGCTCCAAACCCTCTATTCCCAAACTGCCAACTAATTAGTTTCAAAAAAGAGAAGGGAATTCTGAAATAGAGGTATCAACGAAATCAAAACACACAAGCATAATAAAAACTGCAAAACGGCAAGCAAAAAGAAAATCAAGTCCAAATCTGAAAATAATACAGAAAAAGAAAAGCATGAAAACAAGTCAGGAATTAAGATTAACGAAGGAAATCAGAGACGCACTGCAAACAAGAAGAACAATTAGTCGGGAGACGGAGAGAAAAGGGAAGTGAGAGAAGTGGAGCAAGAGTTAGAGGGAAAAAAATGGGATGTGAGTGATGCAGGGCGATGATGAATAGGAGATATATCCGTTCCTTTTGTGAGCGCTGATTACAGTGTCAAATCACAGACAGTCCTTTGTTAATCACCAAGGACACTGGCCTTGGCTAGCTCTCTGCTGGCTCCAGTCATTTTACTGCTACAGAAATGTCATCAGACAATTATTTTCACACACTGCAGGCTATTTTGCAATGTGATTGTTTATCTCTGCTGGAGATGGGACGGTAAATTGGCTTTAGGTGATATTGTGTCTCTTTCTCTACCAAATACACACAAAGTAGGTGTACACAGGTTTTTCACTAATTCATGAAATGACTGCAAATGGATTTCGACAGGTATGAAAACAGAGGAAATTACTCTTGAGCTGTCTAAAACAATTTTGTGGATGCAGCGTCACATGACAACATAAAAGTGCGCGTTATGTGCGCCTTGATGCCTTTTTCTTTTAATTAAGCTGTCTTACTTTCAGTTCAGCACTTTTGTTCAGCAGCGTTCGGCCAGTGTTTTTCCCTATTTCCTCTGGGACCATAATGTCATGTGTAACATCAGAGAGGTAAATCAATTTCCTGCTGTCTCAGTCTGTTTGGTCGACTAAGGTGTTGGCTGACAGCTGGTTGCACACACACACAAAAAAAAACACAAGTTTGTTGAGATACAAACCTTGGAAAATAGAAATAGAAGAGAAATAACTGAAATAGGTAGAGGTGTGAGAATTGATGCATAATACACTGGCAAACAGTTTACTGTTTGTAACTGTATTCTGCATTTGTTCTCTATCTGATAAGCTCCACCCTAAAACCCTCAAACAGTCATTGTCAACAATAGGCCACAATGCAGTGGCGTAGTATTGACAAAATTTGGAGGCTGGAGCCATTTTAAAACCTTTCCAAAACCAAATACACAACAGCAAAAGAGTAAGGAATGGATTTAAGATATGTTTTTACATGTCCAGCTAACTAGCTAACCAACAGCAGTCAGTTAATATTGCCTAAAAAGCCAACGAGCACATATTTAACTATTTACATTTGTATGCGGGGTTCCATGTGATGTTAAAACAGACACATTCCCGACTAGCATTTATCTAAAAAAAAAAAAACAAAAAACATCTTTGCTGCTAAGTGAATTTGAACTGCGAAATAGTATGTAGGCTAAGATAAGCAGTCAAATGGGTTAATTTACAATCATAGACTGTATATAAAGATGGAGGACGTAACAGCTCCCCCCCAACATGTCAGTCGCCCCCTAGTGGCTGGTTGCAGCATAAGTCATAAACTTCATGTTTCGTCCATGTAAGCTGATGGGATATGAGCCGAACTAATAAAAAGTCAAAGTACATGTCATGTAATTTTTTCCTAAAGATGGTTTCTGTCATTTGAGGTATTTCTTATCACGCTGATGCACTGTATATTCAAGCATTAACTTGTACCATTGTTACAATCACAAGCAATTCGTTTTCCAAGACTGCAGTTCTCAGACGAATATGATCATATAAGTCATAGCCTCAAAAATAGACAACACTCCTTCCTTAAAGTTATGTAACTTATGCCATCATTGCAAAAATAAATGTGGTTTTGAAAACCTGTCCCAACTCGTGGTTGGAAACAGGACAGCATCTGAGTCAACTGTTATATTAAACCAACCAGTCCACTCACCTCCTCCTAACAAGGATAAAGTTACATTATATAAAGCTATCATATACAGCTGATAACACCTGCCAATGATGGTCCAGTCCACGGTCCATTTTAACTGGATACGAGAAGACAGTTTTTGACTAAATCTGACTGAAATCAATAAAACATTGTTTCAAAGATTTTCAAAAATTTTCAAGCCATAAATCTGCCACCGTTATTACTGTAAACACAATGCGTGTCACGTGAGAGCAAAAAGCTCCGTAGGCATAGCTGAAAGCAAGTAAGACGGGGCGGGGCCTAGTATGGATTGTTTTTGACTTTTTCTATCAATCATTATGCACAAATAGATGGAACTCGGCTAAAACGATGCATAGCTCACTGTGCATTTAAATTTTCAGTTATACTAGCATGTAATTTGATTTTGTAGTGACCGGGAGTAAATTGCTGAGATCTATTAACACAAGCCATTACGCCATTACCATTTTAGCTGTTGGCTACAATGTACGGGCCAAACAGCCAAGGACAAACTGAGGCCGAAGCTGCAGGTTGCTCATATGGAGATGAATTATTCCTTTGAAAGGAAATTGGGTTTGAACTCAGCTCTGCCAGAGCGAGACAGGGCCTTATTCCCTGCCTCTGATGTATGTACAAAATGAATGCACTGAGAGGGAGGGTGTGTGTGTGTGTGTGTGTGTGTGTGTGTGTGTGTGTGTGTGTGTGTGTGTGTGTGTGTGTGTGTGTGTGTGTGTGTGTGTGTGTGTGTGTGTGTGTTTGTTTATTTGTGTATGCATAAAAAAACACAGGGCTGAAGAGGAGCCAAACACAGTTTTAATATTGATTTTTAAGTTCACTTATGACCAAGAATAAGAGAAAGGTGAGTCAATAAAAAAAAGAAGTTATTTTAGCATTGAGCCTCAGACAGATAAAGAGGTGGACTGACAGTGAGAGAAAAACAATGGATGGCTTGATAGAAAGCTCTAAAGTCACAGGATGGACATGAACATCAGTGGGCAATTGCTGGACCATCTGTCAACAGCGTTCATGTGGGTGTAGGAGGATGACCTCACAGGGTCATGGAGAAGGCACTGACACACATGCACTCTCTCACAAGCACGCAAGGTCAAACTTTACCAGAGAGAGAGCAGAAAAAAAAGACCTTTCACAACCCTCTGCTCCCCCATCTAGTCCCCTGTCATTTTTTTCCTCGCCCTCACAGCTTATGTTTCCGTAAGAGAGAGGCCATCGTTTTTCTAGTCCTCCATCCTCCTCCTTTGCTAAATTCTGATCATTTTTCACTCCCAACTCGACTCGTTTCTCTCTTTTTAGATGTTAAGAGCATCTCTGCTGTGTGGGGTGGACAGCAATGCCAAGGAAGGAAGGGAGGAAGGTCGAACTCACTCCTCTCCCTTCTATTTGGTTCATCTCAGCAAAGGATCGGTCTCCCCGGCTCTATTATTGTCTCCTTACTCTCCTCTATCACCCTTGATCCTTCATTCGCTCCTCCAGACCATGCAAAGTCAAATCTCCATCCCTTCACTCATTCCCCTTCTCATCGCTACAGCATCACTCTCCTTTCTCTCAGATGCTGAGGAGATGACTGTAATTTGCCGCTAGCTTATGTCAAGTGTTTGTGTACAAATCAGCAACAGAAGCCACAGCAGAGCATATCATAAAACATCCTCCTAAATTGGTTTCCAACGGCAACACTGCCAGGCTGAGTTAGTTTTGGCAAAGACTCCCAGAGACACAGCAGAGATTGACAAGACAGAGAAAAGAAGAGAACACACACCAATACATACATTTTTCCTTATCAAGCATCAACAATGTGTTTAAAGCAATGTGAGAAAAACACTAATTTTATTGTGTTGTTTATTCTTTCCCCGAAACTGACATATAAAAAGAAGTATAATCAACATCTTATGTGGATTTCCAATCTGTTGATGGTAAATGGATTCAATTGAAGCAATAAATTCCTGATAAAGTCTGTGTCTGGGAGGCAGCTGCAAAAACTATTTTTCTCCGAGCACCATCAGTTGGTGACTGGAAGAACTCGAGGCTAACTGAGGTGTCTGAGCAGCCAGGGGGGCTTAAACTGCGGCTGCATGAGCACTATAAGAGGATATATCTGGTGGAGACCATCCAGAAACTGAGCTGCCGGGAGAAAACAGCGACTAGTGGTGCCTTTTCTTAAACTGCCCTCCGATGCCAACAGAAACTAAATTACTCTGCTCCAATGAACTTCAGTGTGGGTGTTTTTTGTTGGATTCGGTCACCGACGCCCAATAAGAGAGACATGTGTGCGCTATTATGCATGGAAATTGTACTCCTAACCTGGGACAGAGGAATGCAGGGGAACTTCTCCAAGATAGAAGAGATTAAACTTGAAAAGACAAGTGTAACCAGCAGGGCCAAGAGTGAGTATATTTGGACATTGGACAAGTGCTTTTCACTACTGCAGCTGCTAATATTACAGAATATGGTCAGTACCAGTAGTTTCCTGATTAAAACACATTCTTTCTTGTGTTTCGCTCTATTTGATGGTTCCAAATTAGCTTTTTGCCACAAGGCGAAGGATTTAGTGGTTAGACGTCAGGAGATTGTACGCAACGCATTCTGGTATATGGAGGCACTGCAGGCACGGCTTCGGCAGCAACTCTCAAAAACTCACCGTTTTCAGTCAATTTAGCACAACACTGATAGCTATAGGTATAGCTTCAACTCACTATATTTCCCATCAATTTTGAGTGGACTTCCGTATAAAAGTGGCTTCACAGAAAAACATGACTCTGAAGTAAACAAGAAATGGAGCACTTGTTGGGGACTATTTTCATCAGCAGTAAGTACATATTTGGTGCTCTTGACAGTATTTGGGGCAGCAGGATTATTTGTCGGGACTGAGGAAAAATAAACTACCGTGTGTGTGTGTTCATAGTAATGAAGAAAAATAGATGTTAGCTCCATGTATTTTTGTAGCGCTGACGCAGATGTAACTCTTGGGTCAGTTTGGAAGTTTGCAGAATCTCTGTATACCGTTATCCTCAAAGAGAGCCAGTAGTTATAAAGACATTCAGAGAACGAGAGCAGGTACATCCTCTGATCCTCCTACATCCCCCGTGGATATGAATGTGCGTGGTGGTGGGTGGGTGGGTGCGTGTGACCAGTTTGTGTGCGTATGCAGACACAAGCGTGTGTGCGTGCTGTTTACCCAATCGTCACAGCTTACGGCTCAGGGAGCCCTCCGCTTCTAAGTAGGTGAGGGTCTGTTTTATGAGCCCTTAACAGCCAGCACTCAGGCCAGATGGTGCGCTTATCAGCTACTCTGTGTGTCAGAGTGCACGAGTGTGTGCGTAGCATCAGGGAAAATGCAAGAAGTAAATATTTGTCAAAAGCAAAGAAGCAGCTGGTTGTCTGGGGGACTTTGGAGTAACAAGACTGTCGCTTTAACAAGCAACGTGCACAAGGTGGCAATAGTGGAAATGCATTTTAGAGAAGAAAGCAGATATTATTTCTGCAGTCAAGTTTTAATACTGCTTTGTCAGGGACATTGGTTGACAGATAAACAATAAATAAAGCATTTGGTCTTCAGGCACATTTTTTAATATATCGTTATTAATTTTAAACAATCGAAAGTAAAATTAAAGTGACAAAATTACATAAAGGAACATACAGTAACAAACACCACGTACAGGAAAACCTTGATATATAGTTGTATAACTAAGAGAAGATGGTTCAGCTTACTCTGTGCACTAAGTCAAGAATTAGAGTTGAAGGTTTTTATGAAGAGCTATTGTGTTTGTATGTTTAGTGTATCACAGCTGCTATAATCAATATGTCATTTCATGAACAATACTTCAAATTAAGTATCACCTGACGGCACTTCCGTACAGCTATGCAGAGCTTTTTTAGCTCCTTTCAGCTCATTGTTTTGGTTTTATGACCCTCAACGTTCTTGTTTTGGTGCACTCACACTGCTCTCATATTTTCAGATGCAGCAGGCAGCTGTTTTCAGTGACAAATTTCTAAATGCATCTGAATGCCAGCTGCCCGGTACTGACAAAGTTAGTGACCAGCTGCTAGTGAACATCATGGAGGAGTTAGCAGAAAGTGAGAAAAACTTCTGTTGATGGTGACCGGTGACAGGTCACCAGAAACAGAAGATACAGCATTGATACAGGTGAACATGGTGGAGTCTCCATTCAAGCAAAGGAAATATAAAGAAAATAAGGAGGATACCAAGGAAAATTGAAAAAAAAAAAAAAAAAAAAAAAGGTAAATTTTGTCTCATATTCCACTCCAACTTATGACATTTTTCACAACAGAACGACATTTTAATTTTTTATCAAAACCATAACATCCATCCTGTATCCCGTATCATCTCTGAATATATTACCCCAGTGCAGCATCCACTGCTGCGAGACACCTCAACTATTAAATCAGATTTAACCTTGTTTTAAGGAGAAGCTCTCGTCCCTGCTTGGTTGTCAGCCAGCATGAGTCAGGTGACCATCCTTTAATAAAGCTGTCTGTCCTTTCCATATGTGTAAACCTCTGGGCATCTTGTTAATTCCTTTCAATAAAAGCATGTGAGTGCATGAAATTAAACTTCCCTGCAGAGCGACGCTGCAGAGTTCTGGGTCATTACACAGAGCACAAAGTACTATGAGTGTCATCTTACTAGTCATGTGCTGTCCCCTGTGTATGTTATGTATGTATGTAATGGAGTGAAATGCACTGTGGTCACTATAGGCAACCACGAGCATTGCAAGTCAGATTTCCACTGGTTATGTTATGTTTTGATGCACTGACAATGAAGTCTGGCCAGAAGGCGAGACAACCCGGGCCAGTCACCATGGTAATGAACCATAGTGGACCATCCCTTAGGTGATCATCAATTCTTGCTGCCATGGCAACAGTCATGTCTCCCTATAGGCCACTGCATACAATATGGCTGAAAAAACACTGTGATCTCGTCTCGCAGTTGTAAACTATAGACATACGCCTGCTGGCTTTGTATGTTAGGGGAATTTAAATGTATGACACAGTCTTGCAGAACTGGAGTTATTTCTCTTGATCTTGGTAGCATGTGATTCAGAAAAACCTGTAAGTGGCAAATACACAGGCAGAATGTAAATAAAACATGACTCCACAATAACAAACAAAAGCTTCACATGGTGCTTGAAGTATGGTTTCTATGCATTAGCTTGCTTCTCTTCTACAGCTGTTAAATGGGGGGAAATTGCTCTCACAATGTGCTGTTGTTTCCAGTATCAGCTTCAACAGGTTATGCATGTTAACAGGTGGGCCAGCACTTTGTGATAGCAGAGAAATGGCTCCCTCTAGTGAATATTTTTATTCACTTCAGTTGCTGTCATTGCAGTGCACAGATTTTTTTTTTTCCCCCCTCTAGTCAGTTAAAGACAAACACATGCAGTCTGCTCCCTCTTGTGGTTACAGCAGAGACGGGGGAAAATTGTGAACTGGTGTTTTCTTATTGACTGATTCATATTTTTGTGCAAGAAGGGAGAGCTAGGAGTATATTCATGACCAGAAGACAAGCCAACGTTTTACATCTGAATTCATAAAACCTCAATAAAGATAATTTATATTCGTATAAAAATGATTAAAGTGCTGTAATCAGCCATTATCTGGAAGTTTACCATTATATTCATTAAAAAACATATAGACATATTAAATGCCATGTAAAAAGCAAACACGTAAACTGTTTACGGTGATGTAGCTTCATTGGAATTGGAGTCTTGAGAGGAGAGGAAGTGCCACATCCTCCACTGAGCTCTTGAGGATGGGTGGAGTTCAAGTACTTCCCACACTGAGCTGCTACAAATGTGTCCGCAACCTTGTGGTCTTGGTTTCTATACCTTTTTCTCACATGCTCTCAGAGGGAAACAAGCTCACAGGCAAGCTGTATTGTTTAAAATAAGTGAACTGAAACACTGCTATGAAGGGTGAGTTACTCCCATCAGATCACTTTGAATGTGTGTATATATGTGTCGTTGTGGTTGCATTGAATCGAACCCCAGCTCAAAGCCATATTTACCCCAGTCAGCTGTGCATTGGATGAGAAACTGACTCTCCTCCATTACGGCTCCTCTCCTTCTTCTCCGCCGGTGGCTGCAGGCCTTTATGAGGTTAGTGTGTACACTACATCAACAACCACTTCCAATACAACACAATAAAGCTGACAGCTCATTACAGACGCATACAGCCTCCCTGTAACTAATTATTGCTCCTTCTCCTTGTGCTGTAGAGCAAAGCCTAGAGCTTTAATAAGCCATCCCCTAAAGTAAATATCATAGCAGCAGACATTCAGTGTCGTGTTTGTTCGCTGGTCACAACTCACCATCGTTCCATGCAATATACTCAATCTCCTGGTGCAACACCAGGAGATTGAGTAAATGCCAGGCTCCAGAAATAGCAGCAGCCCATTTGCTCTTTTCCATGATGCTGGCAGACAGATAACATTTACACCTGGCCCCAAAAAAACCAGGCCAGACAACGATAAGGGGAGGGGACTTCTTTTTTAAAAAGGCCCCTCCTCTTGTTATGTCTGCTCCTTCATATTTTCTCTGAACCTATTTTCTCCGAGGCCTTTCTCAATTTCATCCTCATTTCTGCCGCCTTATCAGCCCACACAACAATCCAACTCAGAGGGACGATAATATGAATCAACTATTTCCTTATGTACAAAAGTAAATCAAGTCACATATAAAGGTACCGACACTGGAACAGTTTTAAAACAGGGTGAACAAGCGCGAAATGGAGAATTAAGTGCTAACTTATACAACAAATCAGCACCATGTGGACAGGTTGCCTCCTCGGTCCTAGAAAAGTCTACAAGACCATGTGACCACGTCACAGTCCGACAAGCAGCACATCTGAGTGGACGAAGCTCTGAGATGCAAGCAGCTGCTCTGTTTGAACTGAGCAGAGTGGCAGAGGTGAGGAGAAGAGAAGAGAAGAGGGGATTGAGGAGGATGGTGATAATATATGACAAGTATCAATGTCTAATTAGCGGCAGCCGACTGCACACTCGCTCTCGTGCACACAAACACACACATGCACAAGGAGGAGGAGAGAGGAGCCAAGAAAACAGTTGGCCAGATTAAGAATGCAGTGGAGAAAACAATCTGTGGTTGAGCTCGAGAAGCAAAATATACAAGTCATTTTTTTTAGTGTGTTACACAGAGGAAACTATCTTTCATTATGAAAATACAACAATACATAAAGACACTGGAAACGCAAGACTGAGACACAGAGATGTTCCTTTGGGGCCGACTGATTAATCCTCTAGACTGATGTCATTGTATCCACCTCACACAGACCAGAGCAATCATCTGATCTGTATCAGACACTGTGAGGAACAGCTTTATGATCGCCGCATCAAATATCCTGAAGTAGCAATGTTTTATTACACTTTTCTGTAAATCACTCTCAACAATACAGTTTTATCACTTTCTCTTCAGTGTGGCTCTACTGCAGTCCACTGTACATACATTGAGCTAATTCCTTATCCTCTTGTGCTGTGGTATAGGAATACAAGTTAGCTGTAATATAAGTTCATACACAGACATTAGCAGGTCTTCACTACAATTTAAAAACAATGATGTGTGCACTGTTTGCTCATAGATATCCCTATTAGGTAGTGTAACAACAAAAGAGAGACTCTTCCTCAAGTCAAAAGAAGTGCTTTAACAGTATCGTGTATATATATATATATAAATAAAACATGACAAAACAACATAACACATCACAAATCACCTTTCTGACTTACAGTAAATAACCTCTCAGCTTAGGGAGTAACTCGTCTAATGATCTAATAAAACAATTTGGTGGGATGTAAGAAAAGTACCAATATAAGACAAACATCTTATTATAAACAACAGACAAAGTGAAGACTGGAGTTACTCACCACAGTTTGCGCGGCATCGTCACACAGTATTAAGAAGCTGATCAGGTGCAACCTTACCCCCTCTCGTCCTCTCTCTCCTCTATTGTCTCTGTTCTTCCACTTGTAATATTCACTCACCCTCACCACCACTTCAGGCCAAAACAGGCGCATGTGTTTGCTTACACACACACACGCACACACACACACACGCACACACACGCACACACACACACACACACGCACACACACGCACACACACGCACACACACTTAGACTATATGGACACACAGGTTTGATTATGCAGTTATTAATGAGGTGTTGCTTGCGCACGATGAAGGCGCAGATATCCTTTTGTGGTAGCCATGAGCAAAGGAGAGGCAGACAGATACTGGGGATTAATGGCAGAGGAGAGAGGAGACAGGGGGAGAAGGAGGGAGGATATAGTTGGAGTAAGAGAGGGATAAAACAGCACATTGTGAACTGAGGGGAATGTAGGATGGAAAAGGGAACAGAGAATAAAATAAAAACCCTCACACCTGCTGCCCTGCAGCCGCAAACTTTGAAGTGAGCAATGCATCTGATGTTTTTGTTGCCGTGACCTCCCACAACCCTCTTTTTCACCATCCCTATTTGCCGTCTCTCCTTTCCTTCTAGGTTTATATCTTCCTTGTACATTTTTCACCACAGGACTTTAGCAGACCAACTGCAAAATCCTAAATTAGTACAAAAAACATGAAATTCATAAATTAGGAATAAGACAAGCTGTGAGTTTACGAGAATTGCAAACCCTCTTCTAGCAAAAATGAGGTGAATGATTAACTTTGTGATCAAAGCCTTCTTAAAATATTTTACCGATAAAGTGATGGTCAAAAAAAGTATGAAGTGTGAATTTTTGGGCATTTTCAAACATTGAAAACCTCTCAATGGATAGAAATAACTAATTCTCAAACCCCAACCCTTAAAAAAAAATTTTACTACTTCCCTGTGACTTATTTACATGTGATGCAACATCATCACCTGAATAATAAACTCTCTTCTATCCACCCATCTGTCTCCATCACCTTCAGCTTCAAAACAATATGGCATATGTTATCTTTTGGACCCAGCTTGTCATCTCTCTTTCTCAGCTCCACAACACTTTTCTCTGCACCGTATTCCTACATCTAACACCTGGATCAAACATCCACACAAACACACACGCTCGCGCATACACAAGTCGGTGCTATTCAGCACCCGGGCAGAGCCGCAGCTCAAACAGGAGTCACGACTCTCTCATTCATATTCAGAGCCACTCCAGAGCAGACGGTCTAATGACACCTAGCCAGGCAGGCACCAAGGGAGACACTGAATGTGTGTGTGTGTGTGTGTGTGTGTGTGTGTGTGTGTGTGTGTGTGTGTGTGTGTGTGTGTGTGTGTGTGTGTGTGTGTGTGTGTGTGTGTGTGTGTGTGTGTGTGTGTGTGTGTGTGTGTGTGTGTGTGTTAGCGAGTCCTACTTTACATATTACACACTAACCTGATTTAATTTTTTATAGTGTAAAAGGTTTACGTCTGAAACACAGCCGGCTCCAGATCTGCCTAGTTTCTAGTTTTATTACTGCGGCATTCAGAGACCCAGTCCAGCATTTTAATACTGTTTCCTATATTCATGTCCCAGGTTATTAAGAGTTTGACTTTGACTGGTGACTTTCACCAATATAAACTTCAGTGGCCGACAAGTTTTCCTGTTACGATAGATGCAAATCATATACCCTTTAAATACAGCTGAAAATTCCGATTAAACTCCTGATATTGTTATTCGTCTAATTCTGTAGAAATCCAAGATTATCACCTTATCTCAACGGAATAAAAACAAACTCAGTGTTTAATCAACTCAGACCCTGGAGCCTGTAAAAAAATAGTGAAATATGTTTGAAAATGTCTTCATTCATATCATGTCATCTTAATCTTATCAGTCTTATTTAAATCTGCCAGTGCAATCAGACTATCACTGTCTTCCAAATGACATACTTCCCTTTGTACACTTACATATAGTACTTATACTCACTCTTATTTTTACAGTACTTGAATTTTGACAGTGTTGACCCTTCTGTACTTGTCGTAACAGTTGAACGCATCACCTGCCAACATATCTGCAGGCTTCTGTTCAACACCAGTATGGTGGTACTTAGTGAAAAATAAACACTTTTGTGGGGTACTACCCACCATTGATGCTTCCTCGGCCACCGTAGTTATAAAATACTGTAGGTTGATAGTACCTCCCTTATTGCTACTTATTGCTGTTGTAAAAAGTGTCCATAATTTTGTACTCAATTTCTGGACCATTTTGAGAGAGCACTATAGTAATTATTAGCACGCACAGCGTGTATCTCTATTGTTTCCAATGAAAATCAGCTTGTTTCAGGTATGTTTTTTTAATTCAGGTTATTTCATATATGATATATTCATTCTTGTTTCAAAACACTGACTCACTTTTTTAAAAGTCTGCAAACAAGTTAAGTTTTGATGACCCATGAACAGTTTTATCTTGACTATTGTGTCACTGACCAACATCCAGAGAAACAGAAACGTTTTAAAGTTGAGGTTACAGGTTTTGAAATCTGGTCAGTTCTTTAAAATAATCTATCTTTATAATATGGGAAATATAGACAGAGAGACCAGTGGAGTCATAGATGGCACATGAAGACAGTAAGTAGAAAAATACAAAAGGTTTAAGCAGAAAGTAAATGTCAGTATGATTAACTCAAAAGGGGGAAAAGAAGAGCTTTTCTTCTGGTTATGTGACAGATGTGTGTGCGCTTGGAAACAGTTAATATAAATAAATACACACACACACACACACACACACACACACACACACACACACACACACACACACACACACACACACACACACACACACACACACACACACACCCAGAAGCCCTTCACCGCTCATCACTACGGCAACCTCCCTACAGCAAGGCTTGCCAGTGGTTTGTTTCAACAAAGAGAAGCAGCTCAGTGTACCTCCTTTAATATCCTTAAAGGAGGTACACAACTGTACGAGTGTTATTCACATTGACTCTCTGCACCAATCCAGAAGTAATTACACCAAATGCAGAAGCAGGTATGTACACCTTCAATGGTCGTTACACGGAGTGATTTTCAATTTTACATTGTTTTGTCTCATTTTGTCGCAAAACAAAATCCACATTTTGTCAGCATCACCGCTCTTACTTCTCCTCTTCAAGCAATTATGTGTTGCTGGTTGCCAGTTCATGTTAACAGAAATCAGACACCCAATGTGAGAGCAAACGATGCCCTGGACCCAATGAATCAAACACAAACAAACCAGGTGGTCAGACAGCCTGCTGTGGTTGTGATTGTGATTGTTAGAGGAAATAATTCACCAAACCGGTCGTCCGTTACAGTAACAGCAACATAATTTAAAGGGGCCTGGGCGGTTGTGAATTAAACCCGTAATGCGAGATTGTTATGCAATTTCACTACGGTTGAATTTGACTTTTTGAATCCCTACGGGTTAATTCGACCCATCCTTACTATGCTGGAGCAGCGGGGCGCCACATTATAACAAATACGGACCATCTGTATGAGAGGAAACTTTAACAAATTCACCGAAACAGAGAACTTCCTTGCTGGAGTTTCAACCAAACAAGAGCTGCTTGCTCTAATGGTGGCACTCAGTGATTCACCATGTCTGCTGCTGTAGGCATCAACAACATATCAAAGTATGAAATAAAGTCTACAATAAAATAAATCCAGAAGATCTATACAGGGACAATTTGTTTAAGGACAAGGCTTTAGTTTTAGTTCAGATGCAGCCTTGAGTTCTTCCTTACACACAAAGAACTAGGTGATTGTTATTAGTTTGAACACATCTATGTTACCCCCAAAGTTAGCACATTATAAGGAAATTAGTCTTCGCACCTTCTATAATTTAAATTTCTGTATTACTAACACACAAGACCTGAAAACTATATTTACTCAAACCGAAAAACTGAAATTATTTTGATTTTTCTTTTTCTAAAGGCTACATACACACCCAACAAATCTCACCTATCACAGGACGAGGACAGCATGAATGTAGCCTGAGAGGCAAAACCCAGGGCAAAAAAGTCCCAAAATGCCCCTTAAAATCATGTTGCTATGAGCTCAAGCCAGCACATACAGTTTTGAAAAATGAGGGGGATCGTGTGTAAATTGCTGCTATTTATTCATAAACCACATTTACAGTTGGAAGCCACAGTCATTACCTGAAGCAGAGAGGACTGCCCGACAGCAAGTGTCACCGAGTTGGCAGAACATCATTTTTCTTGTTTACTTTCTTGTTTATTTTCTTGTTGGCACCTGCCAACCGTTACAATTTGGAGGTGATGAAGCAGTGGTCAAGACAGCATCCAAAATGCAAAGAAAAGGCATTCACTTGGGTCAAGACCACAAGAAGGCTTGCTTTGAGTGCAACGTTGGTAGGAGGTGTGTATTGATTTCTAGATGTGTGCTGTTCAAGTAAAATATCCATCGCTCTCCGGTGAAATAATTGTTGAGGTTTCAGTCAGAACCAATCAGCACGATGGAAAACAAGCACAAAAAGCAGCCCAGGTTGAAAGTTACTGCTGTATTCAGTTACACGTCAGTGTTTCCCAGGCATGTTCACACACAGTTGACTAACTAAGATTCAAATATTAACCAAATATGGAGATAAGATGATTATTTATAGAAGCAGGAAGATAAAAAAAAAATTAAAAAAAAGAAGCTTACCGGGCTCTGAGTGCAGACAAAGTGGACTTGTCAATCCTGGAGAAGAAACAGAAGAAAAAGGCACGCACACGCACACGCACCCACCCACACACACACACACACACACACACACACACACACACACACACACACACACACACACACACACACACACACACACACACACACACACACACACACACACACACACACACACACACACAGAGAGAGAGAGAGAGAGAGAGAGAGAGAGAGAGAGAGAGAAACATTATTGATTTTGTCTCTGATACAAATTTCTCAAACCTACAATTCAAATCTTTGCACGAAGTGCTCTTATTCTACAGCAATGATGAGATAAACACTGGAAGAAATGCAGATCAAGAGATTTGTGACTTCATCTCTGCAGGGTCCCCAGGGTGTTGTGACATTTTAAAAATACTTTCCATAATTGACTTAGATCATTTGGGTCGTAGCACACAACATGTACTGTATCAAATCTAACCGGGTCACAAAGGCTACGTATAAAGGTACAAGTCTACAGCTCAGCCTGAAGCACAGGTCAAATCGGTGTCAGTGTAAATCAGCGAGCGGAGCGTGCTTAATGACAGACGACTTCATTTAACAAGGTTACTTCTCCACAAGCAGCTCAGACCGGTTATGAGAGGGCTCTGTGTTGATAAGGGCTTTATTCATGCTTCAATACATACTGTTCATACTATAAACATGGAAAATCAGAGCGTTTAATATTCACAACTTTTCACTTAAGTTGCTGTCGTCCAGTAATAAAAATGGGATAACTGCGAGGCATATCAAGCTTTTGTCTTCCTATGTCAACCATAAAAATATGTTGACGGATGCATTTAAGGTTTATTTTTGCTTGAATCTGTGTGTGTGTGTGTGTGTGTGTGTGTGTGTGTGTGTGTGTGTGTGTGTGTGTGTGTGTGTGTGTGTGTGTGTGTGTGTGTGTGTGTGTGTGGAGGAGGGGGGGCATTTTCTCTATCTCTCTAAGGAAAATGTTTTGACATGAATTCTTTAATCCCATTAATTTGGATAATGAACCATGCAGGGCGGTGCCCGATCTATTTCATGGAACCACACACTCCCGTCGCAGATGCAGGGTGTACAAACACAGCACACAATTCACAATTCACACCTTTTTTTTTTTTTTTTTTTTTTTCACACCAACCGCCAGCCTGACCGCTTCAAATAAAATTTGAATGTTTTCCGGGGTTTTTGAATGACTGCATTCACAGTGCAGCATTACAGCGGCGTCAACAGAAGCAAATGCTGATCAGAGATAAGTGGAGCTTCTGTGACATTACAGATTGTGTTACTATCCACATGTTCAAGTGTCAGGGAATCGGGTTTAATTTCAGCTACAGCTCGTGAAATAGTTAATGCAACAACAACATAACATGTTCACACAAAATGTACCTCAATCCACAGAAATCGAGTAACATAATGAAAAACACTTTTCACATTTCATTTGCTGCAATCACACTTTACTGGCACAAATGTATGTGATTCTGCAACCCCGACTAATTAGTTCCCCTCTTTTGTATTGTAAATGAGCTGGAGTCTGTACTCTTAAAATGTATCTCTAATGTTTTACTATCACATTTTAGACACGTAGGAAATACTAACGCTGACTGTCTGTGTATGTGTGTTTATAACATGATGCAGACAAAATCTCAGGTGGGTCAAGTTCTAACACACAATTTTAGCTGTAACCATACTGCAAATGTATTGCAGCATAATTTACATTAAAATTATTACTTTTATGTAAAGTTTGTTCACAGCTAGTCAGAACTGGTTGATATAAATTGCCTCCTTGTTAGCATTTAATTTGGTTCTTCATTCCCTCGTGTTTATGAGTAGATGTTCAAACAGCTCATCGTCTGAACTCACTATTATCCACACAAGGGTGGATAAAAAAAAGTTCAGAGACTGCTGCTGTTCCGCACAAATAGAGCACAACAGCCCGACGTGCACGGAGCAGGAGGAAGCTGTAACCTCTGTCAGTAAGTATTTCGAGTTTTGTCTTTTGATCACCATTGACATGGTTGTCACACAAGTTTTAGTGACCACTGGTCTGTCAAAGGAAACCCACCTGGTTGCGCTAATGACCTGATGCACCTTTTTTCAGTCTTGGACAGTGACGTTCTGCTCCTCTCGATACATGAATATCACTCAAAAAGTCTCGTCCGGCTAATTGCTTAATTGCCGTAGATTTTCTGAAGTATTTTAAAGGATTTCTGCTACCTATTTCATGAGTTTGACAGGGGAACTTATGTGCGCCCTCTGCTCATGTCCACTAAATAATTGCCGATGCACCCAGACCAGTGGTCACTGTTTGTATTATTAATGAAGATTTTTCTCTGTGGGACAGTTTTATGCCATTAGGCATTCTTGTATCAGGTTTGTGCATGATGATTAT